>NC_042627.1:11256511-11567402 GCF_901001135.1 Rhinatrema bivittatum
TGATCCTGTGCTGGAGAGAGCATCCTTTTAAAGTCACATCAGGTTCTCACCTGTGAAAATGCTGCAGTGACATGTGCTAATGGCAAACGTGTCAAAATATTTTGTAAAAGGACAGAGCTGCCGTGGTATAAACGTGATTTAATACGCCAGAAGTAATTGCTTCCTATGAGAACAATGATTTCCAGTTAACTCAGTTTGATATGCTGTGTCACAGAAAACTGTGCGCACATCATGTTAAATTTGTCAGTTAGTGTATCACTACTGAAGTTCCTGTTATAAGAACATGCAGCATGTAAGAGCCTTTAACTAGTCCCATGAATGCTCTTATATGAAGGATCTAATGTCAACCTTTTCTCTCATACTTGCAGAAGTATTTACTATGGTACTATGGCTACCATGGCCCATAGGGGCTGCCATCACTTCTTGGGTTACTTAATCTTATGATGCTACAAAGGCCATTTGTGCTGTATGTCATGCTAAATTCAAAAAGATACATGAATGGCATGAATGACATTTTGAAAAGGGCTGCTGGGAGAGACAGCACCTTGGCACCAGCAAAGAGAGAGAGAGAAAGAGAGAGAGATTGCACTACTAATGCAGCAAGATAGTTGCTCCTTTAGGGAGAGAAACACTTAACATGTTATCTATGTAGATTACATTCATAACTGGTACACAACTCATAGTAATAACAGATTGAAAACTCAATTGTAAAGCTGATACCAATAACTCTAGCTTCTCTCTCTCTCTCTCTATTATGAATCAACTGCATCTCCTGCTCGACTTTGATATGATTGTAACCCCTGAATTATAAGTATGCAGTACTATTCAGAAGATTATAAGAAATTGAACCACAATTTATATTCAGATAGCAGAGGAATCTGTCTAATTGCCCTTCTACTGCTTCCCTCTTCTACCTTTGAGGAGATGGCTGACTCCTTCTGCCCTTATCTTGCCCCCTTCTTTATTGTTTCTCATGGCTGCTTCCCCACACTCAGTCGGCAATGACGATAGCCTGAAAGATATAGTAACACTTTTCCTGCTGGCTGAGCTTTTCAATGCTTCTTTAGATTCAGGAGTGGTTCCAGAGGACTAGAGATGGGCAAATGTGATTCCTATTCAAAAAAAAGGGAAATTAAGGAAAAGGTTGGGACCTACAGAACAGTTAGTCTGACCGCTGTGGTGAGCAAATTATTGGAATCGCCGCTAAAACAGAGGATAGTACAGTTTCTGGAATCCCATGAATTGCAAGTTACGAGGCAACATTGCTTTATCAGAGAGAGGTTTCTCAGACAAATCTGATAAAATTTCTTTGATTGGTAGACCAGAGAGTTGGATCAGAGGAGAGCACTAGATGTAGTCTACTAAAGGACGATTTTTTAAAGGGCCACGCAAATACAAATCTCTCAGACAAATCTGATAAATTTCTTTGATTGGTAGACCAGAGAGTTGGATCACAGGAGAGCACTAGATGTAGTCTACTAAAGGGCAAATTTTTTAAGGGCTGTGCAAATAAAAATTGGGATTTACGCACATGACCGGGCCCTGCACGCACCACATGCATTTTCAAAATGGCTCGGCCACATGCGAAAGTCCTGCTTTATGTCCGGGATGGCAAAGAGTTCAACAGGATAAAGATCCTGCATGAGACTAAATGCACAATTGAATCTTTATGGGTAGAAATCCCTTGTGTGGTGGGCAAGAGTATAGTGATAGGAGTATACTACCGTCTGCCTGGCCAAGATCGTGACACGGGCGGTGAAATGCTATGAGAAATTAGGGAAGCTATCCAAATTGATAGTGCAGTAATAATGGGAGATTTCAATTATCCAGTACTGACTGGGTAAATGTAACTGTTATGCTTGGTGTGTATGTGGACCCTTGGCCCAAGGTGCGAGTTGATACAGCCCGTGTGGAGGAGCCCCACAGGTCCGTACCTTCGGGAGGCGAGATATAGGAGATAGTGCGAAGCTCTGGGAACAGTAATGGAGGGATCCCCAGAGACCAGGAGGTGACCCCTGTAGGGTACCAGACTGTGGACAGTACTTGGAGTGAGAGCCTGAAGAGAGAGAGGTGCCAGGCAGAACGTGGAGCCATGGGCACAGGAATAGCCATGCAGGAGATTCTCCAGTGGGACATCCCCAAGGGGCGGAGCTGCAGCGAAGTGGGCGTAGAGAGGAGAGCGCAGGCCAACCCACAAGGCAGGGAAGCTCGAGCCCGAACTCAGCAGCCCACATAGACAGGTACCCGGAGATCGGAGGACAGCTGGCTGAAAAGTAGAGAAGCAGGCCTGAGGAGCGGCACAGCTGGCAGTGGTAGTACACCCCAAAGCAGACCCGTGGAGCAGGGGAGCTCAAGGTAGTCTCCAAAATGGTGAGTGTGGCCTGAGGAGCGGGAGAATGCAGACAGCCTTGATGAGCACAGGCGCAACCCCGAGGAGCAACAAAGGCCAGTCGAGAGACTCAGTAGTTGCCGTAGTAGTTCCAAGGAAGATTCGAGTGGTAGAGCTGGTAGCTAGATAGGACCCAAGAGGCGCAGAGCCAGCCCAAGGAGCAGGGTAGGCCAGGGGAGCAAGTCCCCGTAGAGCGCACACTGACCCCCGAGGAGCGGGTGCCAGACAGGGTCCAAGAGGCAGGCAGGACTCGTAAGGAACTTGTTGCCAAGTCAGCTTGCTGGGGGCGAAGGTGAAGCTTAAATACATGAGTCCGATGACATCATCAACAAGGATGCCCCCCCGAGGTTCCTGCCGAAGCGGCTTCAAAGGCGGGGCCTGTGTTTCGCATGAGCCTAAGAAGACCCAACATCAGAGTAGGAAGTAGTGGCATCCATGTGCGAGGAGGCCCGAGGAAACTGGCGGTGTAGGCAGGCCTGCGCAGCAAGCAGACCCGGGGAGGGCAGGATCGAAGAACAAGCAGTGAGTAATCGCGGTCGCAGCCGTCTGTGACCGACAGGCATAACAGTTACATCAGGGCATGCTGAGCTTGGAGAAGAAACGGCTGAGGGGGGCTATGATAGAGGAGTTTAAAATCATGAGAGGTCTAAAACAGGTAAATGTGAATTGGTTATTTACTCTTTTGGATAATAGAAGGACTAGGGGGCACTCCATGAAGTTAGCATGTGGCACATTTAAAACTAATTGGAGAAAGTTCTTTTTCACTCAACGCACAATTAAACTCTGGAATTTGTTGCCAAGGGATGTGGTTAGTGCAGTTAGTGTCGATGGGTTTAAAAAAGGTTTGGATAAGTTCTTGGTGGATAAGTCCATTAAGTTGACTTAGAAAATAGCCACTGCTATTACTGGCATCAGTAGCATGGGATAGACTTAGTTTTTGGGTACTTGCCAGGTATTTATAGCCTGAATTGGCCACTGTTGGAAACAGGATGCTGAGCTTGGTCTGATCCAGTATGGCTTGTTCTTATGTTCTTAAGTGCCAGGCCTTGAAAAAGGGGCGGGTCAAGGAATGTGGTCTGGGCAGAGAGGGGCGGTTTGGGACAGAGGCCGCTGTCCCAGGGAAGCGCACGCCAGCAGCTGGCCAGTGCACACAAACAACTTCTACTCGGAAGGAGCAGTAAATAGAAAAATAAAACATTTTCAGGTAGCTAGGTAGGGGTTAGGGGTTGGAGTGGAGAGGGGAAAGGGAAGGAAGGTTAGGTGGGGGGGGGAGGGAACTGGGGAAGGTCCATTGGCATCGCCGTGCATAATTTACTAAAATTCACCCCCCCTGCGCGCACCGCCCACACATGTGTTCGCATATTTTAAAATCTGGCACGTATGTGTGCATGGCCAATGGATTTTATAACATGGGTGTGCCAGCATGCGCTTGTTATAAAATTGGTGCGACCATGTGCCAGGAACCACATGGCCGCCCGCGCACTCCTTTTAAAATCTACCCCTTAGATTTCAGTAAGGCTTTTGACACGACCTGCATAGGAGACTGAACGCCTATGGTATAGACTCTAAAGCAGTGATTCCCAACCCTGTCCTGGGGACCCCCCAGCCAGTCAAGTTTTCAGGATATCCACAATGAATATGCATGAGAGAAAATCTGCATGTTATGGAGGCAGTGCATGCAAATTTTCTCTCATGCATATTCATTGTGGATATCCTGAAAACTTGATTGGCTGGGGGGGGGGGGGTCCCCAGGACAGGGTTGGGAACCACTGCTCTAAAGTGACTGAGTTAAAACCTGGCTGAGTGGGAGGTGGCAGATAGTAGTAAATGGAGTCCACTTCAAGGAGGAGTCATTACCATCAGAGTGTCTCAGGATCAGTCCTTGGACCGGTTTCTTTCAACATTTTCATGGGTGACATTGCTGAAGGATTGTCTGGAAAGTTTTCCTCTTTGCTGATGATACTAAAATCTGCAACAGGGTAGACAGCCAAGATGGTATGGAAAATATGAAGGGGGATCTATCAAAGCTCAAGGCATAGTCTAGGATTTGACAGATAAGATTTAATTGTAAAACTTGCAGAGTTATGCATTTAGACTGCAAAAACGCAAGGGAGAGTCACATTTTAGGGTGTGAAATTCTTGTACATATGAAAAAAGAGTGTGATCTGGGGGTCATCATTTCTGATGATCTTTAGATGGCCAAACAGGTGGATAAATGTGACTGGTAAAATCCAGAAAGATGCTTGGCGTAGGGAAAGGAATGGTCAGCAGAAAAATGGAGGTAATATTGCCCTGTTAAGCCTCTGGTAAGAGGCTTAACAGGGCAATGGCCCTGTTAAGCATGGCAATGGCCCTGTTAACCCTCTTACCAGCGTGGCCCTGCTGCGTTCCCCGCATTCTGTTAATCTCTCCTCGCTCTTCTTACCCCTTCCCTTCCCTCAGTTCTCTCTTCTCTTTGCACCCATACACTATCCTGTCCGAGGAATTTAACACTATCAAAGCATTCATATCTCATTCCAAGATGATTGGCAATCCTATCCACATACTCAAACACAAATACCAACCTTTCACACAGACACACCATAAACTGCAACACCTTAACAGGCACCTGATCCCAATCATGCTCACACCATTCACTCAATTCCTAGGCCTCACGACCCTATCCATTCTACTATTTAACGCACAATCCATCACAAAAAAAACCTCCCTACTACATGACTTACTACTGGACGACAAACCAGACATATGTGCCATAACTGAATCGTGGCTGAAAGACACCGATTCTGTCCTACTTAACCAACTGCCCATCAATACATATGACATCTTCTCCATCCCTAGACCCAAAAAAAAGGGAGGCGGACTTCTACTTACTGCCAAAAAAGAACTAAAGTTAATCTCTTATCCTGTGCAAATCAACACGAAATTTGAAATTGGCCTGTTTAAATCACCCAACCTTCAGATCTGTCTTGTTTATATACCTCCAGGCATACTTGAAAAAAACCCCTCTTCCCTCATCGAATGTATTGCTCAAAATATCAAGTTTGACACACCAGCTATTATTCTGGGTGACTTCAACATACACGTTGATGCCCTACCTCTCTCACCTGCCTCTGAAACGTTTATTGCAGCCTTAAAGGCTATGGGATTTACTCAAATCCTGTCAGGCCCTACCCATCAAGCAGGCCATACTCTAGACCTGATATTCACTAACGACTCCATTAATGCCACCTCACCCATCTGCACCCCTATACCTTGGTCAGACCACCACCTCATTCACACCACCCTAACGTTCCAACGCAATGTATCTCAAAAAACAACAGAAGGTAAAACTATTCAGGTGCGCAAGCTATGTGCAAAAGATGAGCTTACCAATGCTCTCAACAAGGAACTACACAACCTTGACCTAACTGATGCTAACACTGCACTCGCAACATGGCACTCTCTAACTAACACTGTTGCAACCAAAATTTGCCCTCTACGCACTAAGAAAATCAAACCCCCCAATACAACAAAAAAACCTTGGTACACTCCCGAAGTAAAAATTCTCAAATGCACCCTTAGGAAACTAGAAAGAGATTGGCGTACACTAGAAAGAGATTGGTACACTCCCGAAGTAAAAATTCTCAAATGCACCCTTAGGAAACTAGAAAGAGATTGGCGTAATGACCCCTCTCTCTCACGACGTAATGCTTACAAAACAATCTTAAACAAATACCGTGAACAAACTCACAATGCAAAAAAGGAATACTATGCCAAAAGAATTCATGATTTGCAATTTAACGCAAATGCGCTATTTACATATGTAGCCCAATTGACAAAACCCAATACTACACCCCACATGGACAAAGATGCTGAAAAGAGAAGTGAAGAACTTGCCAAATTCTTTCATGAGAAAATCGCAAAAATCATGACCCGATTTCCTAACAACAATCTTCCTGCCAAACCCATCTCCAATATACGGCATGCCACTTTCAATTCCTTTGATCTCACCGGCTCCTTAGAAATTGAAAACACCATTAAAAAAATGAAGCCAGCCACACATCCTAGTGACACTATTCCTACAAAGCTCCTCATATCTATCCCTGAAATAATTGCTCCACACATTGCTAATATTATCAATTGCTCCCTTACCCATGGAGAAGTTCCTACACCAATGAAACAAGCCATCATTAAACCTATACTAAAGAAACCCAAAGCTGAGCCCTCTGACCTCTCTAATTACCGGCCCATTTCCAATCTACCTTTCCTAGCAAAAATCCTTGAAAAAATTGTAAACACACAACTCACAGATTACCTGGAAAAGCATAATTTTCTCGCTCCCACTCAATTTGGCTTTCGTAAGCATCTTAGCACCGAAACCCTTCTTATCTCACTCACCAACGCCATCCTCACTGGGCTTGACAAAGGGCACTCCTACCTCATAGCCATGCTTGATATATCGGCAGCATTTGACACCATAAACCACAATATCCTCATTTCCCGTCTCAGTGAAATAGGTATAGCTAACACCCCACTGCGCTGGTTTGAATCCTACCTTCAAGATAGACAATACAAAGTCTTCTTCGGGGACAAAGAATCTCAACTATACAACATAAACCATGGAGTACCCCAGGGTTCTGCCCTATCTTCTACCCTTTTTAATATATACATCCTCCCCCTCTGTCACCTCCTTTCTGAACTTGGGCTCTTGTACTTCATCTATGCTGATGATGTACAAATTGTCATCCCAATTACTGACTCCCTGACCAATGCCCTCAAAAAATGGGAAACTGCCCTATCAGATATAAGCGCACTCCTCACCAGCATCAGCTTAGCCATCAATCCTGACAAAACCGAACTCATGATAATCTCCCCCAACAAAGGCAACAACAATGAATCCTCCACACTCTCACCTCTCCCTTTAGCCATCTCTACTGAACATGTCAAAAACCTAGGCGTCACTATTGACAGCCATCTTAATTTTAAAAAACACATCAATAATACTATAAAAGATGGATACTTCAAACCGCATACCCTTAAGAAACTTAAACCCCTCCTATACCAATGTGATTTCCGCACAGTGCTGCAATCCCTACTATTTGCTAAACTCGACTACTGTAACGCCCTCCTGTTAGGCCTCCCCAATTCCACCATCCTACCGCTGCAAATGTTACAAAATGCTGCGGCCCGTATCCTCACCAATACAAGAAGGTCAGATCATATCACTCCCATACTTAAAGAATTGCATTGGCTACCAGTTGTTCAAAGAATCACCTTCAAAGTCCTATCTCTAATACATAAGACCCTATACACTGAGAACATGAACTGGCTCAATAACGTCATACAGTTCCGCAAACACTCCAGAACCCCCAGACCGCAACACGCAGCTACACTCCAATTACCCCCTCACAAAACTACCAGACTCGACACAACCAGAAAACGTGCCTTTGCCTTAGCTGGCCCCTCCTGCTGGAACAGTTTGCCACCTGACCTTCGTCAGGAACTATGCCCAAAAAAATTCAAGCAGAAACTTAAAACATGGTTATTCTTAAAAGCCTTCACATAAAGCAACCACCTTCACTTCCAGCTACTCCCCCCTTGCTTCTCCCTGAGACCAAACTTATGTAAATTTGTAATTATGCATTATCCTTCGAGTTACATAAAGTACTCCTCTCTAATATCTCTATAAAGTTGATGCCTAGTAATCTATTATAACTAATTTATTTAATGTATTTATCATATTTATTAACGTTAATATATTCTTCTTAATTCTTCCTTTTATTTTCCCTCTCCCTCCCCTTCCCTGTTTGCATTCCCTGATCCAATTTTTCCTTGTTATAATCTCCTAATGTCCTTTCTAAGTTGAATATTAATTGTAAAGCACTGCCGCTATTTTCTATCTGTTCCAGCGCTGCTGCTAAAGTTTTGTTGAATGTACACCGACATGATGTTACTAAACGAATGTCGGTATATAAAGAACCTCAAATAAATAAATAAAATATCACTTGGAATACTGTGTGCAGTGCTGAAGACCACACTTTCAAAAGGATATAGACTCATTGGAGTTGGTATAGAGAGTGGCTACTAAAATGGCCAGTGGTCTTTGTTGTAAAGATCTAATCATGTATACCCAAGAGGAAAAGTGGGGTATGGAAGATATAATAGAGACATTTACAAGGTTTTCATGCACAGGAGTGCATGAAAAGCCTAATTTTTCTCTTTCAATGAAAAGGAGGCTCTAGAACAAGGGATGAGGGTGAAAACAGAGAGACTCAGGAGTAATCAAAAAATATTTCCTTATAGAGAGGGTAGTAGATGCATGGAACAGCCTCCTCGTGGAGGCAAAGACTACTATCTGATTTCAAGAAAGCATGGGATAAACACAGGGGATCTCTGAGGGAAATGATAGGGATTGTAAATTGAATTGGTTGGTGGAGATGGGCAGACTACATAGACCATACGGTCGTTCTTTGCTGTCACCTTTCTCTGTTATGTCCCTTCTTCGGGTGCCATCAAGAAGGGCACATTAATACAAGCCAGAGATGTGCACTGGTTTTGAAGGCATGAAAATCACGAATGAAACAGGCTGTTTCATTTCATTTCAAAACTAAATGGACAAAAAAAATCATTAAAATTATTAACCTATTTCATTTTATTTTCTATTTTAGCACATGTTATTTGCAAATAGCACGTGAAACAGACAGCTTCCCCATGCATACAATATAAAATGAAACAAAATGAACCAAAAAAAAAATCAGTGTGCAAACCCCTAGAGCAAGCACGAGACAGGAAAAGCTCTTGTTTCAAACAGGGACAAAGCAAGTGCTCAAACTATTGACTGTGTTTTGCATTTATCTCAGTCATGTTGGCATTTCTCTCTCTCTCTCTCTCTCTCTCTTTTTTTAATTTTTTGATTAGTTTGTAATTTTCTTAGTGTTGACATCTAGTTGAATTTAGGAGAGAGTGCACATTTTTCAGACAGCTCGCAGGCGAAGGATTGGGATAAATGTGAAACGTGGCCTCTTGAATACATATATATTTGTTTGGTTTCACTAAAAAGTGGAGCCCATAAAGTGGATGTTTGGAAGTTGGAAGACATCAGTTTCTACCGCAGCTCCTTTACAAATTCACCCATTTGCTAGTAGAACAAATGGATTTAGGGACACAAATATTAGAAGCTGCTTCCCCCTGCTTTGGATGGAGCTAAAGCCCTTTCGTCATGGCTACCCCTCCATTATCCTATTTATTTATCATGGTAATGTCCCTGTCAATAGAATACCGAGGGCCAGATTTAATAATAGGACGAACAATGTAGAAAAAGCTTGCAAGTCAGCTTGTATAATTTTGAAATCATGGAGCTTTTTGCCCAAGGGAAAAAAATATCATCCGGGGGGGGGGGGAAAGCTGCATGAAACGCAGTGTAGTGTGGGCTTCTTGCCTGATTCTCAGATTTCATCCTTTTCAAGCCAATGTCCAGAGCATGCACACATACATATAGGTAAGGAAGCACTGGTTTCCTTACCAGAAGGAAGGTACTAATTAGTGGGAGGTTCAGATAGGTTTAGCGAAGCAGAGGTTTGGGTCAGGCTCACCCATGTGGAGGCTGCAGATGCTGTGTACCAGGCTCCACTTTAGAATGCAGACTTTTAGTTAGATTTCCTGAAGGCAGGAACTCTCTGTCTTTTGTCCATTCATTTTGCTAAATTATTGGAGAAGGTTTTTGTTCTTTTGCCTTTTGAAACCAGCCTGTTAGTTTGACCTTATTTGGCCTGTGTTTATTCTTCTCGATCCATTTTTGAGATTTTTCCCTGTGAGAGCCTTTCACAGAGGATTGGGGCATCCCTGTGTAAGGTTAGATTAGGGGGTAGGGAAGATTCCGAGGTGTTCTATCACTCCTCAAAGGGATAGACCTCGGTGACCTGATGCAGAAGAGTTTCAATCTTGAGTTGTCTTTTTTTTTTGTGTCTGTCTCCTTATTTTTGAGGCAAGGAAGATTTTACCACCCTTCCTATTTCTTGTTTATTTTTCCCCTGTTTTGAGTCAATCTATTTTTGCTCCACCTGGAACTGAGTGCCCTTGGTACCAGGGAATCAGTTTTTAATCTAATGAGAAAAGAGGCATCTTTCACCTAGGAAGAGCCTGAGGAGAAATGGATTCCTGTCCATTGCCAGAGGGAAGGATCTGAAGGTATCGTTTAAGTACTGTGCTGCACTTGAGAAGAGAGTACCCACTGGTACTTTCAGAAGTAGATCTAAGATATTTATGAAGACTTCAGGAAAGATATGAGAACTGGGATTTTCCTTGTTCTGATAAGTTCTTGGGACTTTATTCTAACCATTCTACAGTGGGGAGAAGATTTGTGATAGGGATGTGCATTCATCCAGAATGAATTAAGCAATTTCCCGTTAGTGCGCACTAACCCCGAAATTCGGGGTGGCCGAAAAAAATTGGCCCGAACTGCAGGAAAACGAAATTTCTCGTGGCGGGCTGATAACAAAGGCCAAACCAAAACGTTTGGCTGAATCACATCTCTAATTTGTGATAAATATGGGAGCTGGAAGAAAGATTAAGCTTTCTTCAGAATGAGTAACTGGAAAGAGAAGGAGATAGATTGTTAAGAAATGATCTTCCATAAATTCAAAGGCTTTGCTAGAAGAGTGAGGTCACAAATGTATTAATTTTTCTTCTTCATTATTGCTCATCCAACCTTATTTCAAATCGAAGTGCTAAATTTAAATATTCTTCATTCAGTTTATCAACTATCAGTAAAAGAAGTTGGAAACCACATTGCTTCTTGGTGTGATCGTTGGTGCTATAGACTATGGAGATTGTCAGTAGGGATGTGCTATTGTTAAGGACGAATTAGGCAATTTCAATGAAATTGCCTAATTTGTCCTGGTTCGGGGACCCAGAAACCAGAATGAATTTTCCCCGAAATTTTGGGAAAAATGTTATTTCTGGTTAGCACGCACTAACTCCCGTTAGTGCGTGCTAACCCAAAATGCAGGACCCCCCCCCGAATTACAAAGGCCCGAACCGCGGGAAATACAATATTTCCTGCGGCGGGCCAAAAACGAAGCCCGAACCAAAAGGGTTCAGACTTTGCACATCCCTAATTGTCAGTGTTGTTTACAGAGACTGGCAAAAATAGCCTGCACGGTGGTTAATGCAAAAGGGCTTTGAAGCTACACTTCCCCCCACAGGAGTCCTGGGCCTCAGAAAAAGAAGCTAATCATGAAGAATTAGTTGCAATAGGGTCCATTTCTATTTCTGTGTGCCCCTAAGTCCAATCTAAGGTTTCTATCCCACCCAAGGGTTACATATACATAAATCAGCAAACAAGAACACTTCAATATTTTCTCGATATGTGCTCTTCATCTGTTCACAGTTATTACTCAGAAGCTAATGTTAGAAGCTACCTGTCGCCGATGCTCTTTGAATATAAGAGAAATTGAGTCAAACCTGAACAATAATAATTTGAAATTGAGAGAATATTTTGGTGATAATTGGTAAAAATGGAAAATGACAGGCTTTTATCTCTACCACCATCTGCTTTTTTTTTCAGGCTGCCAGCCCTGAACTGCACTCATCTCATTAAAACCCCAGGAACTGGTTCTGCCTACCACTGACATCCACAGATAAGTGGAGAGCTGTAAATAAGGGACGTGCTAGTACACAGTGTCCCCTTTAAACAACGCAAGCTTTAATAAAAAATCAAAGTAACAAAGAATTTCAAAATATTTACACAGCTTTTATCTGCCCACATATTATAGATTCATTAATTAGAAAAGTCCAAACTGGACAATCTGAGAGGGGTCAATTCAGCCTATTTTGATGAATAAGCCTGAGAGGTGAAGCCACTTACTGGTTATGCAAAAAGTTTGGATTAATTGCATAGAATTTATTATTCTTTTGGTGTTACTTCTAGTGCACCCTGACCATTTGGCCATCATCGTAAGCTTTCTCCCAAGTGCTATGGATTGGGCACGCATTGTTGATTGTGCTCTTCAGACATCCCTTCATCTACCAAAGATTATTAGCATCTCGGAATAGGGCAGATCTTTTTTCATTTAATCATGATATTGCCTCAGGTAAACCTCATAATGGTGATGGAGACGAGGGCCATATCAGAATTCAAGAAAACACGGAGCAAGCCAGAGGATCTTTGAGAGAGCAAGGGAATATGAAGCTGAACAGGAGGTGTGGATGGGCAGATGGCGCTGTATGGTCTTTTTTTCTGCCATCATGTTCTATGTTTCATGGCAGTTATGATCATTACTGCAGACAATTCTGGAGTAGAGTTTAAAGTGAATTTCTCCTTGATCCCTCTCAGCCTGTGTGCTCCATCTTGCTTAGTCTTGTCAGTTGTACGCTTAAGTGATTTTCATGTGAGTCTTTTAAGGGTCTCAATGTTCTGCAGTGCCAGGCTCCACAGTGCTCCAGTAATCCAGGATGGTCTAATGGTTTTTGCTGTGGACTTCCACAGCAGTGTCATTGACCGTAGAGGTACTCATCACAGTTTACCTATGATAGAAGTACTGTAAAAGACCATATTGTGCAATCCTGCCATGTCTTCCCATAGACTTTAACAGGTGAGTTTTCAAAGAAAGTATGCATCTAAATGTAACCTACTATCGTAGCCATTTTCAAAAGCCCATTTACCCATGTTAAGTGCATTTAATGTGCATAAAAACGATTGACAATTGAATAGCATATATTGTAGCCATTTTCAAAAGCTTTTGAAAATTGCTACAACATATGCTATTCAATTGTCATTCGGTTTTATGCACATTAAATGCACTTAACATGGGTAAATGGGCTTTTGAAAATGGCTACAATAGTAGGTTACATGTAAATTTACATTTTCCTTTGAAAATTACCCTGTAATTTTTCAAAGACAAGTTTTCTGGTCACCCCAAATATAATGCAATGTCTAAGCCTTCACTATTTGTTGTGTTGCTTTGGGTGTGAGGGATCCTGGAGATCAATAAAAAGTGTGTACTGTATGTATTTGGGTGAATGGGCATTTGAGGTCAGGTCAGTGGGCAGAGTAGAGGACGTCAGTGAAGCAGATGTAATTGCTCCTCCTCCTTCTACATGCTCCAAAGAGCCTTTTCAGCACATAAAGATTTATTTTTGCTGAATATCTCCTGAATGAGTGACTTTCCAACAATTGCTTTGTGATTTTTTTTTCCACTTTGTGCCTTCCAGAAACCAAAAAGGATTTGGCTGAATCATATCCTTATTACACAGCCCATAGTGTATATTTGGACTATAAAAGGCAAAGGACAACCCACCACCAGCAAACAAGTTACACATATAAAATTAAGAACTAGGAACAATCAAGCCATTTTGTACTGCACAAGGCTAGCAGCTTAAAAATACCAGCAGCAACTTGTGGCATCTTGTAGATTTCCTTGGCAACCCTATGATCGATGCCATCGACTTGAATGGAGTTGTAGGCAGTGGGTTTGCCATGAACTGTCCACAGGATGACAGCAGTTCCCTCATAGTTTTTGATTGCATGCTCAGCTCTCCCGGTAGATGTCGGTGATGTCATGAGTCATAGCCTAAGCTGCCATCTCATTGGGTTATCACAGTTTAGGCAGGCACTGAAGGGTTTCGATGCACACTGTCACACTTTGAACAGGGGATGCATTTCTATAGGGGGCCCGTTTTCAGCAGGGCATATGCAAAGTTGGATTTTAGGCTGTGGATTGTAGCCTGTGTCTTCAAATGCAAGACATTAGGCCAACCTGGGACTGAGAGGAAAAATCTGGCAACCACTGCTGCAGTAGTTTCTCCTTATATGTCCTCTTTTCTGTACCTTGTACATCTGAAATTGAACTGCACTGCTAAATGCAGAGCATGTTTAAAATATGGCCTTCTGTATATCTACAGAGAAGACTATGTGCTAGAATTCACAGAGGCATTTGTTTTAGTTGTATTATGAAGGGTCACATGAGCAGAGCAAACCTGAAAAAAAAGATTTGGGTTTATCAGCAAGGCATGGAAAGCTATTAGTCTTTTATCTGATGCTGCATGAGGATAACAGGAAACAATTTCTTTCTTCCTAACAGCTGCTATGTGGTATGAATTAGCTGCACTGTTCAACAGATTTTGTGCAGGCAACCAAAATTTAAAAAGCATTTGAAAAGATTTGTATACCGGAACCAAAACAACAGCAACAACTAACAGATAGGAGGCAATGGGGAAAATGCTAACTATGTTAAAAGCTGTAGCGTCTAAAATGCACAGAGATGGATTTGCATCTAGTTATTAATACATGGATAGGGTTGTAGCCTTTCCCAGGTCACCCCAAACAAACTGATTCGGCCCTGGTTTTGCATGCATTGAGTTCTGATCGCCCTAAAATAAAAAGTAAGATGATATCTCCATGCATGGAATGAGGAAAATCCAGGACTGGATCAGCTTGTTGGAGGTTAACCTGGATGAGGTAACGATCCTGCTCACCGAGCCGTCACCAGAAAATACTGAGGACTTGTGGGACCTGGAATCAAACACTTGCTCTGCCGCGTCAGCCTCTGCATGACCTTGACCAAGCCCTTCATTGACCTGTAGCTCACAGTTTTCTTTCAGGCAGTCTTAATTATGGCTCCTGGCTTTCCATTTTTATGCAAATGGTTAATTACCAATGAAACCGATGTTTCAATTTTATCTGCATTAATTTTTTATTAATCCAGGAATAGGCAGAAAAAAAGAGCAGGTGAGTGTAGCTAAAGGAAATAGAGAGGAAGAGAGCGAAAAAGCTCTGCCTGAGAAAATCGTTTTTTATATAAGAATAAAGGAAAGGCCATTTGAAACCTCACTAGGTGGCTAGGAGCATGTCATGTTCTTCATCCCAGCCAGAGCTAAAAGGAAGGATTTACCTTAGAATCAGTGACAGAAGGAGATGAAGGCAGAGGGCAGTGAGTGATGGCGAGCTGTGAAAAATGAAATACCATTAAAAGAAACGAAGGAAAGAGATATTTAATAGTGCCTTGCTCTTTGATTTCTGATATTATTATGAAGGTTCCCATGTACAAATGTGCATGGCTTACGAGCCCAAATAAAATATGGGAAAATAGGGAGCTTTTCATAAAAAAATGAATGCAGAAAACTACCGAAGGAAAAACAATAAATATGAGGGGAGGGAAGAAGAGCAACAACGATTGGATGGATGGTTGAAAAGAATTGACACAAGGTTATAGAGCTTTTCAACTCTGGGTTACCCATTCAAATCCAACATGGGGTAGTAACAGAAACAAACATAGACCAGGATAGCAGATAAAGATTGTCCGGCCATCTAGCTTGCAATCCACATTTCCTGTTCGGTTTTATAGTCCCTTCCTTGCTTTCAGGGATCCTCGTGCTTGTAACAAAAGTCATTGCTATCTGAAAACTCTTTGGCAGTGTATGTGAAATGGGTTGGTGGCGCTCTCAGTCCAGTTTCCCCAGTAGACATGTGTCTACATCTATAAAACTACCATTACAAACTGGCAGAGCTCAAGCTAGAAATGTTAGCACCGAGGGCAGGTGGGTTTATTTGTGCCCCTTATCCCCACCTGCCCTCCCACTCCTTTCCCTCTCCATCCATATCCCTTGCCTCTTTCTCTCCCAACCCACATTGTTGGAGGAAAGTCATACTCTTCCTGGCTTTTCCAACATCGCCAGCCCATGCTTGAATTTCGGACATGTCTGCACCCCCCAACAGGCTTTGTGATCTAGGTGGCTGCCCATCTCACCCAACCCTAGTTCTAGTCCTGCAAGTTGTCACTAATTAACATTACTACTGGCAATCTCATCAGAGAGGTCCCAGATTGCACAGACAGAGAGAGTGAATTACCCTCTCACTCTCAGAGGTGCAAGGTTGAGGCACATTGACAAGGCAATGTGGGTGGGAAACATTCACTGCTGCTGCCTGTTCTGCCCCTTTTCTCGGATGGGGCAATATGTGAGGGCAGCATGCACAACCCATGACCCATGTTGTTACCTGCTCTGTGGATGAAAAGAGCGGTTCAGTTGTCAGTGCTATCCAAAGGAAACCTTTCATATATATTAAATTCATTAGAGGAGAACTATTAAATAAAAAAAATAAAGGAAGCTCATAAAAAATGTATACCGTACACATCCAACAGCCTTAATCATAATAATTTTCCTTTGAAATCTTCCAAGCCATCTGAGTACCAAAAATTTGCAAGCCATCCACCAGAAAGGTGCTTGTGTCACACACATTGAATGCTTTTGAAGTATCTGATTAAGTGGCTTGACATCTTGTTTTGGTGAAAGGTGCTCTGACTGTGAATTTGTATGGCACACACGTATGCATATTACAGTCTTTCCTTTCGTGCAACAGTACTGCCAATAGCACCAGAAATGTAACAGTAAACTCTGGGAATGAGAAGATGGAGTGCCCAGCCTCCCTGCGAGATCAGCACTATATTACGGGCAAGTTTAGGTATTTTATTCATAGGCACTGGTCAAAATTGCACAGAGATGGAAAATGATAAATTCAACAATAAATCATTTTCTTCCCATACCCAGTAAATTTTTGAATGCTGACTTTGAAAAATCGACATATTTTCTTCTTGTTTTAGTTGAATTGCTTTTAAATGTAAGACTATAAATGATGAATCATAGATTTCATTGATAAAAGAGAGAATAGATTCTTTATTTTTTTTTTGACATCCTGATTCTGACACTGCAGTTTTCTTCCTTTATATCATCAGGTGAACTGATTTCAAGACACCCCCCCCCCGATATACCAAGACCACATCATCAACTCAAGCATGCTGATCTGGACCAACGGCTGCTATAGAGCTGTTCTCTGTGATATCCCCTATCCAATGCCCCATGGCTCGAAACCTTTATTATTGCATGCTCTGATCTGATCTGCCCTACTCCACCTGCAGCTGCTAAAAGGCAGGTAGAGTAGGGCAGGTGTACTGAGACCAAAGACTAGTTCCTCTTTATAACACTCATCCGACCTAATGCCTCTTTCCTCTGAACAACACTGACCACACGCTCCTCATATCTCTTTCTTTTGTATCATGTCTCCTCACGCTCATCTGGACTAATGGCCCATTTTGTAATGCATCAACTTTATTACCTGCTCTAGTGACTGTTCCCTCTTTACAACAACCCCTGCAGTCCTATTCAGTACGATGACTGGTTCCTCTCTATAGCACCTCCTAAACTCTTATCTTAACTAATGGCCACTCCTTTATATGACTTCTGATGACTTTTCCCTCCTTATAACATTTCCTAAGTTCTTTCCTAGTTGAATGACTGCCCCCCCCCCCATGTACACCCCCTGTATGCTCACCTAGTCTTATAATAGTTCCCTCTTTATAAAAAAACAAACAAAAAAACAAACAAACCCCGCACACTCTCCTAGTATAATTAATGTTTCCTCTTTGTAGCAGCCCTGCACCCTCACTTGGTCTAATGGCCGTCTTCCCTGTTTGTAGAGCCCTGTCCCCTTCTCAGAATCTCTGCATTGTTCCAGTTATTTCTGACAACGAAGGCTGTAGTACCGCGAATGCAATGGAGTATATTAACTGGACCCCATTCTCACTCACATGTTCAAGAAGCTATGCTTTCGATGCATCCATGTGCGCGCGGCGACACACAGGCGTGTTAAACAGAACAGATAACACACATATAGACCATGGCTATAGAGAGAGAATATACTATATATATCGTATGCAACAGGATAGCCAGCTAGGAAGACACCGCACTTTGATATTCATTATATAAGGACAGATCAAAGGGAAATATTTATGGGGAAACCCTAAGATCTCTTTCTGCTCTCCTGCTCACCACATCTGCCTAATATTCTATTCAAACACTCGGCTCAAAACTTGATCTTTGCCTGCGTTAAACCATATGCTCTTTGCCATTCATTTTGTTCTGTCTGACCAGAAAGAGATGGATGCCAGGGTGGACCCAGAGGGATTTCCCTGCCAAATATTTCAATTATTATCATTTATATATAAAAAGGGGGGGAGGAGGGAGAGAGAGAGAGAGAGAGACAAAAATGCAATGACTTACTGGGAGAGTGAGGGAAACTCTTTGGCTACAGACCTCTTTGCTAAGAGTGCTGTAGGTGCCAGGTGCCCTGGTGGTATTTCGGCTACGTGTGCATCACAGGTGTCATCCCGTCACAGGCTGTCACTTCAGCTCATCTTTTTCCTCTTTATGAACAGTATTTTCCCAACACAAGCCGAGCGGTATTGCCAGGCATCCCTTAGCAGGAAGAAGCCAACAGAAGACTGGTGCCAGGGAGGAACAGGAATCATTAACCCTTTCACAGCCCAGGAAGAACACCCCACAGGGCTCTCTCCATCTCTCGAGAGGCCAGCCTTGTGGCTGGCTAGGATTTTATTTTGCCTCTTTCCTGCCTGGGTTGATGCCACATAATAATAATAATAATGGGATTAAAAAAGCAGCATCCTTCTCTTTTCCTGTTGAATTTTAAATCAGATCCAGTAAAGAACAAAACACAAATTCCACAAGGTTTAAGGGTGAAATGTGGAAGCTTTTGCTTTCATCCAGGGAAGATATTGCTAAGACAGAGCGGAGGAGGATGCTGAGGTGGAGAAGGGACCAAGTGAGCCCAGGAAATGCAACGCCTGGCGCTGTGCTGCTAAGTCCTCAGCAGCCATGGTTGCAAAATTAAAACCAAGGACCAGGCATTTTGCTGGGAAGCACCAGCTTTTCCTCTGTTTCCAGTCTGCGGATGTGCTGGAGGATTTGCTTCCCTCCTCGGATGCTGGAGTCGCTGAGCCTTCAGAAGAAGCTGAGGCGGCTAATAAATCCAGTAAGTGCCCGCCGGGTACTGCTGGGAGTCCAAGCACCGAGTTGCCATGGGCACATCAGGCTGCCACCAAACCTGCAGGTGGCCCTGATCCCAAGGCTCCCAGGGACCTCGCTCCCCAGCTCTGCCAGAGACTCCCAGCTCCAGGTCCCCCCTATGCAAGCTGCTCCAGCAAATGGGCAAACACTGGAAGCTGCTTCCTCCTCCCGGTCGTTTTTTTCTTCTCCTCTTGCAGTTGGATAAATCTGTGGCTCCCTCTGCTTCTTCCTGGCCCCCCGCTCTCTCTCTCTCTCCCCCTCGTCGTCCCCCCTGAAGCAGTGAGGAGGGTTCCCTTGATTTCTCGCCTTTACGCTGCTGCAGATGACACTGGCTTCCCAGCCCAGCCCGGCGCACGGACCCTTCTTGCAGCCTGCCAGCCCCCCTCCAAGGCTATCGCTCAGCCCTGTGCTGTGTCAGAAAAATACAAGGAAAACGGCAAAAGGAGGAGGGGAAGAAGCAGAGCAGGATGCATTTAAAGAGCAAGGATTCAAGCATCCTCCCCCCTCTCTCCGGTCTTACAGTACAGCCATACATTTTCACATGCCTACATACACACACCCGCCACCCCTACAGATCCATACATTTTCTGCCATGCCCCCCTTTCCCTGTGGTTTATTTTTAACATCTGAGCTCCCACCTTCTCCCTTCCTTTTAAAGCAGCCTGTATCAGCAAATGCTTATGCTGTTTTTCTAAATGCTCACTCTGTTTTGAGGCTGATTGCAAAGATGGGATCTCAGGCACAATATATATAGGAAGAGTTTGTCATTTTCCCTTTTCTGTTTCTGACTTATAGCTGCTGCTGATGGTGAGTTCCTGGTGGGGGTTGGATGACATCTTTCGAAAGTGTTAGGTTGTCCCGTGAAGGTTCAGTGGTTTGTAAGTTCAGGCCAACATATCAATCAGTAGCCCAGCACCAACTACAAAGCATTAATATAAGTGGGAAATGTATACTAAATAGATTAAGGTTATACTATTAGTCTATAATAGGTTAATGTGCATATTTTATTTTCTGTGCATCACCATGCAGAAGACCTGGGTTCGATGGATGAGCGTCTTCTTCCCGAACTGACTAAGGGTAGAAATGCTGAGTTCATAGCTCCTGGGGGAGGGGGAGGAGTCTCGGCTATTCCTTCAGGGTAACACCTGCTGACCAGACTTAAGGACCCACATAAGCTGAGTTCTGGAGAGAGCTGTGGTTTGAGGCCCCTGGCCCAGCACTGCCGCTGGGAGAAGGAAATGAAAAACAAGGGAGAAACCCCCAGGCAGCTGCCTACAAAAGCTCAATGCACTGTAGCCCAAGTAGTGGGAGATTCTCATTGAGCTGGAAGGTCCATAGGAGCAGGAGGAAGCTGCCTCCTAATATTTGTTAGGGAAGGCAGGAGTCCTTCTGGCAGCCCGGCTTTTGGGGGTCCTCAGCTAGGCCACAGCCTCCTTTGCACCTGCCTGTCATAAGAAGCAAAAGGAGAATAGAGAGAAAGAAATATGGCTCTGTGAACTTGAATGGCATGGGGCAGTCTTTCCTGTGGTTTCAAACACAGCTGAGTCCTTTCTGATCATGCTTTCACATTATGTTCCTCGCTGGAGGCTTATTTTCTAAAAGTTTTCACCTATTGTGTCTGAGGGAAATAGGGCCCTTAGCTACCAATAGGGGACGTGCATTCATTAGTTTTTGGATATCCATTTGTTTTGCGTGTCAGTGCGTACATAACAAATGGATGAATGTGTGCACAAAACGAACGGTATGCTCTTGTCTGTCTAAAGCAGTGGGTCCCCAAACCTGTCCTGGAGGGCCACCAGCCAGTCGGGTTTTTGGGATATCCACAATGAATATGCATGAGAGAAAATTTGCATGTTATGGAGGCAGTGCATGCAAATTTTCTCTCATGCATATTCATTGAGGATATCCCAAAAACCCGACTGGCTGGTGGCCCTCCAGGACAGGTTTGGGGACCTCTGGTCTAAAGCAGGACCATTAGGAGCACACAATTTGTTGTGCATACATTTGTTCATTTGTTAGGTATGCGATAGGCGTCCAAATGAATGGACACACAAAAGCACATCCCTACCGATTATGTGACATAGGTATGTAAAATTCAAATTTGCCTAGCTTTCAGTGTCTGGTGATGACTCCTGCAACTCTAAGCTTGATTACTGTAACAGCTGACTGGTGCTGGCTTTCCTGCCTGCCCTGCTCCAGGTTCTTCAGATTCTGTAGTTCATCTCCTCTGTCAGCTATTCTCCAGCTACGCTTCTCCTCATTAACTTGCATTTGTTTCCAGTTAAAGACTGCTGCCAATTCAAAATCCTTGTTTTTGCTGAGAAAGATATTCAACATAAAAATTAAAAAAGTTAAAAAACATATATATGTACTGTATATATACCAGCTCTTGCTACATCAACACAATATTTCACTTCTCTGCTTTATTCCATTCATTTCCTTATGCTATGTGAACATATTGTATATGTATCTATTACTATAGCAAAAGCTGGTAAGAGTGAGAAGCCAAGAGACTGGAAATACGGGATTCAACTAGAGGCGTCTCTACACCTTTAGGCATGGACATTGGTGGGGTGTGGTGTTCTGCACTGGGCTCCTCTGGAGTGGTAGTTGACAGAAGATTCCTCCAGCTTACCAACAACCCAGCTTTCAAAGCTATCTATGGAAAGCATTTGTATTTTATAAACTATGCGGCTAGAGCTGCAAGCTTATAAAATACCCCATATTTAACCTCTGAAAGTATGCATGTAAGTTTCAGTATGGACAAATAGTTCCAATGCAAAAAACGTATACTTTCTCTATCTATTATAATAAACATATGCACAAATAATTTAGCCACATAAAAAAATCATATATGCCTAATATATGGAGGCAGATATTTTAGAAACTTTGGGGTCAATTTAAAATCCACTCACGCATGTGTGGGTGGTGCGCGCGGGGGGGGGGGGGGGGGTGTGAGTTTTTGCTAAATACGTGCAGCAGTAATCGGTGCACGCTGGCCGGCTACTGGCATGCATTTCCCCAGGACAGCAGCTAATGGCGCTGTCCCAGCCCTCCCCGCTCCCTCTGGCCCGCCCCTTTGGAGAGGCCTGGCATGTGGCCGGGCCCATTTTAAAATGTGTGAGGTGTGCGCAAGGCCCGGTTACGGGAGTAAACCCCAGTTTTTACGCAAACTAGCCTTTGAAAATCAGGGCTTATGTATGTATACTGTTTTGAAAATACTTGTGCGGGTACTTGGAATCAGCAGTTTGCCGATACCTCCACCAGTTCACCCAGTCCTTCCTTAGTACCCCTAAGTCCCTCTAGCACTTCACCCTGAACCCCCACCAAGTCACTCAGTCCTCTCATCCAAAACTGCAGACAACAGACAAATACAATTTCACTTGAGCAAGTCAATTAGCAGGGGTAAAAGCTTATAAATAAGTTCAGTAATATATGCGCATATATCTCTTACAAAATAGGAACTACCATATTTTCTTCAGATCCCTGCCCCAAAACACCCTTAGGCCATCTCTTTTTTTCATTGATAAAATATATGCGTGAAATAAAAAATATGTGCATACTCTAGATGTTTACAAAATAGCATATATTTGTGTACATGCTGCTTTTGTATTTATATATGCTATGTTTATGTGTGGAACACCTTTCAAAAATTCACCTTTATATGGTACTACAATATTGCGCATAGCAATCTGAATTTGGAATTGGTGTTGGGGCTTCTACACATAATAGATGGTTCCATAAAGTTGGAGGAAATTTGCAGTGACTTTTCTGAATCATGATGTGCCCTTTCCAAGGATGGAAGCTTAGGCTTTGTGGATTGTTTCAGTTTGGATTTGCAATGTCCTTTGGCTATAGAGTATATGTCCTGGCATGATGTCTGCACTTGGGTGAGTTATCTCACGGACTAACTGCTCTCTACATCAATGACGGGGGTGGAAGGTAACTAGAACCAAAAATGTACTAATAAGGGCCAAGAGTAACAGATAAGTATGAGAAAAAAAAAATAAGTGTGAAAGCTTGCTGGGCGGGCTGGATGGGCCGTTTGGTCTTCTTCTGCCGTCGTTTCTATGTTTCTATAACTGGCTGATGCTGTCCAGAATACTCCCATGGAGTGAGGTAAATCAGATTTCTCCTAGGAACTTGAACCAAATTGCAATCTGCCTGGTTTAAGCTTGACCATTGTATCATTTATTGGTGAGACCTCATTATTTATTACCTTAGATTTGTTTACCACGTTATCAAAAATATCGAAGCAGATACCAACTGTGAACATAAAGTTACAAAGGGAGGAGTCAAAAATAAGGACCTGTTTTATGCTTTGATGTTTTACTGTTTTATATTTTTTCTTTTAATTTTGTTTTGTAATTACTTTGTAATGCTGTTTATATTTTATGTTGTAAACCACCTAGAAATGTTGATAAGTGGTTTATACATTTTATAAATAAAATGGCATCATGACGTAGCCACAGAATCTGCTGTGCCATATTGTAATTTTCTTTGATTATAATTATATCTCCTAAGAGGAATGAGATTTACCAGAACTGGAAGGCAGCAAACCTTAATCAGCCTGCTGCCCTTAAATTTTGCCATCCTAGTCATAGACATAATGGTTGATACATCAAGGGCTGTGTTGCAGTAGTTGGTGGAGGAGTGCTGGTTTCGTCTGGGGAGGAGGCATGACTCAGTCCCATGGATTGTCAGTTGCTGCTGGCTGAGCATAGTTTCATCCCTCCTAGAGCAGCAGCAGTTTCAGACCAATAAGATCATCAGTGGAGTCACATCGGAGGGAGCTCTAGAGGTTGGAGCAACTGGTGCGACTGTCCTACCATCAGAATGTGAGAGCCTTAAAATATCGATTGTGGATCAGCTTCAGCAGAATTGGGGGTTTGGGGCTTGGAAGTGAGGGAATTTAGGAGGCTACTGGTGCATCATCTTTGGAGTCATTGCAATCCCCAATTAATCCTGACATTGTTGAGAAATTCTCCTCCCTGTCTAAGCTGGCTGTGGTAACTCTGGACTCTTTTTGGGACTTGATAGCTAAATTTGGTATTTCTTACTCAGAAAGCTCTTCTAAAATTAATTTGATTTCTACTAGACTGGAAACTTTAGTTCAGGATCATGGAACACAGCAGCAGGAATTATCTGGAAGGATTTTGGCATTGGAAAATGAAGTTAAAACTATTCAATCTGTGAATGCCTCAGATTGGGTTTATTGAAAATCAAATGAGACATTTAAATCTGCATTTCCTTAATTTTTCTAGAGTTATTGGGCAATTGCCTCATGTGACTTTGAAAAAATATTGCATATTTCCATAGATGATATCCCTCCGTTTAATAAGGTTTATTTTCCATCAGGACAATGCTTGAAAATGACATAGAAATGTTGCGCTGGAGGTGGACCCTTGGCCTGGTGCAGGATTGGTACGGCCCTCTGGTTGGACCCAGAGAGTGCCTGCCATCAGGAGGCGGAGCACACAAAGAGACAGAGGCTAGCTGGAGCTTCGCCAATAACAGTCCGGGGTTTCCGCAGGTTGAGCCCTTGGGTACCTGGACCACCTGGACTTAGGTGGGCCTCCGGTGGTCTCCTGGAGAGGTATTGGAGAGGTGTGCCCACCATGAGCAAGGATGCGCGGCTGATGCAGAGCGAGGGGACTAGACCAGAACCGGAAGCTCCGGAGACCTCGGGAAGGCAACAGTTCAGAGAGGTCCTCCAGATGAGGCAGGCAGCACCTGCAGGTCCAGCCACATGGAAGCTGCGGTTGTTATCCAAGTGCGTAGGCCCAAAGGTCACCGGGGGCCAGAAGAGGGTGTCCGAGTGAAGCGCAAGGGTCAATGCCAGAATATCAGTCCAAGAGAGGTTAGCCAAAGTGAGGGTCAATACCAGAGTCATTCTGTTCGTAGTTGTGGCAAGCGAGGGTCAGTTCCAGGTGGCAGGCAGAAGAATGGTCAGGCAGGCAGTGTTCAGTTCCAGGTGGCAGACAGAAGAATGGTCAGGCAGGCAGAGGTCAGTACCGAGAAGTCAGTCCGGATAGGTACTACCTGAGAAGGACACGGAAACAGAAGACACTGGAACAGGAGATGCTGGAACAGGAGACAGTGGAACATGAGACACTTGGAACACGAAGGCAAACTCACTATACAAACGTGTCGACCCGATTGCCAAGGCAGGGATTAGGGGTTTGAGCCCTGCCTTATATATGGAAGGCTGATGACGTCATCGGGGCGTGCCTCCCAAAGGTTTCTCACGCTGGGCCCTTTAAGAATGGTGAGGTCGGCCGCACGCATGCCTAGGTGTGGGGCCGAGCCGGCCGAGGAGCTCTGCTGTGAGACCTGTAGCGATGGAGACGCTGAGGGAGGCCGCAGTGAGCGACAGGGATGCTGGGGGTTAGCGGCAGCGGGTAAGCTAGTGCTAGTGGAGGGTAATGCCAGGTGAGCAGGCCCGGTTGTGGCACCCATGCAGCCAGGACGCACAACAGAAAGGAGCTTCACAATCCCCAACAGACTTTGTGAATTTAAGAGCTTTCTTGGAATCTTCCACTCTTTAGATATCTGAAAGAGCTAACTTTTTAGTTTTTTTTTTATCACTGAATAAGATTTAAGTTTTGTTATGAGACATTACTTTGAAAATATGAATGTTAAATCCTTGGTTCAGGTGTTTAGAATTTTCCCAGATTTGGCAAAAGCTTCTCAAGATAGGAAGGACTTCCTGGCTCTCTGCCAGGAGGTTCCAGCTATAGGAGCCGCCTCCTTGTTGAGATATCCTTGCAAATACATTGTTAAATTTCATGCAGATCGTTATATATTTTTTCTTCCGGAACCACTGAGAATTTTTATAGATTCTAAGTTAATTATGTCATCACCACTCCATAATTTGAGCCTGGAATAAACTACTTTGGGTAGATACAGGCCTCTCCATACTGTTGCTGTGTTCTTGTTCTTGTTTTGTATTAGTTTCTTATTTTACTCCTGTAACCCCTTTTTTTGGAGGCTTGTGCTTCCTTAGGGTCCCTAACTCATTTATATCTTCAGGGTTGTTCCGGCTAATCATTCCATCCCATGCTGACTCTGTTAGTGCTTTCCATCCCATGCTGACTCTGTTAGTGCTTTCCATGAGGCAAGATACTGAAAAGAGCAGACAGGACCATGTCTAGGTGTTAAATTAAAGCTTACTGATTGGTATTAATAAAGTCCATTTTCCAGAAGTATGAGTACCCTCTGACTGAGGGTACATTAATGTTTGTTCTCCCTAGGTAGGTGCCCTTAAATCAGACTTCTGGATAGTGCCCATGGTGATATTACCTGCTCATAACTCTCCCAGTGACTGTTCAGGAATCCTATTGAGAGGGTCCCCACTGAACTGCAAAACTCCTACCTTTAGTTATCTTCCTTCCTTGGACACTCAGCCTGTCCTAGTCCCGTGGGTGGAAATCCGGATGGGATCTCCTGATCTGGGTCTTCCTTTACTTTAGTTTTTCCTTTCATCCTTGATTATTCTTTTTCCTGGGGGATTTTGTTTTGGGAGAAAAGGCAGTGGGATCAGGCAAGCTCTCTGCTCTGATATCCCAGTAAGGAGGGGGGATCCAACACCTCCCCACTTAACTCAAAGTCCAAAAAATACTTTTAAAGCCTAAACTGGACATATCTTCGTAGACTAGTATTCATGCTGTCACAGGTACTTGCCATAGTCAGGGTGTGAAAGGGTTCACTGGTCTTCAGCCCCTGTCCTCTGAATACAGTCAGCAAGGATGACTTTCCCCAAAGAAGCAGGGTGAAACTTAGTCCCTTCCAAAATAGGATTCTTCAGGCCTTGACAGTCTTTCACAGCAGGATCTGTCACTGCTGCTTTCCCAGCTTTGGTTGAGAGTAAGCTCACAGGTCTTTGACCCCCCCGTAGAGAGTCCCTTCACCCCAAAGAGATATCAGGCTTAAAATCTATCTCTCTGCAAAACAGGAGAAGGACCCTCAGGCAGGGAGTGCACTGGGAGGTGTCACTTCTAGAAGCAACTCCTTTGGGTGACATTGTGAGGCCTCACCAGAGTATAGAAAAAATGCATCCTTCTCTCTGACCTCTCTCTGACTGGATCCCACGAGTGATAAAATGGCTGGGTTAAATAGCACTGAGACATCCATTCCAGAACCTCCTGGTAGGAGGGACTAAGGGGTATGGGTGACACCTATGTAAAAAGTATTATTGACAGGGATAGTGCTATCTAGTAGCCAGACCAGGAGGGTCTGCCACATTTCTATTATATTTCTCTTCTCCTATTTTTGTGGGTAAACATAATGAGATAAGTTCTTAGTTTTGTTTCTTGAAGTTTTGATATGAGTGTAATTCTCATTCATGTATCTAGCAAAGTGTTTTTGCTTTGTATTATTTTGATATAATCAATAAATATAAAGTTAAAAAGAACATAAAATTACAAATCTAGAAAATAAAATAAAATAGAACATACAATAGATGCATGCAACATTAAATAAAATTAGTGCAATTCTTAATAAATGGTAACATTAAAATCAAACTATTTAAAATACAACTAATATATAAAAAGTTATCTACAGTATTCAAAAAAGGCCCAAGTTGATGGAGAAGCTGAGCTTCTCCAAAATCAATCTGCCTTTGCTGGGTTTTCCAGAATTTTTATGGGAGTGGCAGGATGACTGAAAGCATCTTGGGGGTCTTGCAGCAACTCTGCCTTTCTGCTCTGATCTTGAGGCTACAACTTGGGGGTGCTGTTGCCATTCTGCCTTGCTGCCAAGCCCCTGACACTACATTTTGATGGTACTGCTGATACTCTGCCCTTTGTGCCCTAATCCTGACACACTGACGTGTTGATCTTTCAGCCATACAACTAACTATTCACCTTAGGAGTCTTGCTGCTTCTCTGTCTTGCTGTACTGCTCCAGATACTATGCCTTGGGGATCTTGCTCACACACTTGTCTCATTGCCACGCACCTAATGCTACACCTTGAGGGGTTTTGATGCTTCTGTGTTGTTTGCCACTTGGATCCTAGCCTAGTTCTCTCATCCTGCTTCTTTCTTGATTATATTTTATTTTGGAGACAAAATAACCCAGTATAAAGAAAGAAAAATAATGTACAAATTTCTCCTCCCACTCCACCTTTTTCCTGATTCTCCACCTTGCTGTTTGTTGTATCCTTCTAGGATCCAGCCCATTTCTCCCACCCTGCTTCTCTCTTGTGTTTTTTGGAGGTATTATTTCTTTTGGGGTGTTAATTCCAAGTTTCTTCTCTTACCTCATCTCTTTCTGGCTCTATGTCTTGCTGTCTAAATCTGCCATTGTAATTGACTGACCTGCTCCTGGCTGTCCCATAATAACTTAGAGAATATTTTCTTCATTTTTCTGCTTTGCAGTACTTTGGGGTACTTTTCATTCCACTATTGGTGCTGCGTTTGCTACTCTTTGAATGCCTTAGGCTGTCCATACAAGTATTGGTGGTTCCCTTTGACATACCTGGGAACTTTTGATTTCCAGTGAGAATGTTGTGGATTAGCAGGGGATGAGGGGAGGGTTGTATATAGAGGTGCACAATAACACTAATTTTCTCCTTACTCATAAACACATACTCTCATGTTCACTCTGCCATCATACATGCTTATAAATACTTTCGAGCCTCTCATTTTCCCACTGTCACTCATATGCTGACTGTCACTCACACACACTTACTAACTCTGCTTGCTAACTCATGCTCTCTCTCACTCTCTCCCAGCCCTAAACTTACCACGTGTTGACTGAACTTCTCTTTCTGCTGGCACATGGGCAGATGTTTCCACTGTTCCTGAACACTTCTCCCTGTACCTTCTGCAGACCTCCACTGCTACCATTTGTCACCAATATCATGGATATCCTCCTCTCCTTTTAGACACATGCTGATACTGCTCTTTCTGCCTATCCACACAGGCCCTGGTGGTGACATCCTCTTCCAGGGCCCACATGGGCTATCTTAGTTGTGCACCCAGAATTTTCCTACATTAACCTGGAGACCAGGCAATTTCTTTGGAATTCTGGAGTCTTCTGGTAAAATATGGAGAGTCTCTTTGACCCTCTGGTGATGTCATGGTAGTTTTCATGTATCTGTGCTGTTTATGATGCTTAATACATTACTTTTTAGGGGTTTTGATGCCTAGGCTGTTTGCCATACAATACATGCTATGCTTTGGGGTTTTGATGCCTCACATCTTTTGTGATACCCCACTCTCTATACCTTGTGAGTTTTGATGCCTCTGTGCTGATTGTGATAATCTTCACTGTATGCCTTGGGAGTTTGATGCCTTCATGCTGTTTGATATTCCCCACACAAGATGCCTTGGAAATTGTGATGCCTCTGTCCTGCTTGCAATTGTCTGTACTCTATGCCTCTGTCTTGTTTGCCATACATTGCATGCTATGCCTTAGGAGTTTTGATGCTTTTGTGCTGTTTGTGATTATTCATATTCTACACCTTGGGGATTTTGATGTTTCTGTGCTGTTTTAGATACTCCAACCTTTATGTCTTTGGGAGTTTCCATGCGGTTTTTAATTTTCCACACTCTAAGCTGTGAGGATTTTCATATCTCTATGCTGTTTTTGATTTGTTTTAAATGAGCTAATTGCAAACTTCATGGTGTGCCCCCTGGTCCTTCTATTATCTGAGAGTAAATAACTGATTTACATTAACTTGTTCAAGTCCTTTCTTCATAGGGCAGCCGTTCCATGCCCCACATCATTTTGGTTGCCCTTCTCTGCACTGATTCGATACTTGTATTGAGAATGTCGGTATATAAAAATCCGAAATAAATAAATAAATAAATAAATATATATATCAGCTTTACCAGTAAAGCTGAAGTTCAGCATCAGATGAGAGAGGATATATGACACTAGAAACAGCACAGTTTAAAAGCTACCCCTGAAGAAGTGTACAAAACACAAGCCGTGTCGGGTTGAGCGGTTTTGAAGTGCTGGTTTCTTCTCAAATGATAAGTGCTAGTGTCTTAATCAAGTAAAAAATGTTTTAAAAAAAATGGTTAAAAAAAACTTAAAAATTCAACATCTTTGCTTCAGTTTCAATGTTATAGCTTGGAAACCAATGATTAAAAATTGTACAGCTCCCCGCCAATTTATGGGCTGTAATATACACTTAAAAATAAAGCCAACACACATAACAAAAGGCAGTGTTAAGTAATTAACGCGGCAGAAGGCAGTATAACGGCTGTTTTTAAAGGGAGACATAAAAAATGTTATGAGGTTTCCCAAGCTTTTTCAGCAAACTGAAGAATTCTAACTTTGCTTGCTAAGTAGTGCCACTCTTTTTGCTGTGTTGCTCTGTACCTACCATTTGTGATTTTGATTGCCAGCATCACTGCCACCTTCACTGCTGCTGCTCCTCCAACCCACTCCTGGTACCTTTGGTGGTTCTTCCTCTGCTCCAAATTCCCTTCCTTTATAGTACTTACCGACTCTTGCCATGGCAATCCAATGCTTTACATACTTGCAGCACCACTCATGAACCCCTGGGCTGTGTTCGCTCCACTCTTGGTACCACTGTGCTTCTTTTGGCGTCTTGGGCTTTTGATGTCATTCTTCTTCCTGCCTCAGCCCTCACTGTATATCTTGGATCCTCAATGCTACTTTTCTTGCCACATTGCTTTGCACCTACCGTTTGTGATTTTACACTGCTGATGCTTTGCTTCAGTCTCTCTTGACTCCTTTAGGTGGTTCTGCCTCTGTTATGCCTATCTTTAATGCTCTTTTCAAATTCCCTTATAGTATTTACTGGTTCTTCGTCTTACCATGGAAATCCAATGATTTGCACATTTTTTGCACCACTCATGGACCCTTAGGTGCTTTATATCTCTCTTGGTACCACCTTGCCCCCTCTTTTGGTGCCTTTGGCTTTTGTTACCATTTTTCGTCCTGCTTTAGCCCCTTGATGCCATTCTTCCTGCTTCATTACTTTGCATCTACTGTTTGTGATTTTATTCAACAGTGATACTGCTGTTCCAAGACTTTCTTGATAAATTTAGGTGGTTCTGCCTCTTCTGTGGCTGTCTTCAAAGTTCTTTTCAAATTCCCTTTGATGTTTGTTGGCTATTGTTCTTGATGTGACAATCCAATGCTTTACACAGACCTTACCTATTTCTTCAAACTCCCTTCCCTTCCCTTACAGTCCTTAATGACTATTGATCTCCTCTGGTCTCATCTGGTATTTAACCTTTGATGGATTATACCACAGCAAAGGAGAAGACCAACTCCAAGCCTGAACCCCCAGCCCCTTCCTCAAATGATGCAGTAGGGAATCTATAGCAGGCATCCTCCAAGGATTTCCTCTGGTTTTTCCCTGTCCAGGGATAGTAAGTTCCTCATCTTCTGGATTCTTGATGGTTTGATTAGTCTTTTGCTCTATAAATGCAGGTCCGAGGTCTGATTTATGCATCAGCAACATTACGGACCTCTTCCAGAGATGTTCTCTAGCTTCTCCTTGACCATGACTTTTTATCAATTTTGTTGGTGCCCTTTGTTCCTCATTTGAAGCACTGGAGTGTTTCTCCCACTGTCGGTGACTGCATTGAACCGCTCATGGTACTTTGGAGTATTCATGCCCCTCTTTGTGCTGCTTGTGTTATACTCAGTGGCTCGGGGTTTTTCTTGCTACCTTTGCTGCTTCATTCCCCCTTCATGGTACCATGGGCTGTTCATGTCACTCTTGTGCCGCTTTGCGCCTCTCATGCTGCCTTGAGTTTCATGCCACTGATTTTGTTGTTCTTTGCCTCTCTTCTGGTGTATTGGAGGTTCACGCCACTCTTGCTATTCTTGGTGTCTTGGAAAACTCCTGCTGCTGGAACTATTTTACCCTTTTACAGTGCCACTTAGTGCCATTCATGTCTTTGTGCGTTGAACTGCTTTTCCCACTTCTGATAATGTCTACCCACAAGTTTCATTAGAATTAATTAGAAAAAGCCCAAGATAGGCTGCATTTTCCCCCCATTTAATTGAATAGAAAATGAATGAATGAACAGAGGAATAAATGAAAATGCTTTTTCACCTGAAATGAACCAAATGGAAGTTGGCAACCTATGAAACAAATAAACAAATTGTAACAACATTTTTGTCTCTGCAAATCCCCACAATAAGACACCTTGTTATAACTTATATTTTCGTAATCAAGGCAAAAATGATGAAATTGGGTATGAGTGACAATAATGTCCTTTGCAAAGCATTTCTATTGAATTGAATTGAATGATACTGAGTAGCATAGCATTTTTTTGTGATTTTAAAGTAATATATTTGAGTTTTTCATACACCTACAGTACCTGAATGTAATCCACTTTGAAGTGTCTGAAAGGTGGAATATAAATAAAAATAAATAAATATAACGATCTACTGAAACTACCTAGGAAGAAAGATTGATTTCTTTTTGCAATCCATATTGGTAGTAAAATTAGAACATACATTCCATTACCCATAAACTGTAAGAATGCAATACTAAAGAGATTACGTAATTTATAACAATTTGCTTATACTTGTAAAGTGAGAAGAGTCATGTGTTGGAAATCATCCACATTTGTTTTCCTCCGAAGTGGGCTTTTCTGGCATTGTGAATTAAAGGATCATGTAATGTATTGTAAAAAGTCATAGACTGAGCCAGTCCTGGTTTTGCATGCATGAACTGTTAGCTACAGAAACTAGGTGTAAGCTTTAATTTAACACCTAGACATGGTCCTGTCTGGCCACACTCCTGTCCCAGGTAATCTGGGACAGGAGTGTGGCCAGACCCTCCAGTACACCACTAGATGTCCCTAGGCCCTAGTTAGATATTTCAACTCTCATGAGCTTTCCATCTCCCTTGGCCTCCTCCCACCTTGGAGACCTGGGGGTTGGTTGTGTTTGCCTTATAACTCAGCCATTTTGTGATTCAGAGTGTGGTTTGTTCGGGTCAGACACAGAGCAGTATAGATGTCTGGTTTTTTCCCTCCTGGTGAGGTCTCCCTGCCTCATCAGGCTTTTGCTTTTTGAAGAGGACTTTCTCTGTTCAATCCCTTCTAGAAGGTCTCTCTGTTCTTAGTTGTAGTAAGAAAAACATTTTGCTGGAACCCCTGTGGGACTTCAGTTCCATGGCTGAAAACCAGTGAGCCTATTCACCCCATGAATGTGTCAAGCACCTGTGACAGGCTTGGCAGCATTAGACGCTTGATGGCCAGAAGGTATCTACTTTTGAAAAGGGACTGTGTTTAAACCTTGCTCCTTAGGGAAAGGTCATCCTCGCTAGCCAGACACAGAGGACAGGGACTGACAATCAGTGAGCCCATTCACTTCATGAATGTGGCAAGCACCTGTGATAGCAAAACACAACTCATGGAAGTTTTTTTATTATGGAAGGATTTCTCGTTTGTTGTGCGGATGTTTTTAACTACCCCTTCTCACTGGGAGCCAGGCTAAGTATAGCAGGTTCTTGATCCTATGGTTTTTCAACATGAGTCCTCGCCATTTAAACAACTAAGGAATTGAAGTAAGACTTGGAGAGTGCCATCCAGATCTCCACCTATGTGGGAACAGGACACAGGGCTGGGTGTTCTGGAATGAGCTGGAGACTCAGGTTGGACTGTTTTTTCTGTGGTAGAAGGGGGACCCCTTTCATAGGACTCCTGGTTGGCTGCTGGGAGAGCTTTTGTGCACATTTAGGTCTCCTTGGGAACCTCTGCCCAGATTGCTAAAGTAAAGGGCACATACCTAGAGGGAACACCTATCTCTGTACCAAATTCAGTTGTAACTTCATATTTTGGGATGAAATTGACTTTCATTTGATTTTTACCAAATCGGAAAAATTATAATTTAACTCCCAGTGCCTTGTCCTGCCTGGCTTATCCTGGCATCTCACTCCTTGGGATGCAGCAGCTATCAGCACACACAGGGACTAACACACCACTGTCTGGGCCATAAGCGAGGACTTCCCCCTATAAAAAAAAGCCTACCCTGGAATAGAGAGTTTGAGCCTGGTAGTGAATCGTAGGATGGAGCAGCCCCTAAGAAGATGTAAATCCCCCTTGAAATCACCTTCAGGGACTGCAGGGGTGTTGTATTTCCTTTTGCAGCCCTGGGATCTGACAGGGTCCACCAGGGATCGCTACTCGGATCTACTGTCCACACCAAGGATTAGTTCCAAACAAAGAAAAGTTTATTGTAAATCCAAAAAGAAAGCAGAGAATCAGATGAATCTTGTAAAGCTTGACTGGACATTGTCCATTTGAAACAAATTCTTCAGCAAACTCCCAATCTTCACTGAGTAGGAGGGAGCCCACTCACGAACCCCTTAAGCCCCTAATCCTTCAGGGCAACTTATTCAATACACAGTTTACTCTGTTGGAGCAGTCCCAGGAATAATTCTACCCTTTTCCTTCAGAGATTTCGTATCTTGCTAGGCCCTACAACATTAAACTGGAACTTGGAATTCCTTCTATTCCTAGCTGCACCAAACTTGAATACCTCAGAAGCCCCTTCTATTCCTAGGTAATCCTGAGAACAACAACCCTAGGTGCCTGAGGGACACCTTATATAGATTCTCAAACCTCAGCCATCCCCACATGGAGGGAATGTACTTCTTCCCTTATCTCATCCTTTACAGCTCCAACTCTCATACCCCCCTGTGCTCTCCGTCCCTTAACCAGGAAGGGTAGATGTAAAGCACACAGCTCCTGCAGTTTGTGTGATCTCTGAAGCAGCATGATGACCTCTCCTTGCAGGGGATGCTTGCAGAGGGAAAAATATTCTTCACTTCACACGGAACTCTCTAAACTTTGATTGAACTCTGGACAGAAGGAACCACCCAGAAAGCCTTAGGACCTATTGAAGTACAGAAGTAACCGTTGATAGGGTTCCAAAGATAAATACGTTTGTACAACCCCACTAAGGGTTACATGAGAAATCTCCAACCAACTAAACAAACCTGTGTATGGCATCGTCTCCCTATCCCCCTTCAGCCCTATATCTGCACCCATCCAAACTACTACTTCTTCTCTGCAATTTGGAGGAAATAAACTTTTCAAAGAAAGGTGACAAGTGGTAAGACAAATACTTAAAAAAAAAAAAAAAGAACTAACATGTCCCCTATTCTGCTTACTTAAAAAGACAATTATGAAATGTGTCTTGAAGAAGCCAGATTCTGAAACAAAAATAACTGACAACTATCAACCAGTCTCAAGCCTTCCATTCTTATTCAAATTAGTGGAAAAAATGATTTACCTTCAACTCCAGGACTTCCTAGAACAGGGCAACCTAATGAACAGAATTATCCTTTTTGGCCATTATTATGAGTATTCACCTGAATGCAGATTAAGGTGGAATCTCTCTCCTACTCATACTAGATCTTTCTGCCACTTTGCCACTATTAATCACTCCTGATTCAATGCTTAGGAAACAGTGGCATTAAAGTGGTGTACCGCAAGGATCGGTGTTGGGACCGGTCCTGTTCAATATCTTTGTGAGCGACATTGCGGACGGGATAGAAGGTAAGATTTGCCTTTTTGCGGATGACACTAAGATCTGGCAGAGTGGCACACCGGAAGGAGTGGAGAGAATGAGATGGGATTTAAGGAAGCTGGAAGAGTGGTCGAAGATATGGCAGCTGAGATTCAATGCCAAGAAATGCAGAGTCATGCATATGGGGAGTGAAAATCCAAATGAACTGTATTTGATGGGGGGAGAAAGGCTGATGTGCATGGAGCAGGAGAGAGACCTTGGGGTGATAGTGTCTAATGATCTGAAATCGGCGAAACAATGTGACAAGGCGATAGCTAAAGCCAGAAGAATGCTGGGCTGCATAGACAGAGGAATATTGAGTAAGAAAAGGGAAGTGATTATCCCCTTGTACAGGTCCTTGGTGAGGCCTCACCTGGAGTACTGTGTTCAGTTCTGGAGACCGTATCTCTGAAGAGACAGAGACAGGATGGAGGCGGTCCAGAAAAGGGCGACCAAAAAGGTGGAAGGTCTTCATCAAATGACTTATGAGGAAAGATTGAAGAATCTAAATATGTACACCCTGGAGGAAAGGAGGAGCAGAGGTGATATGATACAGACTTTCAGATACTTGAAAGGTTTTAATGATCCAAAGACAACGACAAACCTTTTCCGTCTGGGGAAAAAAATCAGCAGAACCAGGGTTCACGATTTGAAGCTCCAGGGAGGAAGACTCAGAACCAATGTCAGGAAGTATTTCTTCACGGAGAGGGTGGTGGATGCCTGGAATGCCCTTCCGGAGGAAGTGGTGGAAGATTTAGTGAATCAATCTCTGTAGCTCCTCTCTTTCTCTATGGGGGTCTTAATTTTCAGTTTTTATGTATTTTTCCTGGGAATATATCCATATTTATTACCAGAGGAACAAAAATCAAATTTACTAGTAAAATAAGTCATTAGTTATACACTGATCTCTCCTGTTTTTGTTCTTCTTGAAATAAACGCAGATAAAGTCCTAAGAAAAATAAAATGCTAACTGAAAATGAAGGTCCTTATCTATATTCTATGATTGCCGAAGTGTTAACTATCAAATTGAATAAAGAGCTTGAAAATCAAGTTTGCTTACTGTAAATTGTATTTTCTGAAGATAGCAGGATGAATTAGCCATGATATGTTGGTGACGTTATCCAGCAGCACTGAACGGTCTTGTCTCATCTAGCTTACTGTTTTCTTTTTGCTGGATATCTTGAGGAGGAAAACCTCAGGAAGTTTATATTTTTTTGTAGCACTGAAAAGTGCTGTTGTGGCTGCTGTGGGGACAATTAGGCATCTGAAGAAGAAAGTATTCGAGAAAAAGAATGAAAAATTTTGAGGGTGTTAGAAAAATTACCTGGAGAGAGTGAGCACACATCCATGCTATGCTCGGACAAAAAATGAATGCTCATAAGGCAACTCCCACATGGGAATTCCAGCACATGCTCAGTAGAACTAAAAGCTCCAGTAGCTAGTAAAGATGGGTCCATTCAGTGCCACCGGATGTCATGGCTAATTCAGCCTGCTTATCAATGGAAAAAAAACCCACCAGATGGAAGGAAAAATGGTTTTGAATCAAATCAATTGGTTGAATGAAATTGAAATTATAACTCAATATTCTTACTCCCCTATTAATGGCAATCATACTGTATAGTAATGATGTACTGTGAATGTTGCAAGATATGACAACTGCAGTTCATTTACTCCATTTTGCTCTAAAACATGTTCTACCCATACACTTCCATCTTCCCCACCTCCTGTCTTGCATCATCACCATGCCCCACTTGGCCTTTATTAAAATGGATGAAGCATCAATGCCTTCATTATTTTTAACACTTTGCATTTCTCCGGTTTACTTACTGGAAGCTCAGCCTTTCTTTTCCCTTTTCACTGTTCTCTCTCCCCCTGTCTGGGGTTCCTCATAAAGGTGAATTTTAAAAGCCCAGCATGTGCCAAAACTGGGAGATATGCACAGTGGCGTAGCGAGGGGGGACAGGGGGGGCCAAGCTGTAGGGAGGTCACCAAGGGGGCAGGGGGATCTCATGCAGTCCAAAGAAGACTAGGCTCTACGGCTGCCGGGGGTGCCTATGCTGCCCAGCGGCAAAGGTGGAGGAGGCTGGCAGCCAGCTGGGGAGTCCATCTCATCCAGCGGCAGAAGAGGAGGAGGCCCGCGACCTAACTGAAGTTGAGAGACTGGAGCTGGTGCCAGAGCCTGCCCACAGGTGTTTGTGTGGAGCGTGTGTGTGTGTGTGTGGAGAGGGAATGGAGTCAGCCCCTGTGTGTGTATGTGTGTGTGAGTGAAGGAAAGGGAGTGCAGCCAGTGCCTGTGTGTGTGTATGTGTGAGTGATGGAGAGGGAGTAGAGCCAGTGCCTGTGTGTGTGTGTGAGTGATGGAGAGGGAGTGGAGCCAGTGCCTGTGTGTGTGTGTGAGTGAAGGAGAGGGAGTGGAGCCAAGTCAGCACTTGTATGTGTGTGTGTAAAGGAGAGATAGTGGAGCCTGTGTGTGTGTGTGTGTGTGTGTGTGTAAAGGAGAGATAGTGGAGCCAGTGTGTGTGTATGTGTGTGTGTAAAGGAGAGATAGTGGAGCCTGTGTGTGTGTATGTGTGTGTGTAAAGGAGAGATAGTGGAGCCTGTGTGTGTGTATGTGTGTTTGTAAAGGAGAGGGATAGAGCCAGCATGCATGTGCCTAAGAGAGAGTGAGCCAGTTTGTGTGAGCCTGAAAGAGAGGGATCCAGTCAGCTTTTGTGTGTCTGTGAATTTGTGTGAGTTTTGAAAGCGTGTTTGTGTGGCAGTGTGAGAAGGGGCTAACAGGGAGAAGGGAGGCTATTAAACTAGGGGGGGGGGGTTTGGAAGTTCTACTCCTTAAGTGGGAATTAACTGGGAAAACTAGCAATGGCGTCGGCGCACATCCTTTGTAAAATTTCCACACGGACGTGGTAGAAGCGGGACTTGCACACACATGCATTTAAAATCGATCACACATGTACATATGGCCAGGCAACTTTATAACGTGTGCATATATGTGCCTATATTATAAAATGACCGCATCCCTGATGTGGGCCGATGAATGCGCACATATGTGCGCCCACGCTTCTGTTTAGTTCTATTCTCCCTGTTACATGTAACTGCCTTTTCCGCACCATAGTTCAAGTTTAAGTTTTTTCTCACTCCTGTTTTATGTGAACCAGCATGATGTGACTGCTGTCTCGAATGCCGGTATATAAAAAACCTAAATAAATAAATAAAATAAATAAATAAAAGTTACTATCCCTAACTAGAATAAACTGGATTACCCACAAGGATACTGGTTCTTTCTGTCCTACATATTCTTCATGCTTTTCCTCTTCCTCTGCCTCTCTACTTATGGTTTTGAACTTGCCTTAGTATAGAATCAACATGAAAAATATGTTCTTTTCCTTCTGTGACATTTCTGATCCCTTTATCATAGGTCTGAAGGTTTTGATTTCCATCTTCAATATTTTCCCTGTCTGTATTCTTCTTACTGACTGTCATGTTCTTTCACAAGCAAAACACAAACCTATTTTGGGAAACAGATTTAGATTTGTTTCATAACCAACTCCTAGCACTTCCCAGGAAGCTCATACATGCACAAACAGAGCCTGATAGTTAACATTTCTGTAATGATGCAAGTTGCACTATTAAAAACTTGTGCTCGGGGGGTCTACCATCCCGATCTGAGCTGGCACTCTGAATGCACAAAATGCCTTGTGCCACTGCTGTCTGGTGCAATTCCTTAACAAAATAACTCCAATGTGAACCAGATGAGAAATCTGGCATATATCACGATGGGCTTTGCATCTGGTTAAATTATTTCCTAAAGTACAATATGGGCCGGATTTTAAAAGCCCTGTGCGCCGGCGCGCCTATTTTGCATAGGCCGCCTGCGCGCGCATAGCCCTGGGACGTGCGTAAGTCCCGGGGCTTCGTAAAAGGGGCGGGAGGGGGTGTGTCTGGGGGTCAGGGGGCGGTTCGGGGTGGGACCGGGGCGTGGCGCTGGCCCGGGGGCATGGTCGAGGCCTCCGGACCAGCCCCTGGGTTGGGTGATGGCGCGCCAGCAGCCCGCTGGCGCGCGCAGATTTACACCTGCTTTCGGCAGGCGTAAATCTGCCAACAAAGATAGGGGGGGGTTTGGATAGGGTCGGGGGGTGGGTAAGGGAGGGGAAGGTGAGGGGAGGTGGAGGGAACAGGCAGGGCGCGCCGGGCTCGACTCGCGCAGGTTGCACAAATGTGCACCCCCTTGCGCACGCCGACCCCGGATTTTATAAGATACGCGCGGCTATGCACGGATGTGCAGCAGGTACGGATTCATCCCATTCGGTATTCGTATTCGTCGGGACCTAAATCCATTGCATCCGTTCTCGGGGGACCCCGATCCGTTCATTAGTTACATATGTATTTGTTTCCCAAAAAAAACCCCATCCCAACCCTTTAAATATAATTATCTACAACCCCCCACCCTCCTGACCCCCCCCAAGACTTTCCAAAAGTCCCTGGTGGTCCAGTGGGTGTTCTGGAGCCATCTCCTGCACTCAGGCTGTCGGCTGCCAGTATTCAAAATGGCGCCGATAGCCTTTGCCCTTATTATGTTACAGGGGCTACCGGTGCCATTGGTTGGCCCCTGTCACATGGTGGGAGCAATGGATGGCCGGCGCCATCTTGTGCCTGTTTAAGGATAGTTTCAATCCTTCTATCATGTACATCCTTCAAGGCTGCTCCTTCCTCTATGGGGATGGTCATCCGTTTGGAGTCTCCACATACAAATGCATCTACTTTGGGAAAATGTAAACACTCTCTCAACACCGGATTCAGAGGGTCAGGCCATCCAAAACCCAACCTCCTTTGAATTTAGCCTGTGGAGCTCCCCACTCAAGATCAACCAATATTTGAATGATCTCTATCACAGGGAAAAAACAAGAGGCATTATGCAAAGAAACCAAAAGAAGATGTGGTAGACCTGATTGATAAACTGAAGAGTAGTAAATCACCTGGACCAGATGGTAAACACACCAGGGTTCTGAAAGAACTAAAAAATGAAATTTCAGAACTATTAGTAAAAATTTGTAACCTATCATTAAATTCATCCGATGTACCTGAAGACTGGAAGATGGCCAATGTAATCCCTATACTTAAAAAGGGATCCAGGGGTGATCCGGGAAACTATAGACTGGTGAGCTTGACTTCAGTGCAGGGAAAAATCATGGAAACTGCTATAAAGAATAAAATCACAAAACATTTACATAGACATGGTTTGATGGGACAAAGCCAACATGGATTTACCCAAGGGAAGTCTTGCCTCACAAATCTGCTACATTTTTTTGAAAGGGGTGAATAAACATGTGGACAAAGGTGAACCAGGAAATGTGGTATATTTCCAGAAGGTATTTGTCAAAGTCCTGCATGAGAGGCTTCAAAAAAGTCATGGAATAGGAGGCAATGTCCTTTTGTGGACTGCAATTTGGTTAAAAGACAGGAAACAGAGAGTAGGATTAAATGGTCAGTTATCATAGTGGAAAAAGGTAAACAGTGGAGTACCTCAGGGATCTGTACTTGGACTGGTACTTTTTAATATATTTATAAATGATCTGGAAAGGGGTACAATGAGTGAGGTGATCAAATTTCTGAACAACATAAAATTGTGCAAGTTAAATATCAAGCAGATTGTGATGAATTGCAGGAGGGTCTTGTGAGACTGGAAGATTGGGCTTCCAAATTAAATGAAGTTTAATGTGGACAAGTGCAAAGTGATGCATATAAGGAAAAATAACCCTTGCTGTAGTTGCACAATGTTAGGTTCTATCTTAGGAGTTACCTCCCAGGAAAGAGATCTAGGCGTCATCGTGTATAATACATTGAAATCGTCAGCCCAGTGTGCTATGGCGATCAAAAAAGCAAACAGAATGTTGGGAATTATTAGGAAGGGAATGTCTTAATGCCTCTGTATTGCTCCTTGGTGAGACCGCTCCTTGAATACTGTGTGCAAATCTGGTCACCGTATCTCAAAAAGATTATAGCTGCATTGGAGAAAGTGCAGAAAATGGCAACCAAAATGATATGGGGCAAAGAACTGCTGCCCTATGAGGAAAGGCTAAAGAAGTTAGGGCTGTTCGGTTTCGAGAAGAGATGATTGAGGCGGGATATGATAGAAGTCTACAAAATCATGAAAGGACTTGAACAAGTTAATGTAAATTGGTTATTTACTCTCTCAGATAATAGAAGGACCAGGGGCACTCCATGAAGTTAGCAAGTAGCTCATTTAAAACAAATCTAAGAAAATTCTTTTTCACTCAGTGCATAGTTAAACTCTGGAGTTCATTGCCAGGGGATGTAGTTTCAGCAGTTGGTGTTACTGGGTTTAAAAAAGGTTTGGATAAGTTCCTAGAGGTTAAATCCATAAACTGCTATTACAGTAATTAATAAGCAATAGTAGCTTGTGATCTATCTAATGTTTGAGTACTTGCCAGATACATGTGACTTGGATCGGCCACTGATGGAAACAGGATACTGGGCTTGATGGACCCATGGTCTGACCCAGTATGGCATTTCTTATGTTCTTATGATTTACCTAGAGGAAAATAAGAATTAGTCAATTTACAATTGCTTCAGATTTTACTGAGCTATATTAAACAGGTTCAGATTCAATCCTAATCATAGTGAGTCAAGGTCATCCGCAACTTGGATAATCTAAACCAAATCCTCACCATCACCATCACTCACACATTAGTTTGAAGAGGAAGTTCAAATTTAATTTAGTAAGCTTACACACTCAAGTTTAAAAATTAGTTAGTATGCTGCATATATTATGCATGCATTGATTCCATAATTTTACCATACAACTGTATGTTATACAATATATCTTATGGTCTGATTTAATAAGGCTTTTCTGTGTTAGTAGGAAAAATGCTTAGTAAATGAGGACCTTAGATAGATATATAGAGATATATATTCAGTGTCATTTAGTTGGACAAGCAGTTCTAAAGTGAGCCAGATAACTTATCTAGCTAACTTAAAAGTTATCCGAGTATATTCAGTGGCATGGTTGCACTGCTAAATATCCTGGCTAAGTTTATCCAGCGAACTTACTTAGCTGGCTAGACTTTGAATATGGTCCTCATAACACACAATTTCTCTTCTTCCTTAATTTGGAGAGATGATTCCCCTCTTTGCAAAATGTTTCTATGCTGCAACCACACCTCACTCTCGCTCTCGCTTCAGTGCTCTGTAATATATGCAAGTTCACTTTTAGATCTTTGGTGAATTATACGGGTATTATGTGGGAAGCCTAAAAGTGCCTGATAAGATGAATACAGAATTGAAAGCTTCGTCTGCTCTGTTGCTTTTGGTTTTAAAAAAGGATGTGTAGCACCAAAAATTATTTCAGATAAGATCACAGCATAGAAATAACATTATCGTGGAGCATGGGTATCTAATTTTTGTTGGACCTTAAAATTCTATTTACCTTAGGATTCATTCTGTTTGTTGGCATCCAGGCTATGCTAATGGACTGTGAAAGTCTGAAAGAGCCTCTCTCATTCAACAGCCACTGGTTTGTTACACTCAAGATGGGAAAAATAAGTCAGCTATGAAAGACACGGGGAAAGACAGAATGGAGAGAATGAGAAGCAGGGGATTTAGAATCGCTGGTGTTTAAAAAAACGAGTAAACTGTAGCAGATGAAATTAAATTTTAAACAAGCACAGACGGACACATTTGAAAAGGAGTTATTAAGTCAATTTGTGCTGCCACATGGATTTAGCAATCCAAATTCTATATTTCAAATGGACTTTTAGCAAAAAATAAGCAAAAAATTAAGTATGGTCACCGGAGGATGGGAGGAAAGGAAATGCAACTCCCATCTGATATTAATATAAAGTAACCAAGTGACTTGTGTATTGGTTTTGTGTTCTTACTTGTGGTTAAAAACTTAAAAAGTATAATATGGGCAACCAGAACTCTTGGCTCCCCCTCACCTCAGCTCTCTTTGCAAAATAAACCCACAATTTGAAAAAATACAACAAACAACTGATTGGAAAGTCAAAAAGGCCGCAGTTTTATTAACAGTAACCGCCCATTAATCCAGCCCCTGGGGATCCTTCCCTACTCCCTTGATGCACACAACCACTCAGGACACACCAGTGGTCCTGCATGATTCAAACCCCAGCGCACCAAGGTTCAAACATTTAATGGCCGTGCCGCCCCTGCCTAGCCACACCGCCTCGCTGAGGAGGAGCCAAGACTGGTGCCCACATTATCATGGGCATCCAGAGACCTGGCTCTGCCTGCCTTCCACAATATTTTGTTTACTGCTTGTTATTATTGACTATGCAAACGAAAAATAAATGTACAAGAGCACACCAAAAGGAACTATGTGACTACCAGTAACAGAAAAGCTGGCTAAAGCCTTCCCTGCCATAACGTTGTGATCACTATTGCCAAGCGGTGCAATACACCTCTCACACCAAATCCTGATTCTAGTAAGGACTAAGTCTAAATAGTTTCCCCTCTTGTTGGTTCTTATACCAGTTGCTTCATGAAGCAATCATTTATTTCATCGAGGAATGTTACCTTTCTAGAATGACCTGATTGGGTGAATGTCACATTCTCCCAATCGATAGTGGAGTAATTGAAATCCCTCATTATTACTGTACTGCTGATTTTGTTAGCTTCTCTAATTTCTTTTAGCATTTCAATGTCTGTTGGTTCATTCTGGCCAGGTGGAGAGTTATACACCCCCACTGCTATTATATTCTCCTTTTCACCTGGAATAACTATTCATAAAGATTCATCAACATTATATTTTGTTTCCTGCAGGATATTTATTCTATTTGAAAGAAGAAGCTTAGACCATCTTAGTACAGTAAAGATGAAAGATTTTTTAAATAAAGACAAATTTGCACTCTAAACCCAATGTTTCAGTCTCTATTAGAACCTTAATCCTAACATTTCACAAACATAAGAAACAAATGGCTTATAGCTGTGCATGGTTAGTCATGTGAGTGATTTTATAATGGAACTTCTAAAACTGAGTTAACTGTCTTCTGAAGTACAGGTACTAAGTCCTCAGTGTGCCTTATTTTAGTCAGTTGCTGACAACTTCAGGAAAAGGTCTTTCCACAGACCAACGTGCCTTTTACCTTTTTAATTGACTGGAACTGAGCATCCAACCTGGCTTCCAAAAGATACCAAAGAAATAGTTCAACCTACATGACTTCTTATGATCTACTTCTTTAGCCATACCTAGCTACATACTCTAACCACATGTTTAGTGTCGTTGATTTGATTGATTACAATGTGGATTGCAATTTTAATTATGATTTTGATTGTAAATAACCTTTCAACTAAGTGAGGGTAAAGTGAATTATCAAATGGTTATAAATAAAATTAAACACACACACATTTTTTTTAATTTTATTTTTTACACATACATACACACACACTAAGGAGCAAATTTTCAAAGGGTTATGCAGATAACCCTGAAAACCTGTCCCTGTGCGTGCCAAGCTTATTTTGCATAGGCTCGGAGATGCGCGCAAGCCCCAGGATGCGTATATGTCCCGGGGCTTTGAAAAAGGGGCGGGAAGGGGGCAGGGCTGGGGGCGGGACCGAGGCCTCCGGCACAGCGGCCTTGCCGGAGGTTCTCTGGCCGCCAAGTTACGTCTGCCCAGAGGCAGGTGTAAAATCTAAAACAAAGGTGAGGGGGGGATTTAGGTAGGGCTGGGGGGCGGGTTAGATAGGGGAAGGGAGGGGAAGGGGAAGAGCGGAAGGAAGGTTCCCTCTGAGGCCGCTCCGATTTCGGCCTCGGAGGGAATATGGAATGCCATTGGGGCTCCCCTAGGGCTCGGCGCACGCAAGGTGCACAAGTGTGCATTTCCTTGTGCGTGCTGACCCCAGATTTTATAACATGCACGCGGCTGTGCGTGCATGTTATAAAATCGGGCGTAGATTTGTGCATGCCGGGTTGTGCGCACAAATCTACGCCCGCTTATAGGTTTGAATATCTGTCCCTATGAGCATAGTATATGTGCTCCATTGCTCCGATGTGGTAGCTCCTATAGCATTCATCATAAGGAAGATATTGTATTATGTTTAGGGCTTCTGATTTTATGTGTTTATAAATTGTAAATGTAGATGTTTATGTTCCAACTAATTAAGGGTTCTTTGGGGGTGTCAAAAATTGGTGTTTATCAATGTTTTCATGTGTACCTTTTGTGGTTGCATCAAATATATCAGCTTGAGATCAGTGAGGGGAAAATGAGAGCTGAGATGTTGTTAGCATGGAAAAGGCACAAAAACAAATCAGAGGATCCAAGGCAGACAAAGGAGGGGTGAGAAAGTACTAGGGGGAAGTAGTGTTTTTCTGGTGTTTTACCTATTATATATTTTTTTCATTAGGGTTGCTTTATTGGGATTTATTAGTTATAACCTAAAATCAGAAGCCCTAATTATGTTGTTATCATCAAAATAATTCTTTCATAACCTCCAAAAATGTTGAAAAATCCAAGTCCCTGGTTTCAGATCACATATATAAAAAGGATCATTATATACTTCAACTAATCCCTTATGGTGATTACTGGATTCTTTGCAGGCTGTGATATCACTTATTGGACCAGTAGAGGAATTATTCAAATATTGTAGCACATGCCCTTTTGATACCACCTAGGTTCCTTCTTCACGTGTTTACACATAATGTGAAAGTAAACAATGTTTCTCAACATTATCGGATAATGCAAAGTTTAGGAGGCACTCCATTAAGTTAGCAAATAGCACATTTAAAACAAACTGGAAAATTTCTTTTTCACTCAATAAACAATTAAGCTCTAGAATTCATTGCCAGAGGATGTGATTAAGGCAGTTAGCATAGCTGGGTTTAAAAAAGGTTTGTACAAATTAATGTAGGAGAAGTCCATAAACTGCTATAAATCAGATTGACCTAGGGATTAGCCATAACTTATTACTGGCATTAGTAGCATGGGAGTTTTTACTGTTTGGGTGCCTAGTACTTGTATCCTGGATTGGCCACTATTAAAAACAATATGCTTACTCTGGTACTCTGTAAATGAACCATTGTAAGGGTCACTTTGATTCGGGGTGAATTTTCAGGAGGTGGGTTGGGGTTAGGGGTGGTGGTGCTACAGACACATTCAGAGGTATCCATTGCAAAATTGACATCATTAAAGAAGTTTAGACCTTATATGTGATGAAAAGTCGAACAAGAGGAGTTGATTTGTACACCACAGTCTCTGCTATCTGAATTGTGCACATCAACTTTTCATCACTTATAAGGTCAAAAATTCTTTAATGATGTCAATTTTACAATGGATATCTCTGAAGGTACCTACAACACCATCCCCCCAACCCACCTCCCAAAAACTCATCCCCCCAACCCACCTCCCAAAACTCATGCCCCCTTACAATGGTCCATATATAGAGTATCAGACTGAGCCTTATAAAGAGTCCATCTCTCTCTTTCTGCCCCCCCCCCCCCAAATATTCACCAGACTCCTGCACCTAACAAGGAGCTGTAGCAATATAACCTACACATGTAGGTTATAAAATGGCACACAGCCCTTTTAAAATCTACCTGATATTGTTTAGCCATCCTTTTTATTGCTTCAGGACTCCCAATTAATCCAATCCTATTCTTCAAAGGCAGGTAGCATCAAATCCACCAGCAGTTCGTAATTACAAATTAGATGTTAAATCATTTACAACTTCAGACTGTCAGTCCATAAATTAAAGGCTGGCATAAATAATTCAATCATCAACGTACAAATAGCTGTCATTCACGCCAATAATTACTATGTAAAGTCCTAAATTGTGATATTAATATATATTTATTAAGGTTTTAAATTTTACACTAAGTAATTGAAACTTGTCAGGAAAACATCATGAATTTGAAAAAAAAAAATCCTACCACAACTCTAAACAGCAAGCGATACTAAGCAGCACTGCAAATAAAAATTCAGAATGGTCTTCAATTATACAGAGAATACAAGTCAAACAGAAAAACCTAAAGGGGAAAAAAAAAAAAGCAAAGGCAATCAACCCTAACCTTTACAAAGAAAACTAAAAGAGCAGAAGCTACAGAGGTCATATTTATAATGCTGTAGAAGACCAAATGGATATGAAAGATCTATAGTTGAGAAAGTGCAATAGGATGCGTCTTTGGGGCCTGTTTGTTACTTAGGCACAATGCCAACTGCAATGGTTCATAAAATATAAAATTAACATCATGATATCTTACACGGCATTTATAAGGAAATGTTAATGCATAAGAGGTCCCAAGCAGTAACATTTTGGGCTTCAGCTGTAGTTTAAGCGACATCAGGGAAAGCCCTTATTGTCAAGTTAAAGAAAACCTGATTCCTTAAAACAACATTCAAAATCCAATCCCTGTCAGGTTGTAGAACAAAATAAAGTACAAAAGTCGCACAAGAAACTTGAACTTCTTTAGAGTTTTCCATAAAAGCATTCAGTTCTAAACTGAAGCTAGAAACCTCTCCCTGGCTCAAGTCCATTTCCTTTCTTTTAGATGTTGGGAGATAGAATCCCCTATAAATAGATGGATCAATCTCTGTGGAAATGTTTGATAGCTCTAGAAAGAATTTTTTAAACATACCAGGGTAAAATAGTTTCACTCTTGGGAAGTTTATAGAGCGCTGATTCAACATTTTGCAACGTATCCAGGTATGTCATAGAAGATCTGCGGTGTCTGGGTCTGTTCCCAGACACCGCAGAATCTGATCAGTGACACTTTGCAGGCCAGGGAAGCTGAAGAGATCCCACCCACTACTTGCTCTCCCAATGGTTCCACACTGGAGACTGAGAAGATTTATAGTTGATAAAAGCATCCATAGGTCTGGATGCAGGAAAACCTGGGATTTTCATTTTGGCTTTTCCATGTTGAAAGAAACAAGAGGAAATAAGTTAGAAAAAAGGATTTAAGGGACCTAATAGTGACAATAACAACTATTTCCTGCTGACAGCCATCTTGGAACACCCATCATATGTAAGCCCCAAATAGTGATTTTAATTAGGAACGTAAATATTTCTAGCATCAGTCAATCGCAAGAGTCTGGGAATGGGGAGTGCATGTACCCATGATGACATTATTTCATCACACAAAATATATGGGATGTGCATATCAAAGGTAAGATTATTTCATTACACACAGTATGAGAAGTATACTTACCCATTGTAACATCCCTTTATTTCACACAAACAATATTTTCAAATGAAAATGTAAATGTAACATACTATCATAACAATTTTCAAAAGTACACTTAACCCAGTGTGGGATAGCCGAACAAACCTCCACAGGCTTGAGGCAGGAAACACATACTGACTCTAGCTTTCCTCATGCAACTTTAAATTGTATATGCTATGAAGTGTGTAATAAAGCTGAGACTGTTTACCTCTCAGCAGTGTAATCACAACATAACTTATCAGAGAAGGTTCAGGAGCTGGTTTCTCCTGGAGACACAGGGCCTCCTGATCCTAACTGGGCTCCACTTCTTATTCTGCCCAGCAGGTTCCTGTCCACAGAGCTGTCTTCCTCTATGGGGTTTAAGGTGGACAAGGCCTCTAGCCTGGTCCCACACAGATTAAGAAGGGGTAATAGGACCACTCCTTTACATGCAGGGACAATAGGATATATTGTAGCAATTTTTCAAAAGCCTTCGCATTAAAACAGAAACTTTGAAAATGGTGCCAATGCGCACATGCGTGCGTGCTCGTCAGCTTACACACAGAGACGCGGCTATTTTATAACATACGCATGTATATATGCGCATGTTATAAAATAGCCTGGCCGCGTGCACAAATGCACCCAATTTTAAGTGGACGCACACCTGTGCATGCAAAAGTTGCTTCTACCACATAAGTGGGGACATTTTAAAAGGCATGCGCGCTGACACGTTTGCCAGTTTTATCGGTTTGTTCCCATTTCTCCCAGTTAATAGATAAGTCCTCCAACCCCCAACTGGTTTGATAGCTTTCCTTTTCCCCAGTTAGCCCCAACCCTGAAAACCCTGCTGATCTGCCTATTTTGCTTTATTTTTTCACTTACATATCGGCCATAGCAGAAGTAAAGTTACACAGCAGGGGACCTCAGCGCGTTCGGGATCGCATCAATATATTTACGTGCAATTTTCTGGTTAAAGTCCTGAAACGCCCATGTACCACCCATGCCCTGCAGAGACCATGCCCACGTCCATCCCTTTTTTTTTAGAAGTTACGAGATGTGCACACAGTGGCAATTACGTGTGTCTCCGGGCAGCTTTTAAAATCCACTCGGCACGCACAAGCCTGGCATATTCGTGCATTCTCTAATTTCGGCATGCGTCAGGCTTTTAAAATTCACCTTTATGTGTATTTAATGCGAGTAAATGAGCTTTTGAAAATTGCTCAACAGTATATTACATTTATATTTTCCTTTGAAAATTAAATCATATATATATATATATATATATATATATATATATATATATATATATATATATATATATATCACTGTCACATCACTACAGCCACCAATTAATGACAAATGTAAAAAGACACTGATTCTGACCATGTGTTTAAACTTCCATCCTTAAGCATTGTGTTTTATGGCAGCAAGATAGGAAAACTAGAGATCCCAGAATGTCTAAGAATAGATAGTAAGGTTCCTTTTAGTTCTATATTTTTGCAGTGTGCCTACATATTTTAACTTCTCTAAAGTACACAGTCTATGAACTATGAATACTCATTCTATTATTGTTCCACCACACACATTGTATGAGGTGTGTGCTATATACCCAACCCATAGAAAGCTGTAACTGAATCCAAAATCAATAAAATAGAACTTTTTCCCTATCATTCATTTCTCATGGAAGGAAAATACACAAAACCTTCACTGTCAGAGGAAATTAATGGAGTGCTGAGGGATGGAGAATAAATATTAGGGGCCTTACCATCCATACTTTTACCAGAAAGTGGCTATTAATCACCCTGCACTGCAAAATGTCAAAAGCAAAGCACACAACTTGGTCCTATCCGTATTACATGACTGTACAGTATGCCCTTAGGGATCTGCAGTGATACCTTGTAAATGCTAAGGTGCCCTGTTAGCACAGAGCATATTTGGGGAGGTGGGGGAGTAAGGGGGAGGGAAAATCAAAGGAATGAAGAAAATACTAGGTTTCCTAATTCTCCATGCTTTTTCAGGAGAGATGGCGAATATAGGTAGAGATATAAATAAACCAAAGGAATCAAAATTTAACAACAACCTTTACTATATATTTATACAAATATATAATCACAAAAACATATAAATTGCATACATATACACATTTCCACATAAAATACACAAATTCACATATATAAAAACAATTAGATACCTAAACACATTACAACTAGATTATTGTAATGTGATCTTAACGGGAGCTCCAAAGAAAATAATTTGAAAATTGCAATTGACTGAGAATGCAAAAGCTCAGATTGTGTTAGGAAAGCCACGAAGAACCTCGGCCACACCATTGCTGATGCAATTACGTAGGCTATCAATATAAGACCATTGCAAGTTTAAAAATCTAGTTCCTGCATTCAGAGTGCTTAGGGGTATTTGTCCACTCTCTCCCCCCAGTTGAAGGGCAGTTTACACTGGTATGAGGCTAAAAGAAATCTCAGATCAGCAGAAAAGTATTTCTCGCAATTGCCTGCAGGGAAGACATTTCATTGCTTGTGATTGTTCAAGAGATCATTTTCAGTTATAATACCAAGTTTATGGAATGAGTTATCAGACTTTCTGAGAGCTGAGCGTGATCTGCTGAAATTTCATAAACCTTTGAAGACCTAGCTTATGTCAACTGGTAGTAGGGTTGTACTTTAATACTGTATTTATTGGTGATTCTGTTAACCAGGTATGGGTAAGATGCTCCGATCATGACTATTGTAGTGTTGATTGTTGTTTTGTGAAATTGATGTTTTTTTGTGATATTATTGTACATCGGTTTCGGTGATTGTTAATTGAAAAGCAATTAAAAATGAAAATAAACTACTAACATGTAGGGTCATTTTCAAATCATGATGGGTTATTATCACGTCGCGATATTAACATGTAAATGAGGGAAAGGGGAGGAGTTTGGGCACGGTTTAGTTAAATGAGGGGCTAGTAGCGCTGTGAGAGATAATGTTTTGCACATTATCACCCGTAGTAGTGCTGAAAATAACTACACCTATTTCATTGGCGCTACAGGAGCGATAGTGTGCAACATGCCCGCAACCAAAGTGGGCAAAAATGCACAGCTGCAATGCGCCACCTGTTCACTATCTCCTTCCTCCCCTTTTTTTCCCCCACAGTGGATCATTTTGCTATAATTTAGGATAAATCCTCCAGTAAATAAATAAATAAAAATAAGATCCTACCTACCTAAGAACATAAAGTATGCAATACTGAGTCAGACCAAGGATCCATCAAGCCGAGTATCCTGTTTCCAAGTACCTGGCAAATACCCAAACATTAAATAGATGTCAAGCTACTATTCCTTATTGATTAATAGCAGTTAATGGATTTTTCCACTAGGAACTTATCCAAACCTTGTTTTAAACCCAGTCACACTAACTGCTGTAACCACATCCTCTAGCAATGAATTCCTGAGCTTAATTAAGTGCCGAGTAAAAAATAATTTTCTTTGATTTGTTTTAAATGCGTTACTTGCTAACTTCATGGAGTACACCCTAGTCTTTTTAGTTTCTGAGACTAAATAACCAATTCAAGTTCTTTAATGATTTTGTAGACTTCTATCATATCCGCCCTCAATCATCTCTTCTCCAAACTGAACAGCTCTAACTTCTTTAGCCTTTCCTCATAGGACAGCTGTTCCATGCCCCTTATTTTGGTCGCCCTTCTCTGCACTTTCTCCACTGCAACTATATAATTTTTGAGATATGGTGACCAGACTTGCACATGGTATTCGAGGTGCAGTCTCATCATGGAGTGATACAGAGGCATTATGACATTGACCGTTTTATTTGCAATTCCCTTCCTAATAATTCCTAACATTATTTGCTTTTCTGACTGCTACAGCACACTGAGTCAATGATTTCAATGTATTGTCCACTATGACGCCTAGATCTAGACTGTCTGGTCCTTCTCTGCACTTTTCTGCCCTGGCCCTTAGGCTGTCCCCTTTGAGTGCACTCTTTCAACATGGACTGACTGGGCCTTTCTTGCCATCAAATAGTTGTGCTGGCATCAGCTCTAACCTTAGAGCTGTATTGTAGCTATTGGGTTGCCACTTCCACTTTCTAGGTTCTTTGCAATAATCATGATTTTGCAAACGGATACGATTATAATACTGTATGTGTCATGTTGCCATTTGTAATAATGTATGTACATATCGCTATTAAATGTACTGGTATTTTCAGTTGCAGTGTCATGTGCTATTTGATATTTTGTCCTTGCAGCATGTGATTACCAAAGATGATGACTTGCTTTGAATCTGGTAACTATAGTTTTAAAATAAAGTGTTCACATGCTTTGAAACTTCATTCTCTGGTTGTGTCTTTTTATTGCATGGTTTTTGTTTTAAGGGCTCACTAGGTAAAAGGTTTAGGACACACATGATCTTGCATGTGAGAGTGCCACTGGCCAATCCAACCAGGCACATTTCTCATATGTATAGCCATATTGCCTATGCCCTAAAATTTAAAGCTCAAGCTCATTGTATGCTCCCAAGGAGGATAGCAAGAGCCAAAACGGTAAACTCCTTACTGTGGAGCTTCACAAGTGGCTCATGTTGCCTTCTCCAGAGAGCATTCTCTTAAGTAACTCTTGGGTATATGGGCATGTATGTAAGATGGGCACTATCTAGCTAGTGGTCACCACCATATGCTGTCCAGTGGAAGAGGTGTAGAAATGCTTGGCTAGAAGTGCAGTACTAATGTTTTATTTTATTTAAAAAGTTTTATATATATTGCCATTCCAGTAACGTTCATAGCAGTTTACAATATGGTTATTTATTGCTTTTATCCCATACACCGACAGAGGGCCCATGTGTTTCACCGACCATGGCTTCATTGGGGGAAGTTCCTATAAACTTCATAAATAGTAACAAATTCAACAGATATCCATCTAACAGACGGTAGCAATCTTCAACTGCTGAATGAGGTTTCCAATGAATTTTCAGCTTTACCAGGCCTCACACATCGAGCTTCCACACTGTTCAATTTAACCTGACATTCCACAATATCTCGCTGTTCCTAAAATTATATATCTGATTTTGCATCCATGTACGCGTGTCAGGTAGCACGTGCACATGGACGCACGCGCATGTGTTTTGAAAATCTACCCCAAAGGTTTTTTCAAAAGCAGTAAATGAATTATTATCTTAATCCATATCAAAGAGCAACCCAGTATGGACTTGATATACTCAGTTATCTGACTCCAGTATGATTATAGTTTATGGCAACCAGAAAACGTGACCAAACGTTTCCAATTGACAATTGCTTTTAATATATAAATCAGGCTGCCAGATCTTTATTTAAACCCCCTTTTCTCTAATAATAAAGATACAATGAATGTATTTGAACTGAATCTCCCTCAGGTTCGCTGGAAGTAAAAAATGGTGTATGGAGGCAAAGGAATAAATCATGTCCTCTTCACCCGGATCAAATCCTAGGTCATTATTCCAGATTTCTGCCATTCTCAGCAGATGTCCCCATAACATATTTTTGTTTAACATTAAATATCATATGCAAATGTTATTAAATTTATGGATAGTTTCCAGGAAAGTTGCCTCTTCTTCAGTAAATGTAATATTAGTGAGTGGCAATATTTGAACAATAGTGTCTAGCTGTAAGAAAGCAAAAAATTGGGAATCTGGGATAAAATATAGTTCCTTCATTTGTTGGAAGGAATAAATAGATTTTAGCTGAGGATCAACCATTTGTCCCACAATAAACAAACCCTTCTGGGACCAAGATGGAAACAGAACTACTGAGCCCTGGCAAAAAAAAAATGTATATTTCCAGTGAAAGCCAAGAGAGGCGACATAGAGAACTTTCTATGAGAATGCTCCCTCCATCACTTCCAGGACTTGCTAAAATTCCTGACCCAAAAATTGGAAAGCTTTAATGATTCCTACTACCTTCCTGAAAAATGAAGTATATTGATTGGTAAATATGGATTTGTCCATGCTGTTAGTAATTCTTCAATGTTGAATTTATTATATTAGGAAACCCAATCTTGAATATAATGAAATAGACATGCTACGTTATAAAACTGAATATTTGGAATGGCCAATCCTCCTAACCCCTTAAGGCATTCTAGCATTATCAGTTTTAACCTTGTTCTTTTTGCGCGCCAAATAAAACTGGAGATAAATTAATTAAATGATTGAACATCTTTGCTTTTAATCCAAACTGGAAGAATTTGCATGCTGTACAACAAATTTGGCAAAATTAACATTTTGACAACTGCACATGTACCCATCAATGACATAGTAACATATAGTAACATAGTAGTGACAGCAGAAACGGACCAAATGGTCCATCCAGTCTGCCCAACAAGCTTAAGGTAGTAATTGCCACACTGTGCAGGTTACTCCCATATTTCTCTTAAGGGTAGTAACTGTCGCTCTGTGCAGTTATCCTCAAACATTATGATAGCCATAAAAATTTCAGCTAATAATATTTTTTACTGATTGACGTGCTTTGCTTATGGACTTGGCCGAGAAGCAGTTCTGTGCTTTTCCCCTTATGCCACAGAAGTGGGGCCCTCTTAGTTTTTGTCTGAATCCAATTTCCATTTTCCTCCTGCCACTGAAGCGGGCAGCAATGTTTCAGGTAGTAATCTTCATACTTTCTGCTAAGGGTAGTAACTAGCAAGTTACCCTCATGCACGCTTTCTTCATTTCCTTTAGGACTTGGCCGTATAAGCAGTCCTGTGCTTTTCCTCTTATGTCTGCATATCAGTATCCCAGACATCCAGTTGTTCAGTATTTGCTTAATCCAGTCCAAAAAAGCCATAAAATTAAGATGATAGATTTCCTTCATGGTCCTTGCCAACTGAATGCCCAAATAACGAAATTTATTTAGTTTCCAGGCTAGCAAAAATGTTCCCTGCCATCTGTCCTTTAGTGAAACATCCAAGGGAAAGGCCTCAGATTTGTTATAATTAATCTTCAGTTTCTTTAATTATTTCTAAAATATTGATTCTCGGATACCCACAAAAAGCAGCATGTCATCAGCAAAAAGACTAATTATGGTAGTTTTCTTGCCATTGGTAATACCTCGAAATATGTTTAACTCATGCAGACAAATGGCCAATGGTTCTAGTGCCAAAACATAAAGTAGAGGAGATAGGGGACATACTTGTTGGCTACTCCTACCTAAAATAAATTGATCAGACAAAGAACCATTTACTAATATGTGGGCCATAGGAGTATTATGGAAGAGTTTTACCCATTTTTGAAAATTATCCCCAAAATAATATCATCTTAAGGCTTCCCACAAGTACAACCACTACACTCTGTCAAATGCCTTTTCAGAATCTAGGATCACCAACAAATTATCTTCCTCCTTCCCTTTGTAACTTTGCAGAGCCATTAATGCCTTCAGTATGTTATTGGAGGAATAACATCCCTTGACAAATCATGATTGGTCTGGATGCACGAGTGGTTGGATGCAAGAATTTTAATATCTTGATAAAGAAGTGATATTGGTCTATAAGAATCTGGGCGTATATTATCCTTCTGTGTTTCAATAGTTGAAAGATTATTTCTCTTGTCAAAGCTTCCCATTGATTGTGCTTCCTAGAACATTTCTTTTAATGGCCCCAACATTGCACTACCAGAATTTTATAAAATTCCCTTCCAAAACCATCAGGACCAGGTGACTTAGCAAATTTCAGTTGCATTATAGTTCTACAGATTTCCTCCTCATGTACTGGAGCCTCAAGACCCTCCTTCTGTGCGTCAGTTAACTGAGGGAAATGTATTTTATCAAGAAATTGGTTCATTGCTTATTCAGAACATGACTTTTCCATATATAAGCATCTTGAAAAGAGATACAAAAGCTTGTAAGATAGCAGAAGTTTATAAATACACAGTATTTCTATGTTTTATCCTGTCACCACAATGCAGAATCTATTAATTTTCGGTAAATTTGCCTGATTTGCTATCCCATTTAAAAAGATTGAATTTGTAAAACATTTAGGGGTAGATTTTAAAAGGGATCGCATGGGCGTACATGTGCTCGTGCTACCCGGCACGCACACATGTATGCCTGATTTTATAACATGTGCATGCAGACGTGCACATGTTATAAAATCTGGGGTCTGCGTGCACAAGGAGGTGCACAATTGTGCACCTTGTGCACACTGAGCCACGCTGCCTTTCTCCATTCATTCCCAGGCTTTCCTTCCCACTAACCTAACCTTCCCACCCTTCCCCTAACTTTTTCCCCCCAGCCCTACTCTAACCCCCCAAAAAATGATTATCCTACCTTTTGCACGCGCCGGAAGCCTGCTGGCACGTGATCCTCCGACACAGCTGCAATGGCCACTCTGTCGGAGGCCCCTGGCCATGCCCCTACCCCACCCCTTTAGTAAAGCCCCGGGATTTACATGTGTCCTGGGGCTTTATGCGTGTAGTCGGGCCTTTTAAAAATAGGTCGAGTGCACATAAGCCTGGTTATGCGCGTAAATTCTTTGAAAATCTGGCCCTATATTATGCCAGGCTTGAAAATCAAATAATGTGTCCAGTTCTTTTTTGATTTCGGAAATCTTTTGTTTAGCATTATCAGATAAATCATTTATATGCTGTTTACGTAGTGTTGATAACTTTTGAATGAGATCTACATTTTTTACAAAATATTTCTTTATTTTTTGTGTATTTGGTAAGAAATAATTTGTCCTCTTAACACAACTTAAGCTGCATTCCAAAATATTAAGGGATTGATTTCAGGAGAAAGGTTAAATTGATTGAATTTTTCTCATTAATCTTGTAAAAACTTTTAAAACTCAGAATCATGATATAAAAGGGAAGATATTTTCCACCCCGCTAAACTTCCACTTCTCATGGTCAACATCACATATACCAGCATCATTGAATGATCAGAAAATGGGACTTTGATCATATCATTCCAGGTTAATTTATCAAACCAAGTATCAGAGTTTAAGAGATACTCCAATCATGAATAACTTTGTGAAGAAAAATGTGAGAAAAATGAGAATTCACTACCATAAAGATGAAGTAAATGTCAAGTATCCAATAAATGTAATTGCTGACATAGAAATCCTACCCCCATGTCGTTTTGATCTTTTCTAAGAGTTTTAGCTGGTTTACAATCTATTAATGGGTTATCAGGGTACAGTTGCTGTTGGCAAATATCTTCGCTATAATATTAATATAAAATGATGGGAGTAATGGTTGGGAGTATAAACATTTACCAATGCTAACTTAGCCCCACATAATGATCCCAATACTATGGTACATTGGCCATTAGAATCAACTATTTGTTTATCAACTTGAAAGCTAGTATTTTTATGGGCTAGAAGAGCAACTCCTCTTTATCTGTTTGAGAATGAAGAAAAATAACATTGATTATCCTACTCCCTCTGTAGTTTCCGGGGTTCAGTATCCCCTAAATATTGCGTCCTGTATGAACGCAATATTTATTCTATGTGTACAAAGAAACATAAACAATGTTTTCCTTTTTATAGGAGAATGGAGTCCATCAATATTTAATGACCATATGTTTATATCCACCATTACAAGGGATATATCCCACTGACATCACAAGTAATTAAGAGAGGGGATCTCCCTGCTAGGACCCCTCTTTACTAGTTATTAAACGTATACAGTATCAAATCAGAGAACTAATTCCATCCAGCATGATTCTTTCAATCAACATGTATACACTTCACCCCACAGACCATTCATATCCAGCCCATTGTACTGTTCCAAACATCCCAACACTCACAACATACATTCACTCCTTTCTGTATCTCAACATCACTGAAAAAGTCCTCCTCACAAGTACTTTTGTTTCTTCTGTCTTCACTGAGGGGTACATTTTCAAAAACAGCACGTGCGCGTACTTTTGTTCACACACCACGTGCGAACAAAAGTACGCTGGATTTTATAAGATACGCGCGTAGCCACGCGTATCTTATAAAATCCGGGGTCGGCACGCGCTGCCTGTTCCCTCCAAGGCCGTTCCGAAATCGGAGCAGCCTCGGAGGGAAATTTCCTTCCGCCTCCCCTCACCTTCCCCTCCCTTCCCCTACCTAACCCACCCCCCCGGCCCTATCTAAACCCCCCCTACCATTGTCATCACCTGACCCGGGGGCTGGTCTGGAGGCCTCGACCATGCCCCCGGGCCGGCATCATGCCCCGACACGTCCCCTTTGCAAAGCACCAGGACTTACGTGCGTCCCGGGGTTTGTGCGCGCCGCCGAGCCTATGCAAAATAGGCTTGGCGTGCGCAGGGGCCTTTTAAGAGGGTTACGCACATAACTTATGCGCGTAACCCTTTTAAAATCCGGCCCTGAGTGAGATGCTGTTTCCCTTCTCTGATGAGGGCCGCCCAGAGCTCATGGAGAAATACTGCGGCAGTAGAATTCAAAACGCTGGAAACTAAAATACTGGAACTCCTCATTTGGCATAACAAGCTGTTTGTTTATTTAAAGATAGGACCAATTGTGAACTGTCCATGACTCTTAATTCTTGGGTGGCTTTGAGACATCGTGACAGCCGACCTTATAAACAGAAAACCAAAACAGACAACCGTGCAAAGACTTAAGTCAAAGGACTTCCGTTTCAGATAAACTGAACTCTTGGCGTTCTTTACCAGTAAAGTTTTACCGTGATTCACTTTAATACAGGCATTCTGCACGAGGGTGATATTTGCTCCAAACTAACTGGAAACCAGGAAAAGTCAAAATTGCTCCATATGCAATCTTACTTCCTTACTCTCAGTGAAGATTCTGGTTTCCCCTTGAGCTTTGCAGGAAACTGTAATGAAATCTTGATCCCTTTGTTGTGCAATTGGGTACAATATGGTGTCATTTCTTTACAGGATGCATTACCTTAGCAGAGAAATCAGTAAAAACCAGCAATTTATTGTTTTCATATTTCAACTCTTGCATATTATGAAATGCTGTGAGAATTTTCATTTTGTCATTAAATTTCAGATACTTTACGATAACTTGTCATGGTTTAGAAAATGCTGAGCCACCCACCCTGAGATGATGTGCTCATCCACTATAATAAATAGGCCAATCTAGGTCTATAATAGGTTGATTCCTAAAGCCTCAGGGAGCCAAGTAGCTGTGAATGTTATCGTTTTTTTCCCCTTGTATCGCTTCTGTCCCACCCCACGATCTGGAGGTTGTTGCATTGGCTCCTGATTTTCAGTTCACTGATTTTTCTCTCCAAGTTATCATATTTAGTACACAGCTGATCCACTGTAGCAGCCAGCAAACCTAAACACTCTTAGTTAGGCTGATACCAACTGGGAAAGGGCACTAACTGTTTTGTTAAAGTTATCGACCTTGTCTCGTAGTTCACCTACTGACAATTGAAGTTTTTGTAGTTGATCCTTTATGGCCAAAGACACTGCTCGAGTTCATTCTCTAATCATAGGCTCAGTCAGTACATCCATCATGGCATTCGTCTCTGTCACTATTTTGCCCTCTGCTATCATTGCTTTTTTGGCACCTTGACGCTTAGCTCTGCTCATTGTATGGTTGCTCTTCTTTATTACAAAATTACCCAGAGAAGCCTGGGTTTGCATTCACTATCAATTTTAAAGTTTCCAATGCCGCCAAATATAAATTTAAGCGGATTCTCTGCAGTCTCCTAGGGATCAGATCTTACAGGCTTCTGTTCAGAATGACATCACCGGAAGTCCCTCTTGAAGGTGAATTTTAAAAGCCTGATGTACACATTAATTAGGGGATGCGCAAATATGTTGGGATCGTGTGCGCCGAGCAGATTTTAAAAGCTGCTGAGATATGCGCATAACTCCCGGAGCCTGAACATCTTGGAAGATTTCAAAAAGAGGCGCAGTATGGGCATGATCTTGGTGGGGCATGGGTGTTTCAAGGCATGAACCTGAGATGTGCACATAAATACTTATGTGACCTGGCACGTGTCAAGAACCTCTGCCGTGTAACTTTACTTCTGCTCTGGATAACATTTGTGCGTACAGCAGGAGATACATGCGTACTCGGGCGGCTTTTAAAATCTGCTCAGTGCACGCCGGCCCAACATATTCGCGCATTCCCTAAATTCGGCATGCATCAAGCTTTTAAAACTCACCTTGTGTGTGCAAATTTTCAGGAGAGAATTTGTGTGCACATTTCTGCAGGTATAAACTTGCTTGGTTAGTTTTGGTGGGATCGTTTTCCAAAATGTAAGCCCGCTTTGAAAACGTTTTTGCTGACTTTCTTATGTGGACTGTTGATAATTATCCCCTGGGCATGACAATTCTCCTAGTTATTTCAGTGGGTAAAACAGTGCTTTTACCTTTGGAAATGGGCTTTTTGAAAACTGTCTACTCTATATGAGGACAAAATTAAGAGAGCAGTGCCCCTGTGCACGTAATTTTACCTGTGGCAAACAGAGGCATTCCTGGGGGAGGAGTTGGGAGTTGCTTGCAATTATGCACACACTTTTACATTTTCAAGAGGAGGCATGCAACTTTACGCAGAATAAGCATGTACACAAACAGGAGGGCAGAGTTGTGTGGCATTTTTCCTTTGAAAATGGGTTTCATGTCTGTAGGCAAAAAGCAACCCCTTGACTGCACATCTGTGGGCAGTTTGAAAATTTTCCTGCCTGCTTTTTTGTGCAACCATTCAAAAAAGGATTCCTTTCTACCTTTAGTCACAGAAGGGTGCCATGGTTTCTGCACTGATCTGTGGTCTCTTGGAAATATGTATAGTCATTTTACAGAGCAAGATTTTGACGGGTTTAAGGGGGATCTATTAAAGCTATTTTCATTTGAATTTTGGTTTTCTGTATACTTATTTTGCTGTGCTTTGTTTTCCTGTATATCTTGGTTTTTTGTATTTCATATCTTATTGCTGTATTCCTGGGCAGGGTACGGCAGATTATAAATTGTTCAAGGGAGGCCATCAACACCCATAGATGCTTGATTAGCGGGACACTTGAAGGCAGGCTGTTAACCTGTGATGAGTAACATTTCAAAGATCTTGTGAGGAGAGTATTAAAAGCCCAGCATGTGCCAAAATCAGGAGGTAACGCGCACAAGTCTGGCTCACACGCACCCACTGAATTTTAAAAGCTGTCCTAATGCGCGCGTATCTCCTGCAACACGTATGCCTCAAACGTGTTCAAGAAGGGTGGGCTGTGGGCGTGGCTAAGAGATGTGCGCGTAAATACTTGTGAGCCCCGGCACTTACCAAGTCCCCTGCCACGCAACTTCTGCTATGGAGGAGGTGTATGTTAAGAATTTTAAAAATAAGCCATTTCGCAGGGGTTTAATTGTCTGGGGCAACTGAGGGGAGTGTAGACCATCAAACCAGGGGGAGTTGGAGGTCCTAGCTGTTAAATGGGTGGACTGGTGGACAAATCGATGAAACTGGCAATGGCGTGGATGTGCGCACCCTGTTTAAAATTCCCCGACTTACATGGTAGAAGTGGGATATATACGCATAGGCGGGTGCGCACATGTGCGCATGCTCAAGCTATTTTATAACATGGGTGCATATATGCATGCAAGTTATAAAATGGCCGCGTCACTGGGTGCGCGCCCCACGCACACGCGCCAATGTGCGCCCACGTGCCGGTATGAAAGTCACCGTATTTTTGTTCAGATGCTCGTGGGTAGGTGTTTTAAGGCTTTTAGATACACACTCTGCTTTAACGCTTATGGAAGCAGAGAACATTTTCTCTCTCTTATTTTTTTTTCCTTTTTGCTTTTCCCACTTAAAAGAGACGTTAAAAATTCAAAAGAGGGGCCAATTTGTACTGAAGGGTGGCTGCCACTACATCTCATACAGAGAAGAATCTTGGAGCTTGGTTTCTGGTGTTTATTTATATATTTTGCAGTGTGCATGGGAGTTACCCAAAGCTGAAAGTATTTTGCAGCTACCCAGAATTGGTTTTTGTGACTGATGTTTTGTAGTTAGCTTTGATGGTTTGCTGACAGCCTGTTTGTTTGATATTGCAGCTGTGGTCGAGTTCTGGCCATTTGACAGAAAGGCTTTATGTTCCCCTCCCTGAAATGTCTTTTTCTCTGTGTGGTTTTGTTTAAGGATCAATGATTTTAAAGATTATATTTGTGACAGTAAGAAGCTGGGTACCAGTTATCGGTGCATTTGCTGAGAACCTTTCAAATTCGCACACAAAATATATTTCAACGAAAACTTAGCCTGGAGAAACATTTTCATGTGCGCTGATGTAAGTTCCCTGTGGCTTTTCTAAATTTATGCTTAAGTCCATGATCTTGTGACCAAGCTTTGTCTGCCACTAATATTTTATCCTGTATTCACCTAAGGGATTTGCATCTTTGGGGTTCTCCCCTACTATATCCCCACCTTTTTGTGGGTTGTGGCTCAGGAAAATAAATTTTCCCCTAAGCATGCGATCTTGGTCACTGCTTCTGTTGTGGATGTGGTTCCTTGGGCCAAGGGGGAGTTGGTAATACCTGTGGGGAGGAGTCCCCCAGGACCCCACCATCAACAGGTGGAGATGGCAGCAGTAGAGTCCCAACTGGAGCTTCTCCAATAGCAGCCCATGTTCCCCTTAGGTTGAGCTCTCGTATGCCGGGGCTTACGGTGTGGCTTCTGTGGTGATGGAGATCCAGGAAGGTAGGATGTGCTACAGGCCAGCATGCTGAAGAAGCAGCAAGAGGTCAGGCCAGGATAGGCTGAGCTCAGGGCAGGCAAAGTACTAGCAATGTTGGTGTCCAGGCAGTGGTCAGAAGCAGGTGGAGAAAGATCAAGGCCTGTGTCCAGGCAGTGGTCAGAGGCAAGCAGAGTTCAAGCAGCATCAGAGTCCAGTCCAGGGTCAAAGCCAGAATATCAAACCAAGGAAGTTGATGAAGAGGAGGAAAATGAGAGACCACAGGAACATGAGGAGATGCTGGAGACAGACAAGAGGAAGACTGACCACAGACGAGGAGATCCAGAGACAACCCAGATGACAGGAACCAGGGACAGAAGACCCAGACTCAGGAACATCACAATGAAGATAGGACTCAGGAAGCAAAAGCAGGAACACAGGCAATACATTACTCCAGGAAGAGTCAACCCATTGCCGAGGCACTGGATGGAAGTTGAGGTTAGCCCTTTATAGGGCTTGCTAGATGATCTCATCAATGAGTGTCTCCGGTGTTTTCCTGCCACTGGTTCTTTATGTAAAGGGCAGATGGCACACAAGCACCCTATGGAATGGCTTGTTTCTGAGATCCAGCAGCATCCCACCGCACTTAGGAGTAGCAGCCTCGGCACAACCCTTTGCAGTACTCAGAAGGGGATCACACACCTGGGAGCCAATAGACAGGAGGCAGCAGGCATGGAGGACAGCCATGTCTGACAGGAACGCTGCAGCGTTGGGCAGAGGGGTGGACAGGATCAGCCTGGAGGTAAGGGCGGTGGGCCGTAGGTCGGGCTCATTGTCCACTGAATGCAACAGCCTCTCCCCAAGAGGAGTGATCCAGAGAGGTCTGTCTGCTTCCTGATAGATGGTGCCCAAGGAGAGTGGAGATTTTAGAGAGTGGTTGGAGTTCTGGATGATTTTTGAACTTGTGGAGTTTTTAACCAGTTTCCAGAGAGAAGGGCAAACCCCCAAGTATCCTGAAGAATTGAGTTCTTGATCGTTTACCTTTGTGACCAGTTATTAGCAGAGGTTGGAGATTGTGGGGTTTTTTAAACTTTGAGATTTTTGCAGAGACTGTTGAAGTTATCTATTTTGGAAGATCTATTTTTTGAACATGGGGATTGCCATCTTTTCAGTCCTTGTTTAATGCTGGAACTTGAAAAGGTTTAGCCTACTCTCTAAAGGGAAGGAATTCTAGAGTTGGTTCAACTGGGAGAAGAACTAGGGGATTTACCATGGACAAAGGGATTGTTGCTTGCTTTGAATTTGATTTTTCTGATGCCATTCCATACTGTCCTGGATTCTTATTTTTAAACTTTAAGTAAATTTTCTTTGAACACCGCTTTTGAACTCTATAAAGTGAATTTTAAAAGTCCGGCGCACGCTTCAATTAGGGAATGAGAGAAGAAGTCAGGTTCATGCGCATGGACCGTATTTTAAAAAGCACCAAGATACACTCCTAAATGCCGCTGCGTGCACATCTCAAAAGTTTCCAAAAAGGGGTAGGGTGTGGTCTGCATGGGGCATGCGCATTTCGAGATCTGACCTAGAGATGTACACGTAAATTTGTGCCCTGGCGCATGCTGATATCCCCTGCCTTGGTACCATACTTCTGCTATGGAGAAGGTGTTAGTTATAAAATAAAAGGATCAAGCCATTTCTGAGGTTTAAAGGATCTGGGGTAACCAGGGGGGGGGAAGTGTAGGCTATCATACCAGGAAGTTTGGAGGACCTAGCTGTTAACTGGGCGAACTGGTGGACAAACTGGTAAACGAAATGGCATGGGCATGCACCTCTTTTAAAATCCTCTGACTTATGTAGTAGAGGCAGAACTTGCATGCACATACAGGCACCCACTTAAAATTCGGCGCACATATGTGCACAGCCAGGCTATTCTATAACGTACGTGCCTATACGTGCACGGGTTATAAAATGGCTGTGCCCTGGTCGCGAGCCGAAACACGTGCTGGCTTGAAAGCCACTGTCCCTGGAGAAGTCCATTACCTGCTATTAAGTTCACTTAGAGAATAGCCACTGCCATTAGCAATGGTTACATGGAATAGACTTAGTTTTTGGGTACTTGCCAGGTTCTTATGGCCTGGATTGGCCACAGGATGCTGGGCTTTATGGACCCTTGGTCTGACCCAGTATGGCATTTTCTTATGTTCTTATGTTTGCTATCCTAATGAACAGAGGAGAATACGTCCCTCCTGATAATACCACTGACCAGTGATCCGGAAAAGTGGGGTGAGTGTGATTTTTGACAACTGCACCAGGGCCCAGGAGATTAATTCCACCACCACCACCACCACCACCAGATGAACCCCAGTGTCTTCAGGGGCTCTTGTGAAGCATGTGTGAGAAAAGGAGAGGTTCGGGTTATAGAAGAGCTGCTTGGAGAACTTTGTGACCCTCCCTAAATTGCTACAGCCCATGAAGGGAGGGGAGGGGGGTCCACACTCCGATTCAGAGATAATGTAAATAAATGAAAAACACTTACATATACTCTATGGCTGCTTAAAGAAAACCCAGAATTACTGCAGTGGTAAAAAGCCAGGCTGAGAGAGGCAGCCTGGGTTCTTCTTATCTCATCCCTGCCCGATTACCTCCTGTGGTTCCCAAAGACAGCAAAAGCCGGCTGCAGCCATTGTCAGAAGCCAGGGAAGAGAGCTCACAGAAAAAATACAAGAGAGAGCACTGGGAAAGTTTGAAGCTGTTTCTGAGCTGTTAATATCCCTTTTGAATCAGCCGGTTCTTATAGGGAAGGGAGAAAGGAAGCAACACCAGCAAAGATCTCCAGTAATATAAATCATTCTGAGAAAGCCCGGAACAAAAGTATTGAATCCAATGCCAACCTAGCTGAAAGGAAGCATTGAGCAATTCCCTCATATGACTTTTATTTCAAAACAGTTTTATTAAAGCTTTAGAAGTTAAAGTTTGACGTTGTTACACAAGAAGCAATTTGAGCCAATACAAGTCTCTGAGGGTCAAGGAGCTGAAAATAAGCACCTGACAGCTCAAGGCTCTGCATGTCAATTGGTCCCCTGTGACAAGCTAATTTGCATAAACACAGATAAGAACATAAGAACATGCCATACTGGGTCAGACCAAGAGTCCATCAAGCCCAGCATCCTGTTTCCAACAGTGGCCAATCCAGGCCATAAGAACCTGGCAAGTACCCAAAAACTAAGTCTATTCCATGTTACTGTTGCTAGTAATAGCAGTGGCTATTTTCTAAGTCAACTCAATTAATAGCAGGTAATAGACTTCTCCTCCAAGAACTTATCCAATCCTTTTTTAAACACAGCTACACTAACGGCACTAACCACCACATCCTCTGGCAACAAATTCCAGAGCTTAATTTTGCGTTGAGTGAAAAATAATTGTCTCCAATTAGTTTTAAATGTGCCACATGCTAACTTCATGGCATGCCCCCTAGACTTTCTACTATCTGAAAGAGTAAATAACCGATTCACATCTACCTGTTCTAGACCTCTCATGATTTTAAACACCTCTATCATATCCCCCCTCAGTCGTCTCTTCTCCAAGCTGAAAAGTCCTAACCTCTTTAGTCTTTCCTCATAGGGGAGCTGTTCCATTCCCCTTATCATTTTGGTCGCCCTTCTCTGTACCTTCTCCATCACAACTATATCTTTTTTGAGATGCAGCGACCAGTCAAATGCCTTCTGAAAATCCAAGTACACTACATCTACCGGTTCACCTTTATCCACATGTTTATTAACTCCTTCAAAAAATTGAAGCAGATTTGTGAGGCAAGACTTGCCTTGGGTAAAGCCAGGCTGACTTTGATCCATTAAACCATGTCTTTCTATATGTTCTGTGATTTTGATAATTAGAACACTTTCCACTATTTTTCCTGGCACTGAAGTCAGGCTAACCGGTCTGTAGTTTCCCAGATCGCCCCTGAAGCCCTTTTTAAATTTTGGGGTTACATTAGCAATCCTCCAGTCTTCTGGTACACTGGATGATTTTAATGATAGGTTACAAAGATTTACTAATAGGTCTGAAATTTCATTTTTGAGTCCCTTCAGAACCCTGGGGTGTATACCATCTGGTCCAGGTGATTTACTACTCTTCAGTTTGTCAATCAGGCCTAACAAATGCTCAGACTCCAGACTGAAGCCAGCAAAAGGAGGAGACGGACAGTTATGAGAAGAACTACTTTCCTCTTAACAGCGGGAGAGGAATGCGCCAGCGGTGAGTGGGACTGGCGGGAAGGCTGGGCCTGGAGACTGTGCCAGAGAGACTTGTAGGGGTCCCCTAAAAGTCAGAGGCCTAAGGCAGTGGCTAATATTTGCCCCACCATTGGGAGCAGCTCTGAGGCCTCTTTATCTGCTTCTGACCTTTTCCATGCAGGGGCACTTGCTGCCTGCCTCGCCTGTACCGTGCCCCCCTGGCAGCAGCCCCAGGCAGTTCCTGATTCCTGCCGACTCTGGTCCCCTTCCTGCACGGAGCTAAAACAGATAGCATGGATGCCCCGCAGTACTGTGATGCCACTTTCACCCTTGAACTCCTGCAAAAGGAAGCACAAAGCAACAAAACACAAAAGCCAGAGCTCACAGGGAGAAAAGAAAATGTTCTCTGAAACACTTCAGTTGACCAGATAAAAAGAAGTAAAAAAAAAAAAAAATACAAAATGTAAAAAAATGCAGCTTCCAGGTAAGCCAACAGCAAGGTACTTAAATCTTGAAGAAAAACACTTTGGCTGTACTTTGCCTTTAAAGGTCAGCCAGTCAGATGCTGAATTGCTGATGCATTCTGATTTCTGGCAAAGGCAGAAAAAACAGTGCTAAGCCACCGACAGGATTTTCGATCAATCAGAAGTCGGAGAGTGTTGACTCCATCTCAGAGCGGCTCTGGAGAGTATGGGACTGAGTGCACAAAAGGAGCGGAGAAGGAGCTGGACGTGCTCCATGCCTGTGAGTCAGAACGAGGGACCTGGGGTTGCAGATTTCCACCGGGCAGTGCAAAAGCTGCCGGCTTCCACTTTGTCTTACGAATAGTGTGAGGCTACCTGGAGCCCATACCTTGGTCACTGTCTGAGTCTGGTAGGAGGACCAGCACCTGTTCAGACCTGTGCTGAAAGAGGATCCAGATGAAAGGAAAAAAAAAGCACTTAGAGGCCTTCTGCCAGACCCAAGTGCTACAGGACTGTTTGAAGTGAGTAACAATTTATTATTTAGCTGAATTTGGGATCTCACTGAAATCCTGCTTAAGGATCGGGCCTATCCTTATCTCCATGCCTGGGAAACGTTTGAGATCTGGTCACCCTGAGATTGGTGTAGATTAACTGGGAGGGTTGTGGGGAAGGAAGTGGGTGGTGGTGATGTGTGAACGTTCTCCCTCTCCTCAGCCATTCTTCCCCTGAACGTACACACACATTCTCTCACATGTGCTTTCTTTTTCTCTCTCCCTCACAGGCACACAGGGCTGAATTTAGGGTGCGTGGAGCCCTGGGCAAAACTCCCCTCTCCTCCCAATTCATGGCACCCCCTCCCCCCCTCCTCGGTCCTTTCTTAAGCTGCAGTAGGATGGGATACGCAGCGGCCATGCGACTCCTCCTTTTGGTCGTGGCAGAATGGGATCCGCTGAGGTAATGCTGACCTCTCCTCCTCTGTCCCCATGCTCCTCAGGGCACCCATCATCTGACAGAGCACACTCCAAAAACTGGCGCACACTCAGCTACGTTCCCTCTCTTGTTCATGCACATACTTTCTCCCCTCCAGGGATGACCTCACCTCTCTCTCCTACCCCACCCACCTCTTCTCAGTTAGACCCCAGCAATCTCCCACTTCCTGCTGCCAGATCCAATCCCACCACGCGCTCTACTCCTTCCCCTCAAGCCTAATCTCAACAGCCTCTGACCCTCCCACTTCAGAAGCTGGCACTGCTGGGGATCCTGTGGGCCAATGAATCTGGATCCTCCATCTGACCCACACAACTGATGCTTTGCCCTGCTTCCTCTTGCCCATGTGAGCTGATTTATTCATAGCTGCCTTCTTCCAGCCTGAGACGGAGCAGCTCCTGGACATTTCCGGTATATATATAGAGATCTGGCGATAAAATCCCAGAGAGTTCCCTAGGTTTGCTTACCTGAAGAGTTGCAAACATGAATGAATTTTAGCTCTGTTTCTAATTGCAGGGATTTGGAGTCTCTGCCGTAAAGACCATCCGCACTGTTCATCCACTGCAAGCAGCGCATTCAGAGCTAGCTAGTAAATACCGGAATTCTCTGTCTCCTCCTCACCCTGGTCTTTATGAGGGCAATTTTCTAAGTGACTTATGTGGATAAAGAGAGTTCTATTCATGTAAATCGACTGCCTGAAAATTGTCCATCCTCAGTGTGTTGTGCGTCCCGTCCGCGCTCGGCCTGTGCCCGGGCCTGCTCACCTCATCCCTGCTCCGGTGGGCCCTGGGTCGTCCTCCCCTGCTGCTGCTGCTGCCAGCTCTGCTCACCCTCTGTGTACCGCAGTGGCGTCCGCTGGGCCTTCCACCGCTCACCAGGCCTCAGCGGGGCTCGGTGTCCTCCATGGCGTCGGCTCCGCCCCTAGGCACGCGCTTGCGGATCGCGCAGCCTCTTAAAGGGCCAAGGGTGGCTCCCAGCTCCGCGGCGTGCCCTGATTGACAGCTGGATATAAGGAAGTGGTCAGACACCACTTCCTTGCCTTGGCAATCAGATCGTATACTCCAGTATTCTCTAGTTTGCCTGCTCCAGTGTCTCCTGTTCCAGCGTCTCCTGTGTCTTCTGTTCCGGCGTCTCTCCATCCCTGGTAGTACCCTTCGGACTGATCTCATGGTACTGACCTTTGCTTGCTCCTGACCTCGTCTGCCTGCTGCCCGGATCCGACCAATGCCTGTACACTGACTAGTCTTGATCGCTGCCTGGAACTTGACCTCTGCCTGGCCTGACTACTTCTGGACTGACCACAGGTACTGACCCCTGCTTTGGTTGACCATTCTGGACTGATACTCTCACCTTGATCCTTGCTATCCACTCGGACACTCTCTTCTGGCCTCCTGCGACCTCTGGACATTCTTACTTGGACATCGACCGCGCACCCTTGTTTGTGGTGGGCACACCCCTGCGTTTCCTCTCTAGGAGACCCTGCGAGGCCCACCGAAGACCAGGCGGCCCGGGTAACCAAGGGCTCAACCTGAGGGAACTCCGGGTTGCTATTGGCGAAGCTCCAGCTATCCTCTGTCTCCTCCTGTGCTCCGCCTCCTGGTGGCAGGCGCTCTCTGGGTCCGACCGGAGGGCTGTACCAATCCTGCACCAGGCCAAGGGTCCACCTCCTGCACAACACAGTGGAGGTAATTTCATGTAAAAAAGCATTTCTATGCCACAAGAATCCTCGGCTCAAAGCGGCTTCAATTTAATAAAACATCCATTTAATTTATTACAGACAGAAAAAAAAAAAACCGACAGACAAACTAATTTTGTAACAGCTGTCCTCAATTTGAAATCAGATCTGTGTGTGGGTTACACCAATTTTCAAAAAGAAAAATGATCCCATCCAAACAATCCACACACAATTACGTCTGTTCAGTTGTGCGTGTTTTCTTTTTCGGGAAAGTTTACATGCATGATTTTGAAAATGCAAAAGTATGCATGAAAGTCCAATTCCCGCCTCCCTCTGCTCACTGCGTGTAAACTTCTGGGCATATATGACACAAGCGTGCAAGCTTACCCACGTAGCGGACAGGCAATTTTATAACCGACCACTTATGCAGGTAAAGCACAGTTGAACTTGCAGAAATGCCTCAGAAAATTACCCTCAATGGGGCTAAAAGTCAATTTGCTTGTAGCGTGTAGACACACTGATTGTGTATTTAGGTCATGGGAGGAAAAGTATGTGTAAAGATTGCAATTTCTCCACATGTGTACGTTTCCAGCAAAAATCTACCCTCAGGATAAGCAGGAGCACATGACAAGTCTTCACATATTGCTGCGAAGACCAAGTGTAAAAAGTTTGTGTGTCCTTTGCATCAATGTGCATAGTTTGAACATTTTCTCCCATGATCACTAAGGTCTGTTGCATGTAGAAGGTTATTTTTGGCTGTGATATGAGTTTATTTCAACATTGCTTTGCTCTCAAGTTGAATAAAGTTTCCTTATTTTGCTTTTAAGGCCTACGTGGCACGCACTGGGGATTGCGCCACTGTAATCCTCAGACATCTGTATGGTTTCTGGGAAGAGAACTCTTGTAGACTGACCATGAGACATGGCTCTAGATGGAGGTGTTGGTGGTGGCATCATCCGAATTGAACTCTTCAAACCCGGGGCTATCTGCTGTAAGGCCACACTGTCACCACTATGAGTTCTTCGGCCAACATCTTCGTAATTGGAGTGTCACGCCTCTAAGTCCTCAAAATGACTCATTTGAAAAGTTTTTTGACCTACTCTTTTTTTTGCACGCATCTAATTCAAGTTTTCTGGCCCCCATCCTCCTACTCACACCCCCATAAATATTCCTTATTTCGAAAAACGCTGTTCTAAAATAATGGTTTTAAAATTATCTCCTTGCCTCCATAATTCATCATTTGTATGACCTGATGCTATTCAAGATGAAAAGTCAGGGGTTATTTCGACCTCCATGAGGCTCCACCGTTTTAGATGCTTTATGGAATGCTTAAGTCCAGAAACTTGCACACAGTGATTCATTATACAGCATTAAGAATTATTAGTGATCAAAACACCGAAAATCAGGTTTTCTTACAGGGATATTTTTCACAATTAACCTTGAGCAGGAATACAAATTGACACATAAGGATGGCTTCCTATCACCGCAGCACTGCTGCAGTCTGGCTCAAAATAAAATACTTAGCAGAAGATTTATCAAAATTTTGCTTGAGTGCAAAATGTGCTTCATCTTAGTTAATTAAAATATCCCAGGATTGGGGTCAGTCTGGTGGTTCGGCTGCACCACCTTGTGGGGGGACCTGAGCTTGACCCTGACAGCAGCTTTTCCCTACCCTGGACTGGCCAGGGCTGGGGATGCTGCAGAAGCCCCTAAGGAGGGAAGGAGTCCCAAATCCTTGGGCAACCGTAACTCCCAGTGACCGGATTTTGGGCCCATGATTGCCGGGCTCTGGTGCATGACCCCCGGCCGAGGACCAGTGCACGTGATTTGGGAGGGGCTATGAAATAAGTGAATCATCCTCAGGGACTTGCAAATGAAAGCTCAGGGTGCCAGATCCCATCTGCAGCTCTGATTGGACTGCAAGCTCAAACAGGAGGAAACGTAGCCACTCCCCCCGCCCCCCCTCCCCCCATCAGTATTTTTAATAGGACTGAAACTGGAGCAATTTTTGCATCGATGCAAAATTTTGATAAATCTGTCCCTTTTTTTTTTTAATTTCTCTTTTTGAGCCTCCATCTGAGTGCTTGACATCCCTCAGACCTCCCATTCTTGTTTCAGTCCAATGCCTTTCATTTTTCCACTCTGTTTTGTGTCATTTCTTTCTGGGCCGTGCATCTCTTACTGTTCTTCTCGTCCCAGCTTCTCCACCTCCGGAGATTTGTGCCGCCTTCCTGTGCCACGCCCTCCCCGTCTCTCCTTATTCTCTTCACTCTGCTTCTCTTCCTATAACACATCCTCTTTTTTTTGTAAAGCAGATTGCACTCGGTCACCCTCCCAAAAAAACCCGGTATAAATAAGTGATTGTCCAAAGCAGCTCAAAAAATGTGAAGAAGGTTCTGGGAAAGGGCCAGAATGTTGGTTCTATCACTACATTCACTCGCTTTTTGTTTTACACAGGAGTGTCTGAATGGTAATGAATTATTTTGCACATATTCCTTTACCAGGTGAGTGCACCTGTTCTTCCTCCTATCTCTTTGCTCAGGGGCACTGCATTCTACTTTTCTATTCTCCCCACTCTAGATTAGGACTGAGGTGCATTAGGCTAGGATTAAGGTGGATTAGCAGACGTGTTCAAAGCTTTCCTACCGTCGGCTTTTTATTAGCAGTAAAAAGGAGTCAAAGGGTCTGATTTACTTAGGGGCTGTTCCAGTTTTGCGCCTCTGGGGATGGGCGTGATGGTGGTGGGGGGAGACTCATAAAACAGGCCTAAGCATGGAGAAAACACGACGAACAAGAAATACCAGAGAAGATGCTCAATGATCCCCATTCTGTGCTGAAAATAGAAGGGAAAAATAAATCTCCCCATTTTGCCAGTTTCCCTTTCATAGCCCGACTGACTGCATTTCCTTTGCGTTAGATCAATATTTATCACGAGAATGACAGAGCGCCTGAACCGAGCCTGCACAGATGACGCAGAGAGAGAGATACGGCCACCTCTGCTTTAGCCAGCGGCATCAGCAGGCAATCTGCTCCATCGCCGTGCCGTACAGGTTGGCAGATACAGAAAGAGGAGGCTGGCAGCATCTTCCTGCTTTCCTCTGAGTCCTGAACGTGGGCCTAGGCAATGAGCAATTTAAAATGAAGGAAGCCTTCAGGACATGAAGGAGATGTGAGAATTGCCAGTCAGATCACAGACTGAGGAGGAGTAGGGTTCCTTGCTCTCAAAGACACTTTGAATTTGAGAAACAAGAACTGTGAGTATAATCGGAGCCCTTTGTTCAAATCCCAGCTAAGAGTTGTGGGATTATCTAAATATTCAGAATTAAAATTGAGGAAAGGAGAAAAAAATGGGAGGGAGATTAGAGAGAGGGTGAGATAAAGAGAACAGAGGAGAAGAAACAGGCACAAGGGAATACCAGTGGTATAGCGACGGGCTTCAGGGGCCTGTGTCCCCTCACGTTTGCCTCAGGCCCTCACCTAGCAGCAGGATCAAGTCACATTTGAGTCAGCCCTTAAAGGTACAGCAGTTAGAAGGCCTGGAGTCACTGGAATCAATGCCAGCCCATAATCCCCTGTGCCTTTAAAAAGGCTAACTTGAAGAGGGAAACAACACTGCTTTTGGCAGATAAAAGCACAAAAGTAAAGGAATACCCACCTGATTGGAAGACTGTTTACATAATTGTTCCTAAGCAGCCCATTAACATATGCATAAAATAGCTGCCATATCCAGAAAGGGAGAGTAAGAGAGCCAGAGCAAGGAGAGAGTGAAAATGACAAAAATATAGAGTGTTCGGAAACACAAAAGGAATGTGGAGTAAAGAGCACACACATCTAGGGGAAAAATATAAAACAGAAAGAATGTGTGGATAAGCGTACACTGTTCTGGTGATAACTTAACACATGTATTTATTTGAGGCAGTCAGGAAAAATACAGTCCTTAAATTTCAGGTAATAACATATTAGATATAGAGCGTTGCCAGAAATGATAGGGCTTTGTAGCCGCTGCTGTGAAGACCCATATAGAATGGGATAAGGGTTGGAAGCTAGCATAGTGCCCTTCCCATATTAACCGTTAACCACCACCACCACCTCTCTCTCCCCCCCCCCCCCCCAAAAAAAAAAAAAAAGATTTGGTTCTGGCTATGCCTCTAAGAAATAGAGCAGAGACAGACATTAGAAAGAGAGTCAACTATACAGAAAACAAAAATGGGCAAGAAAGGGAGATTTAGGTGGAACTATTTCAATCCCATAATCCTTTCTTAAGATAAGAGATTAGCTTTTGAAAAATAAAATTAAATTGAACTATAACAAATAGACAGGTGAGAGTTCAGAACTAAGATCTCATAGACCCATCTTTTCATTGCCAAAGGAAATTTCTTCCTATTTACTCAATGAGAGAGCATGTACCCAAGAGTCCCAGATGAGATCAGCTCCAGGTATCTGGTCTAGTCTACCTTAAAGCTAAGTTTGAATGGCCCAGGGAGGATCCCATACCGGGGAATAAGAGTGCAGGCCCAGGAGGAGGAAGGAGGCCCTGGAGACTCCAGGAGAAGATTGTTCCTGTAAGATTGCTGACCAGATTGTTTGTGAGGTTGAAACTACGTGAGTACAGCGGGAATAGGCAGCCCGGACAATAGCTGACCTCAGATTATGGTGTTTGGGAAGAGGCAGCTCCTGGAATACAGCTGGCCTATTTTGAGTTTGTATTAATAAGTTGGGATTTCTACAATATGAATGTGGACAAGTTTGCACTGCAAATAAAAGCACTTAAGGAAAAAGCCAGACCACTCATGTTTGTGTCACATTCATCTTATTTGTAGCTCATGAACAAACTGAGGAAAGTATAATTTCCTTCATGAAGCACCTAAGTACTTTCCCTCTTGCCTCCCTCTTTTTAACAAAATGTCTACAAGAGTGCTCTTGTGAATTAAATTAAATTGGCATTTATTTCCTCAGTTTAACTTACTGTAATGCTGCTGGTTAGGGCTGGGAAAAGAAACATTTTCATTTAATTTATTTAGTTAAAAAATGAAATAAACATAAAAAAAAAAAGAAAACCACAATAACAAAACAAAACAAAAAAGAAACAGGGCCTCCTGAGGCCTCCCATGCCCCCCGGCCATCCCTCCCATCCGAAAAAATGCCAGGGCCAGGATCCTCCCCAGCCTCCACTTAGCCGGTCCAGGAGAGATCTGATGCTGAGTCCTAGTCCAGGCCAAAGCCTGGACCTTGAGTAGGGTGTTAGACCCTAGGCCCCTTCTCTAGCTTACGAACACCCTCGGCTCTGTGGGAAACCGCCATTGGACACCCTTGTGTGCACTCAAGGAAGAGCTGGCAGATGGATGCTTAGATGCGCAACGTAGGATACAGTTACTGTAAAATCATGTTCATGCACAAAGGCACAGAAAGTAAAATCAGGGCTTAATTCACAGATAAAAAGGAAATAGAACTGTGGAGCTGAGGGGGGTGGGGAAGAAGGAATCAAGGCCAGGAGTGACACAAGAACATAAGAACATAAGAAAATGCCATACTGGGTCAGACCAAGGGTCCATCAAGCCCAGCATCCTGTTTCCAAAAGTGGCCAATCCAGGCCATAAGAACCTGGCAAGTACCCAAAAACTAAGTCTATTCCATGTAACCATTACTAATGGAGGTGGCTATTCTCTAAGTGAACTTAATAGCAGGTAATGGACTTCTCCAAGAACTTATCCAATCCTTTTTTAAACACAGCTATACTAACTGCACTAACCACATCCTCTGGCAACAAATTCCAGAGTTTAATTGTGCATTGAGTGAAAAAGAACTTTCTCCGATTAGTTTTAAATGTGCCCCATGCTAACTTCATGGAGTGTCCCCTAGTCCTTCTACTATCCAAAAGAGTAAATAACCGATTCACATCTACCCGTTCTAGACCTCTCATGATTTTAAACACCTCTATCATATCCCCCCTCAGTCGTCTCTTCTCCAGGCTGAACAGCCCTAGTCTTTCCTCATAGGGGAGCTGTTCCATTCCCCATATCATTTTGGTAGCCCTTCTCTGTACCTTCTCCACTATCCCAAGCACATACCTGAACACACTCTTCTTCCTCCTCATTGCAGTGATCCTCCAACCCCAGCGCCCATCAGTGATCAGCTCCCACCTCCTCTGTTGTTCTTCACCCACAGAGCTGATTTTCACAATCAATTCTTCTCCAATTCCTCAAGTACTGGATAAAAGGTGGCAGAATACCATTCTAGATTGTTCTTTCAGAAACTAAGCTCTGGGTTATCAACTCAAAAGGCATTGAATTAGCGTACGTTTGAAACTTGAGAGCAGCAGGGTAGTCACCACCCGGGTTGAAGCCTGGGCGATTGGCATTACTGCTCACACGTTTCACACTTGCACTCATTCAGCTCCTCTTTGCGTGGGTTCTTTAGGCTACAGTGTCTGCTGTAGGATCCACCCCCTCTCCTCTTCTCTGCACAAGAGGAAGGGAAGGGCTGCTCTGGTCTTTAGGCTGCAGTCTCTGCTCCAGACTCACCTCCCTGCTCCCTGCATGCCGACTGGAGGGGAGGGGCTGGAGCTCCTGCTCGTCTGCGGCTTAAATCTGAAAAGAAATGGTGGAACTCAGTTCCAGGTAGTTCCCCCTCAAATTAAGATCTCAGTAAAACAGTGCAGAGGTTTATTTATGTATGTATTTATTTATTTTCTTAATTACAAGTTTCGGGGCTTATAACAGGGTAGGCAAAACAGCTGCTGACTGGTAATTTTTGACCATTATTAAGGATTTTGTTACCTTAACAAAAAGAAGCCTGTAGCATTCATGATGCTCTATGAGCAGGGCTAGATTTAAGGTGTGGATCAGCCGGGCCACTGACTTGGTGCCAGCCTGTAAGGGGCACCAAATATCGATTTAAAGGGGATCCAAATTAAATATTGGTTTGAAGGGGGCGCTAAATTATTGGCCTGCCCGGGCACGCACATGCCTTGATCCATTCCTGTCTGTGAGACAAAGCGGCCAGCAGTGCAAGCACATGGCCGCGGGTAACCGGCTACAGCTTTTTATAAATGGATTTGACCTTTAATGCCACCTTTTAAAGTAATGTGCCTGTCATGTTATGGGTAACACTCTAATTGCAAAATGGGCTTCCCTGGCCAGGCTACAGCATTACTGGGAGGTCGCCTGGCTGCTGCGATTCAGGAATATGTAAATTCTGAAGTGAGCTGTGGAAATCAAGCGGCCTGATAAATGGTAAGAATCGTAAGCCGCTTCAATATCATATACAAGCTTGCTCACACTTATATGCACGGGAAAAAGAAAGTATTGTGAGGCGACATCAGACATTGCGCAAGGAACTCCTGAATGAATTATTAATATTGGCACACATGTTGTCTGAGCCTATCACTATGTTTAATTTCCAGCGTGCATGTCGTGTGTACACGACGCTGCACAAAAACACAGGGGAGAGAGTCCCCGCTCAGTAAAAGCTTGCAATCTATTCAGAGCAAACATAGAGGGCAAAAAAAAGATTTAGGGACTTCATTTATTAAGAAAATGTATATATTTTTTTTAATTTATAATGACTTTTTTTTTACTTTGAATTTTTTCTTTCTGAATAATGGTGCAGAGGAAAGGTCAAGTGTGAACCTCCCTTATTGAACAATAAAGTGCCAGTGATGCAGTGGAAACTGCTTTTTGTCTGCTGGCAGCGGGGCTGGCGCTGTGATGGCTGAGCAAAGATTATTTCAATGGTTTCCAAATCTGTGCTATTAACCCCCACAGCCAGTCCGGTTTTCAAGATGTGCCCAATGAATGTACATGTGAGAAACGGGCCCAGACTTGCTTTCTACTGCATGCAAATCTATCTTGTGGGTATTCGTTGTAGATATCCTGAGAACCTGACTTGCTGAGGGGTCAATAGGATGGGTTTAGGGACCACTCCTCTTCCGGGTTCTGTGGAGGTGCAGAAGTTTATGCAAGGTTTCCCCCCCACCTGTGTCTGGCCTGTTTAGAGGGACCAGGCTGATAGATCCCAAAGTTGGGGGCAGGTGAGACTTTGCTAATGTGACATGGTTGCCTCCTGGGAGAGGAGGAGTTGCTGCTATAATTGTAAATGACCGGGAAACACAGCCTGTTGGGAACTCTTAAACCAGGGGTGAGCAAACGTTTTGAGCTGTAGTCCCCCCCTTCAATTCATGCAGTAGGTTGAGGCTCCCCAAGATGGGTTACAATATATATGTATGTGTGTGTGTGTGTGTCTTTATATATATATATATATAATATATTATTATTTATACATATGTATATATACATACACACTACACATGAAGAGTATTTACCAAGCAGCCATGCTGCCAATCAGTGGCTCAAAGCTCATATTTTGTTTCTCATCAAGTTGCTAAAAGAAGTAAGCTCACACATACCTAGACACAGAGAGGCAGACACCCCGCAACCAGATCAACAGCGAAGCATACCCAGACCCAGGCACAGAGAGACAAAGACACCCCACACACATGCAAGCAGGCATAGAGACACAGACATAGCACTCCTAGAAAGAAAACCTCAGAAAGATGCACCGCAGACAGACACAGAGGGAGACACAATCAGTCCACACACAAAGTGCACCAAACACAGGCACAGAGAGACAAAGACACCCCACACGCATGCAAACAGGCATAGAGACACAGACATAGCACTCCTAGAAAGAAAACCTCAGAAAGATGCACCGCAGACAGACACAGAGGGAGACACAATCAGTCCACACACAAAGTGCACCAAACACAGACACATATACTGCGCACTCCACCAGGGCTTCCCGAACCTGTCCTGGGGACCCCTCAGCCAGTAGTAGGGTTTTCAGGATATCCACAGTGAATATGCAGGAGATAAATGCATAAACCCAACTGACTGTGGGGTCCCCAGGACAGGTTTGGGAAGCCCTGCATTACACCCTGACACACAGGCAATACACCTGGGCTGGGGGAAAAAACAAAACAAAACAGGTGTCAGCCAAAATATTTTAGGAGCTGAGAAAAACTCCATTCCACCCTGCCCAACCTTTTTTTTTTTTTTTTTGCTTTTTTACTGCTTTCATTGTTTTCCTATAATATTTCTCTGCTTCTGTTTGCTCATCTTTTTTATTTTCTTATGTTTCAATTTATTTATTTAACTTTTTTTTTTTATATACATTTCACCTTTCTTCTCCCTTCCCCAACTCCTTCCTGTCTCCCCTCCACTTCCTCATTCTCTCCTGGCCTCTTTGCCAAGTCCTCTTCCCAACTTCAGCATTTCTTTTCCTCCAGCAGGCAAAGCCGCGATCTCGCTCCCTGGGTAGGGACCCAGAAGCAGCAGGGCCTGAGGGTGGCAGCTCTTCCTGGATTGTGGAACACTGCAGTGGCTTTCCCATCTTCAGTTTTACCATAGAGAAGGTAGCTCCCCGAGCTGGGCCTGCCACAGCAGAAGCAGCCGCTCTTCCTGACCCCCCTGAAAGAGATGCATGGCTAAGCCCTTACAATGACATCACTTCGCTCCTGCAGCTACTTCCTTCCTGAGATTGCAGTGCCTCCGTGGCTCTGAGATCAGACTCCCTAGCATTTTTTCCTTCCCTGATTGGGCAGCCAGCGTTCCCACCTTCAGGACTGTGAAAGCCCCCTTGGAAGGATTCCCCCAATCCCCCCAGTTTGCTCACCCCTGGCTTAAACAGATCGCACTGGAAGACGAATGGAGAACTATCTTGAAACGAATTGGCAGTGATTGTGAAGGTTGAACAAGATTAATGACTCAGTTAAACCTTTTGAAGCAAAATTTTTAGACCAAAATAAGAAGAAAGAAGATCATAAAAGGAGAATCCAGGAACTTGAAGAGCAATTAATAACCATTCATGCAGTAAGCAGCACTTTAATTAAGGATAATATTGCCCTGCAAAGGAAAAGTGAGCATATGAAAAGTGTTACAAAAATGACTAATTTCCTAAGGTTAATCGGGTGTCTGCCTTGGAGTTCTTTTAAGTGTTATGTACAAGAAGTCCTGCAGATACCTACAAAAGCTTTGACACCCACTTTCAGTGTTTATTGCTTGTCACCTGCTAAGTATAAGGAAGCAGTATAATTACAGGAGTAAAAATGGATGGCTGTAAGGCTTAATATGACATGATTTGGAAGAATCTGAGGAAGCAATAACTGGAAAGACTACTCTGTAGTAACATTTATTCTAGACCTAGATAGAAACTGAACTTTCAGATTGTTGTTTTTTTTTTATTTCAGAAGAAAGATTTAATGTTTCTGGGACAGAAACTCCAAATTTACCCAGATGTCTCATGCAGCATGCAGCCAAGACAGAGATTTTATTTTAATTCTTGGGAAAGAAGGGAAATCGGTGCAGTTTGTGATGAGGAAAACATGTAAATGGGGTTCAGTATGGGAATAATTTATGTGTTTTCTTTGATCAGGATCAACTTGCTACAGATCTGAAAGATAAATCCAAGGTGCTGGTTGCTGAGAAAGTCCTAATTAGTACTGCAAACTCCTCTAGCCTCTGAGAAGTTTAATTGGTGGAGTAGTTTTCCTTAATTAGGGTGGCGTCATAGTTTATTTATGAATAATTTTCTGATAGCTTCTTTTCTTATGTGTCTCAGTAAGCTAGAATCCTCCAACAATATAAAAGAGATAATTGTGCTCCAAAGACGTATTTTGAGTTTATGAACGTGATTTATTTTTTGTTAGGCCCCACTTAAATCCCCCTCTGACACTGTTACGGCAGATTTTGCTTTAGACTGGGGTTTCTATAGAAGTGGACATGTATAGGGAAGCAGTTTTCGAAGTCATTTATGCAAGTTAGAAAGCTTTCAATCTGCATAAATCAGTCATCTGGAAATTCCCCTCCCTCGGTGTCTGGGATAGGAGGGCACCGCCATTCCAGACACCGCAGAGGGTTTTCGAGGATGCTGGGTGTGGTGGGAGGGTTAAGGCTGGGGTGCCTGGTAGGAAGAGGAGCTGATCAGAGATAAGTTAATATGTCTGAAGTGGAGAGGAGAAGGGCAGCTGCGGCAATTCATTTCTTTTAATATGATTTTTTTTTTTTATGTTTGGTGGGCCTTGAGAGGAAGCGAGGATCGGGTTGTCAACCCCTATAAGTGCAACATTTGGGTTGGTGGGGGATAGGACCACTAGGTTGGCGTTTTATTTATTTTTTTTAGCTCTGTTCAACACTATTCACTGTTTTATGTTTTATTTTTGTTCTATTAATGCAGACCCTTTTCTGCCATACTGTAATAAGCTTTGATCTACCCTACTGGAAGAGCATGTAATAAATAAATAAATGATTGATTGATTGATTGATAACTTTAACCCTGCTCTCAGCCAAGTCTTGAGTTAGCTGAATAACTTATTTGGATAATTCCAAATATCGGAGTTAGTCCAGATAAGGACTAACTCCGATATTCAGCTAAATAATACCAACCCGAAATCCCCCCAAAATGTTCCACACTCATGTGGCTAAAATTTAGTCAGATAAGATCCACAGATATTCAAAACTTGGCATTTAGCCAGATAATTTACATGTTATCCAGCAAAATGCCTTTGAATATTGATTTCTTCTGAGATTTAAGGAGTTTAGAGGAAAGCAAGAAAGTCTGTACATCAATTGAAGTAACATGATAGTATGTGATAACACTGTATAAATATTTAAGAGACCCTTAAAAAGATTTATGTTAGGGGTTGTTCAAAATGTACCAAATTACTATATTCAAAGGGCATTGACTAAAACTGATAAATATACTTTCAAATGGAGAGAAACATTTTACAGTCTAAATGAAAAGGCTGTGGAATAATTTGCTGTGAGGCAACTGTAGTAGAAGTATTTAAAAATAGATTGGACATATTCTGTAAGCTAATATTAAACGGGTAACAGAGATGAATGAGCAACACCATTGACCATGAGTGTCTAGAATACTCCAAAGATAAGATAACCAAAATGAACAAATATCTTTTCCTAGTCTATGAAGTATCTTCTTCATTAATTGCATTTTATGACAATTAGTATGCTGCCTGTAATTTAGGTGGTGATGATGTGATAGACAATTAGAAATACTGGGGATAGAGCATGGTGAATCCCTGAAAACAGAAACAGAGGAGTACGTGTGAAAAAACAAACAGAAAAAATAAATGTTGATGCACCTGGCTGGAAAAAATATTCTATTCTGGAACATATAGCATAGCCACTAACCAATAGGAATGAGCAGCTGTAAAAAAATTAGTTTTATGTTTGTTTGTTTTTTGGGAGGGTTTTTCAACATGAATTTTGATTAATTTAATGTTTGACTTGTTTCTTTCATTTAAAAAAAATGAATCAAACATTTGAAACAAAAAAGGAAATGGGCCCTCTCAAGCCAACCACCCATCCCTCTCACCCAGAAAAATACTAGAGCCAGGATTTCCCCTGACTCCCACTTTTTGGTCTGATGGGAATCTGCTGGTGAGGCCTAGGCCCAGGCTGAAGGTACCAGTAGGTCACCGTGACATTGGCTTAGAATCTATGCAAGGCTTGGAGCCCTGCTCCTGATGCCTCGGCATAGGCCCGAGACCAGAGCCTAAGATGGACACCGGGAGCTCATGTTATAAAATCGGGTGTAGATTTGTTCGCGCTGGGTTGCGAACAAATCTATGCCCGCGTATAAGTTTTAAAATCTGCCCCTTAGTGAATCAAACCATGTATGAGCTAATATGATGAAGAAAAAAAATAAGCTGATTATTATTAGTTTTAAAATGAGAGCCTGAGTAACTCAAATTGTTTTTGGCCTTTGGAAGACAAATAGAGCTGATAAATGTTGATGTAGGAGAAATACTGAAATACTTGTCACGGTCTTTAAAAAATAGATATTTATGGTGTGCAGGAGGAGGAGCCATCATGCGCTATTTACTCTCTTCACTATGCCCACAAATACTCCTTTACCTAGATAATATACCCACACACTTTATTCACCACCAGCAGACCTCAGAATGAAATGTATTATCAGAGGGATCTTTGCTCCCCTACTGAAGTAAGCTAGTATTTGCCCCATCTTGAAGAAAACCTAATTTAGATTTATCAGTTTTATCATAAGAGTTGGAATAGAGGGGTGGGGTGGGGAGCCTGCTGGGCCCATGGCTTCCCCCAAATATTTTCAGCTGGTAATCCTCCTCGCCTTCCTGCTTACCATGGAAAAAGAAGACATTCGTGGAAGTGATCGGCACAATCCTCACTCATTGGCTCCTAGCATTTTGAAAGAAAGAAGAGTTCCCCCGTGGCCTTCTCCCCTGTTTGGAGCCTGAATTTGGGACAGAGAATAAAATAAATTACTTAGGTATTTGGAGCCCAAAAAAATGTATGCAATCTCCATGAGACGACTTTAGCTAGTCTACAAAGCTCTTTGAAAGATGCCCTTCATAAAGGGTCGCATTTGGCTATATCACTGTGATAGGATACAATCATATAAAATGACCATTTTTCCCAAATGGTTGAATGTCCTCAGTATTCTCCCTCTTTTATTAAAAAGAAGGGGTTACCAGTTGCTAAGATTGTTGTTTTTTTTTATGGCAGGGAGGCAAACCCAGAATTTCTTTTAGACCCTCGATGTTGCCGGGTAAGAGAGATGGCTTGGGTCTTCCTGACCTTCATCTCTGTCACCCAGCAGCTCACCTTAAACATATGGGGGATTAACTTCTGGACACTTCTTATTACTGTGATTTTGTTATGGTTTTGAGGTATTGGAGTGGATTCTTGCGTATTGTGGAGATGGCCACTCCCACAGGGAGGAGCCCCATGAGGAACCGCAGTACTAGGCTGGACTCTATACACGCAGACACAGAGAAGTTGTATTTATTGTACAGTGCGATGGTACTGTCCGGAGCGGGCAGCAGTGAGGTAACCCAGTGAAGTAATCCAGGGGTCCTCAGCAGAGGAGACCAGTCCCACACTCGAGTAGATGGAAGGCAGCGCGGGGTAGTAGAGGAAGGTCCCGGATGCAGACTCCGAGCGCTGAAGCTGAAGGTGAGACAGACTGACAAGGTTAGTTACTCACTGAAGAAGATAGCTGTATTGATGAAGATCCTGGCAGGCAGAAGTAGATCAGTAGTAGGCACCAGAGTAGGGAGAGCAGGCCCTCAAGGAGCGAGTACCCGATATCCCAGATAGGTACCTGTAAGAGAGAATAAGGGCCCACGAGGAGCGAGTACCCAGGTTAGCGATGAATTACCCCGAAGGGCAGAGAGAGAGCTTCCTGCGGCAGCAAGGAAGCGGCAGAGCAGCTTAGATCGGAGGCAGTCCAATCCTTGCTAACTCCGTTTATTAGCAAATGAAGGGCAGGCCAAATACCAGGATGTGATGATGTCACTCGGAAAGGACACCCCCGAGGTTCCCGCCATGACGTGGATAAAGACGTGGGTGGCATGTGCACCCTAGGAGGCCCTCAGTAACTCATGGTGAACACCGTCGCCGTTGCTGTTCCAGGGATGCCAGAGAGAGCGGCATGAAGACGCGGCAGCAGCCATCTTCCCAAGGCTTGAGGAGAGAGAAGGAAGAAAGGTGAGGCACAGAGGTCGAAGCTTTCTGAGACCGACGGATTCAACAGATTTGACACTTGAAAGAGTTATAGTCCAGCCTCTTAGTCTCTGATTAGTCCTCCAAGCTTAGATTGTATGAAACACTATATTTTAATCACCTCTGCTCGCTCCTCATGGTGGTGGTTGACATTCAACTTAAAATTAAATTATAAGACCTCACCTTTTATACCTCGTGTTGGTAATAGTGTGTTTTCACCTGGCTTGATTTTTCCAGTATGATCCCAAGAAGGTATTTCAGTTTTAACCCATATCTTAGATGAGGAAGGGCAATTGATATCTTTGAAGTCCTTACAGCAAAAGTTGCAGGACAAAATTTTAGATACCTTTAGTTATTTACAAATCAGTCATTATATTTCTTCCCTGAATTCAGCAGATCTTAGTTCAGCAGGATGGAAAACCTTACAGGTCTGAGTCAATCTGGAAGACCCTAGTAGATATTCTTTATCCTTGTTTGCTAAGTTTCTTCAGATTGCTTTTGGTACCTTCCCTTTAAAAATCTATCATACAATTGGACACTGGAATTGCATAGTCAATTTTTTTTTAAATCTTTTATTAGCTGTTTTCACAGCATTAATAAAATTACAAAAAAATATGCAAATATGAGAAACACAGTTTAAGATCTTGTCTCAGGCATATATATCACAGAGAAGGCTTATTTATTAGGATTAGCCCAATCAGATTTATGTTTGAAATGCAAGGGTGCAGAGAGAAATTTGGGGTGTGAATTCTAGGTTTGCGATACAATTCAAATGTTTTGGAAACTAGTATACTGCTATGCAGAAAGTGTTTTATCTGTACATTTGCTTTCTAATGCTTCTGTCACAATAATTGGTATATTATCCACTGGAGGGCACAGACGAGTGAAACAGAATCTTTGAATTGCGAAGCTGTTTCTTTTGGCTAAAATGGCAATTCTTCACTCATTGATAGCAGACACAGCAGACCTTCTTTTGCTTATTGGAGGAACAGCGTTCATGATCTTTTGATATTGGAACTCTTAGTTGGAAAATCAAGCTCTCATAGGGGAAAAAGAAAATATTGGACATTTGGATGCCTTATATTTCATCTTTACCACCACATGCTGGAGATAATGTATTGAACACTTATTAAGTTTATGACCCAGGGATGTTTGCTAAATTGATGAATGGAATCTGATATTTCTTCCTGGAAGGGGAGGAAGGGGGTGATGCAGGGGAGTTAGGGGTTTGCTCTTATTGTGGGGTGCTTGGTGTACTCAGAAAAAAAGACATCAAGCCCATCTGGCATTATACATATATTTTCAGATGTGAATGTTATATATTTTCATAAAGTTAATAAACAGATTAAACAAAAATAACACTACACAAAGTTTTTGAACTTGATAATCGAAAGACAGATTTCACATTAGCCATGATTCTCCTTTCTCAGTTACTTGCCCTTTTGGACTTCTGCATTTGCTCTATTCAGATAATATCATAAACATTATTTTAAAATCCTTTTCCTAATTACACGACTGCCTATAGATTTTCATGGGAGAAAGAACATGTGGGCATGTTTGAAAATCCTTTTTCTCAACGTATCTAACACCTCTCATCTTTTTTAACACTTCATAGTAGTATTGCATACAATTAAATCTCTAGCACACATATTATTTATTCTTAGAGATAACTATTCACATTTTTATGACCATACACAGAACTATACAAAATGTTTGTATAGGAATGGATACCATACACAGAAATAGAATAAATATATACTGATGTAGCCGGTCCCCTGTTTAGGTGCTTTATCCTAGTGTAGGGGTGCTACAGATCCGGGTTAAAGTCTGGACGGGGATGAAGACTTCTCTTCCGGGACCCCAGGCACTGTCAATCACACTCTTCAGTGACCACTTCACACTCTATATTAAATAGTTCCAGGAGATGCCAGATGGTAAAGAATAAGAGCAGGGAAGCCAAACTTGCCACCACAGGAAGAAACCAGGAATCACAAAAAGGGTCCATCCATTATTCTGTTCACTTCCCTTCTTGATTTTGCACCTTCATCCTGACTGAAAATATCCTCACCAGTGGGAGTTGGATAACTAGAGTGTAGTTCCACTTCTGGCATGAACTAGGCTTGAAAAAGTATCCCCAAGAAAAGAATATCCAAAATGGGGCTCCAAAAATTCAAACTCTTCAACTGCAATTCAAATTATCAAAAATACAAGTCCCTTGAGTTAGTGGTTGAACGGTCTATATCCTTCTCTTCACTCTTTCTGTTAACTGGTCGAATGGGGCAAAAGATCTTTGTCCTGGCACTTTGGGATCCCAGGAGTATGCCCTTTCCTCTGGCACTGGTTGATCAAAATCCACCAAAAATGTCTTCTAAAAAATATCTTCCTCAAAACCTCTTTGCCAAATGCTTGAATTGCTTTCTGAGAGATCCAGGGGAATTCTCCACCTCTCCAATCACCCTGTGTTGAGATCTTGGGGACATCTCTTGCAGTTTCCTTCTACTTTGCTCTGCAGATTCTGACACCAAAGGAAGGTCAAAGTGCTTCACGCCTACTGACACCCACTCAACATGGCTACTCTAACCTGTCATTGCACCATAAGGCTGCACCTCTGTTTCAGCAGATGATTTTATGAACCAATAAGAAAGAAAAGAGTCTTTTGAACGTGGCCTGTTGAGTTGTTTTTGGTTTTTCAAGAGAGACCAAGGGAGGGAGAGAGAGAGAGACAGCAGGCTGACTGGGGAAAGGTTTGCTAATCTAAGCAAAGAACTCCCTGCTTAGTTTGAGCAGTTACACAGAGAAAAAAATAGACAGCACATTACTGAGTCTCCAGTGTTATGCTGGAAGTTACTTTAGCTGCCCCTTGAGCAGAAGAGTTGTTACAAGACTCAGAACAAACACGCAGTGTAAGGCAACTGCAGAGGAGTTAAATAGATTCCCGAGAGATGTACTAAAAGTTGTTTTCTGCTGCCTTTCCAGCCATGGATAAAGGACTTCTGGATTCGCTGGTGTGAAGTGTTAGCATTTCTCTGATTCAGAAATGCTCATACAGGACTCTAGCTTAATCTTTAAAGTTAACTATTTTCAGCATCTAGAAACCATGGTATTACAAGCCAATCCAAGTCTGAGTTGTCCAACCGTGAATCCTTCATTTCTCAGCCCCAACCCTATACCCCAGGCGTGCAAAGAGTCCTCCTTTTGCAACAACCTTGTGCTACAATATGATCTACCATGCCAAGAAGGTGAAGGGCTCTTCACATGGCTGCTAATTCTTGAGTCAAATAATTTTACATACTGAGTTCACTCCTGTGAAAAAGGTGGGGAGAAGCAATTGTCTCTGCTTATGTATGAACAATACTGGGCCCAGCAGTTAGTGGAGTGATATACCCACCCCAGGGGCAATATAGTGTGCGCGCCGATAATCCAAAGGTATATCAGGCCTGGGTACCAGCAAATACAAAGTTTTATTACTTTAATTTTTTTTTCAGTTTGGATTTGTTGCCTTTCGCAGCTTGCAGGAGACCCCTACGAGCCACGCTACTCACCCCAACGCCACACCTTCCTCCTCCACACAGCGGGATGCCACCATTGCTGTCGGTACGAAAGGACACTGCCGGCCTTCGCTAGCACGCACATGTGCTGATGCTGGGGTTCTTCAAGGGCCTGCAACAGGAAACCCCACCTCCGCAGCATCATTAGCCTTTTCCTAATTAAGGCTGTATCAGATGCTCCTCCAATGCCTCAGCAATAGGTCCACCTACCTCGGTAGTGTGTGTTGCCATCCTGTCCCTGCTTCATCTTCCCAGCCTGTTCTTGCCTCATCTGCCCACCCAGCTTCTTTCTTGTCTTCCCAGCCTGCCCCTGCCTCGTTAACTCTAACCAGCCCTAACTTGCTCTGTCTACCTACTCTCCTACCTTCTCAGATGGATACCCGGTACTGACCACATCTTGGACCTTTGCTTCATCTGATAGCTGTCTGCTACTGACCCTAGCCTGGCCTTGGACTCTGCTACCTTGCCTGATCACTTGCCTAAGACCTACTGGCCCCAGTACCCAAAGACTCAACCTGAGGGGAACAAGGGCTGATATAGGTGAAGCCTTGTCCCGGCTGTCATGTGCAGTGAGAACCTGTGGGGCCCCTCCTCGCAGGTTGAACCAATCTCAACCCAGACCAAGGGTCCACAGACACAATAAGAATGTTATGTAAGAATGTTCATACTCATTATGGAAATGTATATTGGCAGGTGTGATAAATTACTCTTAAGCTACATATACTATTTATAGATTTTAGTACTGGTAGATGTACTTAACCTTTTGTTTATGCACAGTTTTTGATGCATTTGTCTCTTGCAATAATAAAGCAACATTGTTCAGTTCCAGTGTGCTTGGTTGGCTCACAGGGACAGTACCCCTCCAAAGTCTATTCAAAGAGGGGAGGGATCTGTTACCACACAGGCCACACCCCTGGGTGGAGCTACACTCTTGCTCTTCAGTCCTCTCTGTATTGAAAGCCTGAGAAAGTTTCTGCTCATCACTCACTAACCCAATTGCTATGAGATCCTGGAGGAATCTCTAGCTGTGACTCCTATTTCTTCCTCTGTCGCCTCCCCACTGAAGCACAGGGCATGCTCCAAAGGACTTTATACCCCAAAAAGCCTATCCCCCAAAAAGGTGGGATTATAGCAATGGGAGGAATCTCAAATACTATAACTCCTCCTAGTACCTCTTTATAGAAAAATCACATAGGGATGTTAATGCTGTTGTAGCCCCCTCACATTGATACAAAACAAACTATACTCGGCATTTTCTTCAAGAGCTGAGGGAATGAGGATGCTGGTAGGATGTGACTGGATACCTCTTCTCCCTTTCTGGGCATGTTGACCTTGAAGGAATTGGTACTTCTCTTCCCTTCCTTCTCCTCTTGCTTCTTCTGCTATGTGGTTACAGCAAGAAAATATGTGTGTAACCAACTTTGAAAATCAGTATTTTTCCAACACATTCACCTGTGATCAAGATACATTGATGATGTGTTTTTTCTATGGTCATCTACAGTTGACCGTTTGCAGAATTTTTTGGAATAGCTCAATTCATGTGATCAGCATTTACAGTTTACAGTGGAATACCATACAGAGTTGTTGTCTTTTTTTTTTAGATATTTTGATCTACAAAAACGATGACAGATCAGACACAACAATATATAGAAACTCAATGTACCATAATAAAACTTTTACACTTTGACAGCTTTCAATCTTAGAGCTTACAGTCCAATTTACCTATTGATCAGTTCCTTCATATTAGAAGATTATGTTCAAGCAAGCTTAACTATTTGGAGAATGCCAAAATCCTATGCAATAGATTTCTCAGATGTGAATATCCCTTGTGCAATATGAGGGGGCTACGATAGTCATTAACATTATCCCTATGTGATTTTTTCTATAAAGAGGTACTAGGAGGAGTTATAGTATTTGAGATTCCTCCCATTGCTATAATCCCACCTTTTTGGGGGATAGGCTTTTTGGGGTATAAAGTGAGCACTGAATGCTGAGCTTCATTGGCTACTTCTTGATAATGACAAGCCTTTAACCAACAGGCTAGTGTGCATGATTAGAAATTCAAATACATCACAATCAATAATTTCCATAATTCACAAACATTGGAACATACTAAGACTCCATCCAATATTTCAGGATCAGCCGATGGTGGTGTATACACATGAAAGAAATGTAAAGGACATTATTGCTATCATGTTATGTCTGTTTTATCTGCTCCTAAAAAGAGTCATATGAATGCTGTGAGAGTCATAAGGCATGTCAAACTTGTTCCATGTGTGCCAAGTTCCAACACTATCTCTACTCCAATACTGGCAAGACCACGAGATTGCTTATCAGAACATGACATCTATGTCATCAAATGCCCATGCAACTTACTATATGTGGGGTGCACAAAAAGAAAAATACATACTTGCATGACAGAACATAAAAGCTGCATTTCAACCAGAAAATTACAAGCATCAGTATTCCAGCATTGGTCCAACACTCACATTCTTTCACTGATTTACAGTGGTAGGTTACTGAATAAATTCCCGCCTTGGAATGTGAAGACAGTAGTCAAGCTAGACTTAATTTCGTGAGCAATATTAGATACATATGCTGAACACCATCTCACCTCACAGTCACAATGCTGAGATTAAATGGTACTTGTTAATATGAATTGGTATTAGATACTGATGATATAAAAATGATCAAATAATCTGATTGGTGATTTAATGGCCAACACAGAAAAATGAAAACAAACAATTATTCAACTTTGAAGGTTAGCTTTGAACTTGGCACCAAACACTGAATAACAGAAGAGATAGTATGTGTAGTTGTGTTGCATGGTGTGCTATAAGATGGATTTCTATTTTAGGGAGTCTAATGTTTGTTCCTTTTATAGTTATCAGTTTAGAAACTTAATCCTCTGATGCAGCAATAAGCTTTGAAACACTGTGCATGTCTGGACTTTTGGGATTATATCACTTTAAAGGAACCACAGCAAGACAACACAAGATAATTTGATCAAAGAATTTTATTTGGAAAATAAAAAAATGGTCGACAATAGGAGCAAATAATTATATATAAAGCGATGAAGGTTACAATGCTGGTAGTCCTTATATGAACCCCTATAGAAATTTGTTTTGTCTAATATTCATATTTGACATATTTTGGGGCCGATGCAATAAATTTGCATAGAAAGCAGGTGCTGAACAGTCAGCGCCCGCTTTCTTAATGCACCCCAGGCGCCCCCAAGGGGGGCAACATGCAATATTTAAATTAAGGGGTTGCATTAAGAAGGAGGCGCTACGGTTGCTTGTACGCCCCTAGCACCTCCTTGCTAATGCGAACCCGATTGGCGCGGTCCGCCGGTTAGGAAAATGGACACCGAGTTTATCAGCGTCGGTTTTTCTAAATGCCGTACAGCCGCACAGCCAGGGGGTTCAGGAAGCAGACGCTTGTCATTCGGGAGTCTGTTTCCTGCACTTGATTGTTATAACTTGTAATGGTGTGAATCCTGGGCCAAGGTAAGAGGTGTCTCCACCCACAGGGAGGAGCCCTGTGAGCCTCACCGTCGGTAGGCGCGGTCTCAGTGGTGTCAGACACAGCTGTGGAATAGAGTCTTTTATTAAGAAAGAAGAATGGCACAGCCTGCGGAGCAGGAGGTGCAGTGAGTACAGTTCAGAGCACAGGGGAATACCCTAGAGATGATACTTCCGATGTGAAGATCCGGTAGTGGCCCGCAGAGCGGGGTATGCCGAAGAAGTGTCCCAGTAGTATTAATGAGATAATAGTCTGAGGTGCAGGAACCCCAAAGAAGATCCTGTAGCAATGGTGCGGTATTGACCTGCAGCGCAGGGTATACTGGAGTGGCTCCTACTGGGGATGATGTAGTAGTGGTCCGAGGCCCGGGGTACATCGAAGAGGATCCCACAAGGAGGCTTGGTATAGTTGAAGTTCGTAGCAGTAAAGTACTCACAGTAGATGGTTCAAGGAGAGAGCGGGGTACCCGGAGCGTCTCATGCCAAGTGTAGAGCCTGGAACCGGAAGACCAAGAATGGAGCAGAATTCAGCAACGAGGGAACTCCTTGCTAACTCGTCAAAGTGTAGGGCCAGTCAGCTTAAGTACAGCAGGTAGATGACATCAATCGAAGGGGACACCCCAAGGTTCCTGCCATGACGTGTACATAAGCGGCCCATGTGCGCGCGACTAGGTAATTCCTGAATCAAGATGGTGGTCGGCAGTGCCCATGCCGTCCCAGGAATGCCAGGCAGGTTGGCGGTGGTTGGCGGAGACCACCATTCGTCCAAGAAATGACAAGGCAGCAAAGAAAGAGGTGAGCATTAGTAGTCACAGCCTTCTGCGACCGACGGGCATAGCACCGACTGCCAGTGGGTTTTTTTCTCTATTTTTTAACTTTGTTTAGTTTGACTTTTCCTCCTACTTAATATTGCAACGATTTAAGGAGCGCTCAGCAATTAACGTTAATTACTGAGCGTTAGATATGCGTCCTAGAGGCACATTTTTTTTTGCATCTGGAGTGAATGCTAATAGCCTCAATCGCATGCATTTGCATGTGATTAGCACTATTAGACTCACTCCGCGTGGGACGTGCGTTGAATAGGCGCTAATCCCCTTATTGCATTAGGGGATTCATTAGTGCCTATTCAACCCGCATCTGACTGCAGGTTATACAATGCGCTCAGCTGAACACACTGTATTGCATTGGCCCCATTGGTGTATTTTTACACAGAACAGGAAAGTAACATACAAAAGAACAGGCATTTAAAACATAAATAACCATCTACAACTCTCATCATTATGAGTAACTTGGACTAGTAATTTTATTATTCTAAATCCTGGTTTCAGGTGAATAAACCCTAGCGAATCTTTAGAAATGATGGGATAGATCAATGATATATAAAACTCTTGCCAATATAAACCAATCCTATTGATCTAAAGGTTAATACTGAAAAGTCCATATAGTGGGATAAACTCTCATAGCCTGCTAATTGACTCAGTTATTTTTATACAGATACTCATCTGTACTTCTCCAGCTAGTTGTTCTGCCGAATATCCGGCTAAATAGACCCGCTTAAAATTTGAGTGGCTAGATTTAGACCTGCCGAATATGTGCCTGGGTTAGCAGGTTAGCACTGAGTATCATACTGATTGGCTACATTTGAAAGCCTGCCCCAGGAATATTTCTGACCTGGCCTTTTTTTTTTAGCTGGATAAATTTAGGGAGTCTGTGATTTTAACAACAACAATTTATCAAGTTAAAGGGATCATATTTTTAATAGGTTGTTTTTATATAGATAAAACTAGTTTTAGCTGGATTAAGCTTTTGAATATGACTCCCCCTAGTATCCATGATGCCATCTGGTTTGCATCTGTTCATCTGACTTCCCCCAGCAGGACAGGTAAATCACAGGGCATATAATGAATACAAAACTGGTAAAATCTTTTTTGAATATTTGCAATATAATCCACTGCACACTGAAAGAGATTTCTTTTTTCTTTTAAAGATTACTTTTGTTATTGCAAAATATGTTCTTTTTTTTATGGTGGTGCTGGTGTGGAACCGAGCAGCTTGCTTTCCTGGATAAGTGAAATGGGCTCCTCCCAGTGGACAGATCTGTGTGTATTTGGGTTTGCGGTGCAGGTGTCCTGACTCCTGAGGCGCCGGTTTGCAACTGAAGGCCCCGGTGGAATCAGCTGCACCTTTGGACTCCCAGATAAAACCAGATTATATCATTTTCGTTTATTGCAGGGTCTCTCCTGTTATCCCAGTATCCATAATCTCCATGTATTACTTTGTTATTTCATGAGCTAGTAAACATCATTATGCATTCCGAGAAAACCTGGGTATTGCACTTGGCAATAAAAAGGTGTTGTTTAGCTTCTGGGGAAAACATTCTCCATTCTCACCCTAAAACTTTCACACCTTGTAATAACAGTTCCAAAATCCTCAAAACAAACATTAAATTCTCTGCAGGAATTTCAAGTAGTAAGGCTAGTTAAAGGAACCATTTCAGTGAAAGTGGCTACCAGTTATCGCACATGTTAAGCTGGGTTAGAGAGCGCATGACAAATAGCATCCTATTCACTAAAGCCTTGATGTGCTGCTGAGGAACCTGCTGACACATTACTGGGTAGTTGGGAAACTATAATGTCAAAGCATATGCTAAGGAGTAAAATGAGATACAAATGAAGATGGGAAATTGCTGGCACAAATTATCACCCTATTCACAAACCACTCTCTAATTATTGACAGCATGCGATGGCCCAAAATTTATCACCCAGGCCAGACATTGTACTAGGCACTGATTGCACCTCACTGCACAAAGCATATGCTGGCCAGAGACAGTAAGTGGAGGTGTTTTGGAAATGTTGCAAGAAACAGGGAGAAGAGAAGGAGAGAAAGAGAGAGAAAAGAAAAGGAGAGAGAGAGTAGAGAAGGTAAGAGGGGAGACAGAGATATTAGGAGAGAGCAAGAAAGCAGCAGGGTCCCTGAATTATCAGGTCTAGGACCGGATGTTGGAGGAATTCACAACTTTTGCCTGAGCTCAGAAATCATTATGGTCTTATGTGAGGATTTAAAGGATGACCTCAGAGTTCTAACACTCAGTTCTTATGCCATACTCCCGAGCTTGTTAAATTTTCTTACCTTTAGGTCTTTTCAAAGCACTGTGTCTGTAGTTGGTGAATCAAGATGACGCGCCTTCTCCAGATGTTTCTGCCAGTTACCACAGGCCATGAAAAAATGAGTAAGAAATATATCAAATTTTCTAATCAGATGTCTCAAATAAAAGGACTTGAAAAGAGATTTCTATACCATAGCTGGTATATCTAATGTGATGGTTTCTATCAATTGCACAGATCATATTGATTAATGGCACCAAATGAAAAGAAAGGGATCTTCTGTAATAGAAAGTACTATTGTCTGTTGTGTGCATATGAAAAGTTTAAATATATTTGCCAGTACCCAGAGTTCTGCCCTGATTCTTTTATCCTGAATCACTCTGGCAATAGTTTGAGGAGGGCTGGTATGGCAGAGGTTGGCTGCTGGGTGATGACTTGTTTAGGCCAACTCTTAAACCACACGTTGCAACTCACATACATACCAAGGATCCCTCCACATAGGCTGGCCAAGAAAACATAGCAAAGAAAACAAGCCTAGTGCAAGTCAACTCCTGGGACAAGGAGACCTTCCTATCCCTGACATTCATTAACCATGACCAGAGGCAAAGAAACAACTGCAATACCTGCGAATGTAACAGCCACATCAACTGTATACCACATAAATCACTACACACACCAGTCACATCCCCTACACACATACTCCCACATCTCCACACCTTGCACACACACACCTATCGACACACACCTCGCCACATGTGTGCACATACAAAGTGTGCATACCCTTACACTAATACCCCTAATCTAAACACCCCCACGCAGACACTCCTATCTCCAATTCAGATACTCCTCACTCACCTTATACATGCACCATACATCATCACTGGTTTTTTTACAAGCTAGTCTAACAAAATAGTTCAAAGCAAGTTACAGTAAGTTTAGATTTACATCAACATTTGTAAGTACATCTCATATAGACAAATAAGATAATGTGTGATGGTGATAGCAAAATAAGGCACAATTAATGCAATAGGTAACATTTAGGGAGACATAATGAAGTAAAGATATCAGTTGGAAGCATGGGGAATACCACCCATAAACATATGCAGATACCCACCCACAACATGCATACTCTTCCACACACGTTCCCACACATCTATACACAGATCCCCCCCTCCACACATATACCTTACATACCAACCCCCAAATTCCAAACACACTACACTAATACCCACATTCCCACTTATACACCCCACACTTCTCTGCACCCTACATGCACACATACACACACATACACATACACACACCTCTATCCTTTAGGTACCCACCTAAATCTCTTCATATATTTACATATATTCTGACATAGACATACACACAGTCATGCTAGTAATTTTATGGGTAACATTTATGTGTTTTCCTTTATTGTTTAGTCTTATCCAGTACTGTTTGTAAAAGTTTTGATTTTTTAATCTTTTATTATGTTATGCATGGTTATATATGTTATGCTATGCATGGTTATATATGTGTTTATATGTTTATACATTTGCATATTTGTTTCATTTGTGTCTATATAGCCCCTCAATAGAGCGAAACTCGACCTGAGTCCGGCTTTTTACTACAAAATATTAATAAATTCCTTGGTGTTTACCGATCTTCTTCTTCGTGTGATCGCTACTTGCAATATTGGATCAGTTTCTGGTTTGTTTTATTAGGCAGTAAAAGCCACTCTGGAAGCTGACTTGGTTTCCAACATTGCTTTTACTGATCTATTATGAAATGATGAAAATATTCTTTACAGCTATTTGGTTCACTTATCAATGTTGCAAATACTTCTGAATAAATTTATGATTTCTCAAATTCTTGTTCAAAGCTTAAGATGATAAAGCCAATTAATTCAGTCTTTAATCCAGTGTTTTCCTATTCCACTGGTAAAGGGTAATTTTTTAGTGCTTCCCTCCCAATGTAGGTGAAATGATAAAGATGAAATCCACTTGCATATACAGTCATTTATCTCCTACCCCTCCATGCTGACTTCACACACTCCTTAGTCTCCTCTCAGTATCTGAAAAGCATCCGATATTCTCCTCTTCTCCCTTTTAGTATCATAGTGACACTGCTGTTTCTCATCTTCACCCAACATCGTCAATAGATGCAAATGAACCTGACTGAGGTTCATGATGACTCCTTTCTTCTCCCCCTCTCCTCTGGATGTCTGAAAGTCACCCCCCTCTCCACAGATCCCAATGATCTGATTCCTCTTTGGTAAAGGGAAACCTTACACAAATCAGCATTAAAAATATAAAGGAGATAGGAAGGGTGGAAAGAAGCCCCCATATCCAAAATAAGAGGTTTCATGGAGGCATTTAAACTTAAAAGACTGGAAAATCAGGGGACAGCCATGGCATGCTGGAAGGGAAACAGAAAAATCCACAACATAAGATGATGGTCTGAGCATTTTTATCAGAGGAACACACCATGTACACTCTCCCAGATGGAGGAGCATCCTACCTACATTGTTACTCCTCACACAAATGTAATATTCTGTATGGTTCCTGGTAGAGATCTGATAGGATCACTATACTAGTTTTTCTAGTTGCTTTATCACATGGACTGGATATCTAGGGGTTATCCGAAATGATTACTTTTAAATTTATATCATATTTTTATTTATTTATTTATTTAGAAGTTTTTATATACCGATGAACGTTGGGAACATCTCATCAGTTCACATTAAACGAAAATCAGCAACAAGCGCTTTACAATGAAACAAAGAACACGTGAAAATACAGATATAAAAAATTGAACGGTTTACAATTAGAAGGCATATGAATATAGGATATGTAGGTTAAGAATATAACTTTTTACAAGGGAGTCGTGGAGGTCAGGGGTGGGAATAGGCGTCAGGGGGGGAGGTGTGCTGATCAGAGTATGCTTGTTTGAAGAGACATGTTTTGAGGTTCTGTTTAAATTTTTTTGGGCAAGCTTCTTGACGTAGTGAGGAGGGGAGTTTGTTCCAGAGGGCGGGTGCAGCTAGGGAAAGTGCCCGAGCTCTAGTAGAGCTGAGCTTAGAGTCCTTGGGTGATGGGATATGCAGTGTTGCTCTGTGTTACTGTCTTGTGGGTCTGTTTGTGTTGTGAAAAGTAAGGCGTTCCTCTAGCCAGTGCATATTTTGGTTGTGGAGGACTTTGTGTTTATTTTTATTATGATTTAATAAGCACCTTTTTGAAGAGATTCACCCAAGACAGTGTTCAGCAATCTCTTTCTTATTTGATGGTTTTGTCCTTCTAATTCAGAAGTGGCCAACTCCGGTCCTCAAGAGCTACAAATAGGTCTGGCTTTCAGAATATCCAAAATGAATATGCATGAGAGAGATTTGCATGCACTGCCTCCAGTGTATGGAAGTCTATCTAATGCATATTCATTGCGGATATCCTAAAAACCTGGTTTGTCTGTAGCTCTTGAGGACCGGAGTGGGTCATCCCTGTTCTAATTGATAAGTGGCTAACTCAGGGCTTCCCAAATTTGTCCTGGGGACCCTACAGCAAGCCGGGTTTCAGGATATCCACAATGAATATGCATGAGATACATTTGCATACCTTGGAGACTCAGTATATGCAAATGTATCTCATGCATATTCATTGTGGATATCCTGAAAACCTGACTGGCTATGGCAGTGCCCAGGACAGGTTTGGGAAGCCCTGGGCTAACTGATTTTTGCATTATAAATTTGAAACAAAATAGGAAATGTCAATGTCATTTCATGACTTTTTCAACGTGAAACAAAAGGAAAAACAATGAGATTTTGTTGGGTTATCTTTCATTCTTTTTGAAAAATAAAAAAGGAAAACCCCCCTTTGGCCAACTTAAGGCTTCTCTGACCTCTCTGGGTCCAGACCCAGGCCTAATGCTAGGGCCTAGCCAGGTAGTTGGGTTATGTTCCTAAGGCCTAGGCCCAGGCTCAAGCCTGACACTGGGTCTTAGCTGGGAGGCTGGGTTCTGTTGCCAAGGCCATGGCCCAGGCCTAACACCGGGGTCTGAACTGGAGACTAAGTCCCATTGCCAAGTCCTCAGCCTTGGCCCGGGCCTTCCATCCAACATCCTCTTCAAATGACATCTCCACATGGAGGATGCAACAAAATGACATCACTCCGCACCTTCCTCCAGCTGTTGAACTGTATGGCCTTGCAACAAAATGGCATCCTCCATCCAGGGGGAAGGTGGTAGAGTGATATCACTCTATCGTTTATTCCAAGTAGAGGATGTCAATTCAAGAGGACAAAGGACGGAAGAGGGCATACAGAGGCCTGATCCTAGGATGGGTGAGATGGGGCACAGTGAGGCCTGGGGAGGACACGTGTTGTTTTTGAGGCTTTTTCTTAATGTTTATTTTGACTCTGATAGGACAGATAATAAACATTAAACAAAATGATAACTGGAAGGGAGGGGAAAATGAGATTTTTTTCCCCCTGAACATCCCTATTCCAAACGCATGATTTTACACTTTTTAGAATTTTTGCTCATTTTCCAAACCCTAGACCATTCTATCAGTTTTTTTTGACATCTCCTTTCCATTTTTTCACTTTCTAGCATGTCTATTCTGTTAAAGGTGCATTTTAAAAGCCTGATATGTGCCGAAATTAGAGGATACGCGTATATATCTGATTCGCATGTGCCAAGCTGATTTTGAAAGGAGCCCGGATATGCAGGAAAATGCCGCTGCACACACATTTCGGAATTTCTCAAAAGGGGTGGGGCATGAGCAGTACATGAGTGTTTTGGGACTTTCGCCAAAAATTTGCACTAAATAATTACGCGATCTGGCACACACCAAGGCCCCCTGCCACATAACTTTACTTCTGCTATGGATGGTGTATAAGTCAAAAAAAAAAAAAAGAGCAATTTCGGAGGGGTTCAAAGTGTCTGGGGTAACTGGAGAGTGTACAGACAATCAAACCAGGGGGGTTGGAGGACCTATTTGGGCGAACTGGGAACAAACTAGTAAAACTGGAAAATGTGTCGCCTCACAGTGGCGACAATCCTGCAGTGGAAGCAGGATTTGCGCGCACAGACGTGTGCCAACTTAAAACTCAATGCTCTTGTGTGCGTGGCCAGGCTGTTCTAAAACATGAATGCATATAAGCATGTATGTTATAAATTAGCCACGTCCCTGGGCTCGGGCTGATGAATGCACGCACATGTGCGTCCGCAAGCTGGTTTAAAAGTTACCCGACTTTTTAAACCAGCATGCGGGCGCACATGTATGTGCATATGCCAGCTCGCGCCATAGGACAATCATTTTATAACATATGCGTGCATATGCATGCATGGCATAAAATAAGCTGAACGTACGTACATGTGTGCACAATTTTTTATGGACGTGCGCATGTGCGTGCAAATGCCACTCTACTGAGTAAGTGAGGGAATTTTATATGGGATGTGCACTGATGCCATTACTGTTTTCCCAGTTCATTTCCAGTTCGCTTAGTTAATCTCCCTTGGCTATTATCTTCCCTTTCCCCCTCTTAGCCCCAATCCTTAGTCTAGTTGGGTTTTTTTTTATGACTTACTTTACTACCGCCATCCGTAGCAGTAGTAAAGTTACGCAGCAGGGGATACCAGCGCGTACTTGTGCGTGTAAATGCTTATGCACACATTTCATGTTAAAGTCCCGAAATGCCCATGACCCACCCTTGCCCTGTCCAGACCATGCCCACACCCCAACCCTTTCTTGGTTTTCTCACTTGTGCGCGTACACAGGTGGCTTTTAAAAATCTGCTCGGCGTGTGCCTGCTGGAAATACTAGTCTATCTCCCGGTTTTGGCGCTCTACAGGCTTTTAAAATTCACCTATTAGAGTTTTGTATCTTCTGTAACATGCATATATTTTTCAAGTTCCTCAGGAAAGTAACTAAGAAAAGGTGCTCGTTACAGATCCCTGGACTCCCTATAGGTATCCATTTACCACCAATCTCGGCATCCTGCTCTGCTGCCCAACCGGTTCTTCACTTAATTTACCACTTACTGGCGTGTTCCCACACCATCTAACCTGCTTACCAGCCTTTACTTCAATGTCTATTTACTGAAATCGAAATAGGCAACATCCACTGGACCTTCCTGACCCACCACTTTTTTCACCTCCTAGAATCAGCTGGTGCTAGAAACTGCTAGCAAAATAGGAGATCCAGTGAGAATTATCGGAAAACAGAAGCCTGCTGAAACTTGCAGCTAGAGCAGTTCTTGAAGAAATAAGTCTACATATTTAAATCGTATTTGTAGGTACTTATTTCATTTTATTTTCTGAAAGCAATGCTGTACCATGGCATTTAAATTCAGGAATCCGACTTCAGGTGCAAGAACCTTGGGACCGTTGCTTATATACTGCTGTCTGCTGCAGGCACAATTACAAGGAAAGTTATTGAGGTGAACAGGAGTCTGCCACTGAACTCATGAGACAAGAGAGAAAAATCCCTAAATATTACATTCAGTTTGGGTTTCTCAATTGAGAGAGAAGCCTGTGGAGAATAGAAAAAGATAAGAAAAGGCTTAAAGAGCAAGGAATAGGAAGAGTTAGTGACCCAGAGTAAAATCAATAAGAGAGTTAGACTGTAAGTACTTAGTGCGAATAGTTTTGGGAAATCGATCTCTGGTGAAATTTATTTACTTCTGTACTATATGTACTGTGTAGTTAGGTGTTTCTGTTAGAAGATTTAATATCTTTTTTTTTTTTATCTATAGTACCCCCATAATGCCATAGGAATATGCAAATAAGTTGCCAGACGCATTCAAGTAAATCTCTTATAAAACAATGATCTTTGCACGTTCCTCTTTGCCCCACCCCAGATCATCCCAGACCACCCCTTTTTCTGGGCAAATAAATATGCATGCAAAACCCAAAATGCGCATGCACTTTTAATGTTTACAAAACAGCATATACGTGACTACAAGATGCATACATGAGTCGCTGCTAATTTTCCACACACAACCCCTTTGAAAATGTACTCATTAGAGCCTAAGTTTCAAACCCATCCGCAGTACAACATTCATGCATGTAGGTGGACGTGCGGAGATTAATGCTAGCATTTTAGAAACTGTGCCATGGAAGCTGCAAAGTTCCGCTCCAAGAATATGTGCATATGTTCAGTACACGTGAATATTTCCAATGCAAGAATACACATTCTTTCTCTTATCTATTTTATAAACATACATGCATATATTTTTGGCATTGAAAAAATATAGCATGTATGTGTAATAACCTCGATTTATATACAGAGGCATGTATTTTACAAAGCATGCACGTACACCATTTTGAAAATACTTGCATACGGATTCCTCGATACCGCCGCTACTTCTCCAGTTTACCTGCACCCTCTAGCACTCCACCCTAAGCTCCCTAAGTTCTACCAGGTCTCCCACCCAAAAACTATAGACAACAGACAAGTCTGATTTCACTTGCATGGGTCAAATTAGCAGGTGTAATGTATATGGATATCTCTCTTACAAAATATCAATTAGCACATGTACTTCTGAACCATGCCCTGGAATGCCCTAACCCATCCCGTTTTTTTTGCAGTAAAATGTACGCATGAAATGGAAAATATTTGTGTACTCTTGATGTTTATAAAATAGTATATATACAAGTACGTTACTTACTTGTGTATATGCTATTTTTACGCGCAAAACTCCTTTGAAAACTTACTCCTTAGTTTGTGAGCCCTCTGGAAATAGGGAAATACCTACAGTACCTGAATCTAATCTGCTTTGAAGAGTCATGAAAGGTAGAATCTAAATTTAAAAAAAAGTTATTATTAAATGGGGCATGATGTTCAGCAATACAAACAATATAAGGTAAATACTGATATATACTATTAAAAAAGATAATTTCAAGGGCCTATTGAATTATTATTTGCACTGCAAATCAACAAGAACGTTCTAAAACCTTAATAAGAGATTTTCTCAAATATATGATGTAATAAAAACAACCTGGTTGCCCTTTTTTGGGATTCTCTTGATTTGAGGCAATATAAACTTTGAATGTGTGGAGGATGAGACCATCCTGGTGCAATTTTTGGACATTGGATAGATAATTGTCCAAGGGACTTCTGCGGGCAGAACAGCATTTTGGAGATGAATTTTCAAAACCATTTCTGCATATAAATCACAGGTTTATGCAACTAAATGCCTTGCTATAAAATTGCCTGGTTTTGTGCAGTTGCAATTATACATGCAGCCTGAGTTTATGCAGGTTTCTCTGCACATAGAAAACGTGTATTCTGGCAGAATTGGGGTGGAGTTTGGATTTACGGCCATACTTCTGAATTTAGAAAGGATGCATGTCCATTTTCAGGGGAAATCTATGCATGCATTTTAGCAGGTGTAACTTGTGTGGTTAGTTTTGGTAGGACCATTTTTAAAGCGGATTTATGGGCTTAAGCTTGTTTTGAAAATTGGTGTAACTTAACGCACGTTTTTGCCAACTTTCTTAATCTTATGTGCGATGTTTGAAAAATTAATCCCCTAATGTTTCTCTCCGGAAATCATTAACTCAGAGTCTATGGTGACAGTCGTACAGAAACAGAACTATGCCCAGAGAGCTTATGGGCAATTGCCATGAAACGTCATTAAATGAGATTATTCCACTACTGTAGTAATAAAAATTATGTATGGGATTCAAGGAATCTAGTCTTCAGCGAGTGTGTGGAAGAATTAGTTGAGACTTTATTAAGACAGCTACTAGAAGTAATTAAAACTCAGGACAGAAAATGGGATATGAAAGAGACTTGAAAAAGGCATTGGGTAAACATTCCAGTTTTACAATAGGAAAATCATTTTAATTTGTATCTGTCTTTCTTTTCTTTCTCTCTTGTTAATACAGGTTTAATACATGTTGAGCGTTCCTCAATTTACCCAATTTCTTTTCTGATCTCTGTAAAGCAGTTATTGGAAAATATCTCAATAGTAATTGGCATAAAAGCTGATATTCAGGAGACGTGGGTCAAAGAAAATATCCATTGCAGTCTGAGAGAAGATACTGGGAATGTGCCGGAAGAGAAGCCAGGCAAGCCCAGGCATTGGCACCAAAGTACAAACACACATTTGAAGGCTGCCAGAGGCTAATAAAACCTTGAGGCTGTTTTTCCTGGGCTGCAGTGCTTTGTAGCTACGCAGCTCCCGTTGCTTCCATGAAAGCCGTTTTGATACTCTTCGGTCTTTACTATGTTTAGGGAAAAATGGGAAAAGTGACGTTAACAAATCCTGCTTTGTACTCTACCAGATAAGACCCCTTTCCCTCCACAGAACATGGAAGAACTTTCCCTTAATTTTTAAATATTGGCTTCACTCCTCTATACAGAAGCCGTTATTTAAAAGTCTCAAAACCATTTAGTCAGGTAAGCAGGGACCTGGCATGGCCGAAAAGTGCTGTCCGTGTCTCAGTAACATGTACATGATGGCTTCCAAGATGTTCGTACTTTTATCTTCGTCGAAGAAAGACATTCATAAGAGCAAGGGATTACAGAGTAGGCAAATGATGCATAGAGTTGCTTTTCATGTCTATGCATTATTTTACTGCCATTGGTTACCCACACATATTACAGAGCAAAGTGCACAGTTACTTTTTACCGTGGATGTTGTGATGCATTTTTAAAGGGAAACTGCTCGTGTAGTTTACTTTTCTTTTCTTTGACGTTACAGCCTCTTTCTTCTATTTCACGCACACTCCATTTACATCTCGCTTATGCAGTCCAGACTTTTACATACATTCACATCTTTTTTTTTTTTTGCATATTAAAGTGTCATCAACTGAAACGCACAGCATATATCCATACCACCATGTATCTGCAGGAATGGAGGGATACTACAAATATGTACAGAGGATAATTTTCACAGTGGATCTAGCCACCTAACCATGGAATTAGGAAGGTAGATCACTATTTGAAAAATCCCACCACTGATTCACTATCACCGTCCAAATGCACTAAAGGCCTGTGTTTAGCTTCTCAAACTCTGGGCGGACCCGGAATGGAATTAGATCAGAAGTGGTGGTGATTTATCTGGCTAGTGCTGAAATTTCAGTGCTAGCCATCTATCAGGCTACCCTGTGGCCACCTAGATATAAGAACATTTTCAGCTGCAACTTAGTAGGCTAGGTTATGGCTGAAAATCCTCACACGTCTAGTTGGTTATAACATAGCTGGCTAGATTGCCACTAGATTGCCCCCATAGTATTGTTATACAGCATATATACGTTAGAAAGCAACATATTTATCCACATTCACTACTGATAGCACTACATTTCAATATTATATATAAATACCTCTTGCAGCACAGAGCGGTTCATACATGAACTAAGAGTACACATTGATGGGGGGTGAGGTGGTGCAATGTTCGAGTACTTGCAGGAAGTTGCAAATTTCGCAGGTACTTTTCCCTGTGAACTCTGAACTAATTCTGAAAGAGGAAGTACATGCGCACTTTCCCTTTGAAAATCGCAACGGGGAAAAAAGGAACCTGCAGAGATTTGCACCTGCTTTTTGTAGGAATACTTTCTCTCTTCCGAACAATGCTTGATTTTCCCTTCAGAACTGTGCACGCTGTGGCAGTCCCCGCTTTCAGAAATGCCTCCACTCAGTGCAGATAAAGGCATGGGCATTGCCCGGTGCAGAGGGCGGTGTTTAAAAAGCCATTTAAATAGTTTTTGAAAATTGCCCTCTACAAATAACTCTTGTGTACATAACACCAAATTGCACCCTCTGGTGCATTCTGCAGGCCGAGGGGGATTAGGACTAGCTAAGGAGCGGCTGGGCGTCTCTATGCCACCTGGTTGCTGCCTCGCTGGCCTTTCTGTAGCTCCCCAGGTCACTGCTTCTCATGCAGCTCCTGCAGAGGAGAGCAAGCTGACAGACAGTGGCAGAACCCAAGACATAAAACAGTAATAGGGAAAAGAACAACACAAACTGAGCCCAAATGTTAACATTTCCAACATGTCAACACTGTAACAGATAACAATTTGAGAGGGCAGTTTTCAAAGGCATTTCCATGGGCAAAATATTCCCTTGCCCTCAGAAATGGGGGTCGGTGAAAACTGGAAACTGTGCATGGACCTCTGTACTGCAATGGCAGGAGGTCAGCATTGAGGCGCTTTGGCAGAGTTGTGTGTGTGTGTGTGTGTGTGTGTGTGTGAGTTTCGGTGCTGGAATAGCAGAGGAATGTGCAGGTCAGGAATGGACGCCTTGGCTTTCTAAAGCTCTTCTACTTCTTGCTTCTGCTAAGAGGGTGGTGAGTGCATGAACAGGCTCCTAATAGAGGTGTTGGAGGCAAACAGAGGAACCGAATGTAAGAAGTTATAGGCTAATCACAGAGGATCATGAGTTTCAAATAAGCAAATGGAAGCCAAAGATCAATTGGGAATTACAGTATTGCACCAGAACGTCCTCATTTACTATTGTATTCTATATTTCTGCTTCCCTACAAAGTTCATGCCCCACTTCTGTCTTGGACACATTTAAAACAAACTACTGATGAAAAGAACTTCTGATTTAAAGAGAGAGAGAGAGAAAGGGTTGGTTTTTTTTTTTTTGTCCTCTGGCACGCTTCCCACCTTCTAGATTTATTTCCAAATCTTTTTCCTGATGTAAAGTTATCTTTATTCATAAAGGTGACCATCTCCCCTTCACAGTTTTATTTCCACCATTAACTTTCTGACGGAATGGAACAAGAGAGGGGAGGGGAGACACAGTGGGCAATGTCACTCCGACTAGGAGTCATACTGGAGAATATTGGGAGGGGGCATTCCACAGGTTGGCACGGCAGCCATGCAGAAAAGCAATCCCAGACTGACTTAATTGCTTAAAGCAATTCAATCGCTGCCAGAGCTGTTGATGCGTGGTCTGTAGCAAGGGGCGAGTCATTGATGGAGAAGGACTGAGGCTGGAGACTAAAATCCATTTTCCTCAATGAGGGGTGAGTGAGTGCCAATACTCTGTCCTGACACAAGCTCCGCTCCATTTCCTCTCTCCTGCCAGATCAGATTGCTGCTCTTCCCCTGCATAACTCAGTTCTGAAGTTTGTTGTCCTGCCTTGTACTCCTGGTACTTTGAGAATTATGTGTGTGTGCTGCCAGCACTGCATGCTTCAAATGTAATGTAGAGGGCCTGTTTCTTAAACTTTGATAACGTGTGCCAGTTTCAGCATTTTTAATGCATGCTGAAATGCATTATCATATGCTATTTGGAAATAAGGCTCACAATTCGCAAATAGCATGAAATTGCTTGTGTTATTTCTTTGCAAAAAAAATCAAAAGCGTACCAGTTAATGAGCTGTGTCACAGGCAAAATAGCTCATGCCTAAAGCAATGGAATCCTGTAGATCACAAAGAAAATCTTTGTGATCCTTGATCCTCTGGGAAAATTAACTATATTTCATGTAGCCAACATCCCACTGAGCTAGGGTGGGCTAATGTGCCTGCCGATGCTCTCCAGGCCGCAGTGTTAAAGGCGCAGTGAACTCCCAAGAGACGTGTCCCTTTCTTCTTCCCATGGTCAAATCCCCCTAGTCCTTAGGCCCCCCCCCCCCCATTGGTATTATTCCAAAATAAGTCTTTCCCCCTTGTTCAAAAGCCGACCCAACCCAATATTTTGCAAAGAAATCCCTGATTACTCTCTCATCCCCCACATCTCCTGTTCCTCACCTTGCTTATCCAAAGAAGCCTGCCAATACAAAGAGGGCTGGAGCGATTCCCAATTGCTTTTGCCCTGCCAGTGTCATATTCTATGAGGAAAAGAGGAGTGAACATGCTAAATGTATCATGTATGTGTAATTTTGTGTAGAAGCCACATGTAGTACATAGCATTCCGGCAGTAGTAGCACTTTGAAGATAGAGCTTTAGTGAGAGCATGCATGATAGTTGCATGTTTTTGCACTGCACACTATTGAGGGTACATTTTATCAAGCATGCAAAAAGATTTCCCCCATGCATGGTAAAAACTAGTGATGCACATTCATTTGAAACGAATAAGGAATCCAAAACAAAAATGGCCATTTTAAATTTGGTTCATTTCAAGCATATTGAATTTCTAGTGTGCCGAAAACCCTGCACATTTTAGGGCATTTTCATTTTGGCAAATACAAAGCACTGTAAATAAATAATGTGCACTATTTTATGAGAACCTTTTTTTTTAAAAAATGCTGTCCTCGCTAACCATGCCACCTCTTGCCATCCTCGGCCACCTCCTTACTGCTTCTACAAGAGAAGAAAGGGACAGGAGTGATGTCCAATTCCTCCTTGCCCTGCGGAAGACCCTTTATAAATGGTACCAGCTGGCCTTGAGACCAGGGCCAAGTTGACATTAACATAATTGCGCTGGTCTCAGGTCCAGCCTGTGCCATTTTCTTGTACGGCCATACATAGTAAAATGGTGTGGTTGGCCATGAAACTGGCACAGTTTTGTTGACATTCACTTGGTGCTGGTTTCAGGGCTGGCCAGTGCCATTTTTAAAGAGACTCCGGCAGGGCAGGAGTGACTAGAAATCACTCTTGTCCTTGTCTTCTTGCAACTTGCAAAACAAAAAATGAACCCCACTGTCCCCCTAAATGAAAAAATAAACCAAAATGAAATTCTTTTGGCTGCATATCCCTAAAAAAACTTTTAGCATGTGTTTTATTGCATAGGTCTCATTGTCTTCTGAGGAAATCCCACATTCTTATACATGGTTGCTAGAGACAAATGGAGGATGGGGCAGGCCATGGGCTTGGCTGCAAAGTGTCGTGCTTTTTCCTATTTATCAGGGTTGGCACTGGGTAGGTATATCACCAAGTTCTACGGCAACGGATGGATGATTACTGCTTTCACTGTTAAGCTCTGCTGACTTTCAATGACACTGAAGGGTTCAATCTCAAAAGAAATTTTCATGATCAGTTAGCCAGGGGAGCTCTTGAATATATGGGTGAATGAAAATCTATTCTTGTATTTTATAACATGTAACATGCGTGCGCATGTAAAAAAATGCATGAATACATATAGCATTTATCCAAATAAGTTCTGATTTATCTGGCTAAGTAAAGCCACTACTTAGCCAGATAAGTCTTAAAGGTGCTACTTATCCGGCTAAGTCAGATAGCCAGATAAGTAACACTTTTTAGATGTATCTGGCTAAGTAGCTGCTTTGCTGCTATTTAGCCAGATAAGTTGAGTTTTACACAAGTAAATCAGGACATTTTCTAACATACGTGTAGCAATGAAATTACCAGTTTTGTTAATTAGCCTCCTAGTTCGCCCACTCCGTCTGCGGGTCATCAAGACACTTCTAGTTCTTCAGCCTCAACTATTCCCATTTTACCTAGACCTCCTAGCCAGTCAGTATTTACTTTTAAGACATTTACTGTCACTTACTCCAGGTATAGAAGAGTTGTAAATGATATGTGCGAGTAAGCTGCCAAATCTACATGCATAAATTGCTTATAAAATAGCAACTTGCATGCATAAGCAGTGGCCCCGTCATGAAATGCCCGTGCCTGCCCCTTTTTTTTACACATGCAGATTGACTCATCAACCCTTACTTACGCGTACATGTTTGAGGTTTATAAACTAGCATATGTGTAAGTATATGCTATTTACAGGCATATATGCTGATTTTTTTTCATGCCCTTTTGAAAATTCACCTTTGCATGCGGAAAACCAATGAGGAACTTTTGTCTTGTGACAGAAGGCCGTGCAGGGAATCTGAGAAATTTGCAGAAGATAGAATGGAGGGTGACATCTGCTGGACTGAACTCATAGCAATAGGGATGAGAAACATGAAAAGGCATGTGTCCTGCTCAGCAAACACCTGTAGGAAATCCCAGAAATCAATATTAAATACAGTGAAGGAAAAAAAGTCTTCTGCGCTCTCAGAGCAGGAGGCAGCTTTGTGTGTTTGCTTGCAGACTTCTGCAAACACCTGCCACTTATTAACAGCTGTATGGATAGTATGTGACAAATAATTTATAACAACATTCATGCAGTATAGATGCACCAGTCAAATTCCTGGTTTGTCTGGAAAATGCCATCAACCTGTGTCTCTGAGCATAATTTATGAATTAAATTAGCAACGCACAAACCTATTCATGAGTCTTGATTTGTGGATAATAACAATGCTGGCGCATTATTCAAAGTTTGCGGTGGTAAAGGCCTTGCTTTGCAGTTGGTGCAATCCTTGCTTTCTCTCTCTGGAAAAATCCCCAGAAAGAGACAAGTTCAGGATATAGTTTTCCCCTGATGAATACAAGTGATATATTCCTATAATTAGGGTGTAGATCAAACTTGAGCACTGTCAGGGAGCTGTTGCCTATTTCAGCAAACACAACTTATCACAGTATCTAGGAAGGGAAAGAAGAGAATCAACGCATCAATGGTTAACAAAGGACAAGTTGGCGGGCTCTGCTGTCAGTGCTATATTTTATTTCACAATCAGACACGGTAATTTGCTCCTTGGCTGGGGACTTTAGGAAGGATGGAGCTGATTGAATGTAGGTGCTGTACAGTAAAGGCTTAGATGATAATCAGATACCAGTTACTTCACTGTATTTCTGCTGTAATATCAGATTCCAGTGAGTTCCACTATTTATAGACCGGCCGATGCAATACCATGCACTGGCCAGAGCGCACGGCTCAGCATGCATTTTGGTCACGCATCCATAAGCCTGGATGCGAAACGGAGGTTAGCACATCCAAAATATGCATCCAACCGAGCATGTAGCTAATAGCGCTCATCACATGTAAATTCATGAGGCTATTAGGTATTTCCCCCGGTGCAAAAAAAAATAAAAGGGCGCCCGACTCACATTTTTACCTGCAAAAATTAATGCCTGCCCCGGAGCTGGCGTTAATTCTTGAGGAGCCCAAAAATACTTCTTTTCTCTAGTTTCTCCAACTTAATATCGTGGCGATATTAAATCGGAGGAACCTAAAAAGGAAAAATCTTTAAAAAAACAAAAAAGTATGCTAGCAGAAGGTACTTTAAGTCGACCACAATGATAAAGTGGGTGGAACAGCTCCCCTTTGAGGACAAGCTGAAGAGGTTAGGACTGTTGTTCAGCTTGGAGAAGAGATAGCTGAGGGGGGTTATGATAGAGGTCAATAATGGGTAAATGTGAATCGATAATTTACTCTTTTGGATAATAGAATGACTAGGGACACTCCATGAAGTTAGCAAGTAGAGATGTGAATCGTGTGCCCGATAGTCTTAACGATCGGGTTTGGCTAGAGGAGGGGAAAAATCTGATCTTGGGTGATGTAGGTGATGTGAATCTGAATTGGTTCCAATTCACATCGTTATTTTTTTTGTAGTGAGGCCCGACCCTTTAAAATTAACCCCTTACCTTCCCCCACCCTCCCGAACCCCCCCAAAACTTTTTACGATTACCTGGTGATCCAGTGGGGGCGCGGGGACCGATCTCCCGCTCTCGGGCCATCGGCGCTATTTTGGCTGCCACTCAAAAATGGCGCCGATGGCCCGATAAAAAAAAACCCCACCCGACCCTTTAAAAACGACCCCTTAGCTTCCCCCACCCTCCCGAGCCCCCCAAAACATACCTGGTGGTCTAGTGGTGGTCCCGGGAGCGATCTCCCATTCTCAGGCCATCGGCTGCCACTCATAAAGATGGCGCCGATGGCCCTTTGCCCATACCATATGACAGGGTATCCGTGCCATTGGCCGGCTCCTGTCACATGGTAGGAGCACTGGATGGCCGGCGCCAGCCATCTTTAAAGATGGCGGCGGCCATCTTTAAAGGCCCGTATGACAGTGAGGGCAAAGGTAGCGCCGGCGCCATTTTGAATATTGGCAATACGGCCCACTTGCAGGAGGTCGCTCCCGGACCCCCGCTGGACTTTTGGCAAGTCTTGTGGGGGTCAGGAGGCCCCCCCAAGCTGGCCAAAAGTCCCTGGGGGTCCAGCGGGGGTCCGGGAGCGATCTCCTGCACTCGTGACATCGGGAGCCAGGAACCTACCTTTGCCCTGTCATATGATAAGGGCAAAGGGCCACCGGCGCTATTTCTATTAACGCAGCCGTGGCCAGAGAGCGGGAGATCGCGCCGGGACCCCCCCCCCCCCCCACTGGACCCCAGGTAATTTAAAACATTTTGGGGGGGTTCGGGAGGGTGGGGGATTTGTTTTAAAGGGTCAGGGTGGGTTTTAGGGTTGTTTTGGTGTGCCGGTTTTCCCGCCCTCCCCCCTCCCCCGATAAAACGATTTTTTAACCAAAAAAACTAAGATGATCAGATTCCCCCCCCCCCAGCCAAAATCGATCGTCGATCACACGATTCACATCCCTATTACCTATTATGTATCCCAGCAATAGAAGTGCCGCTGTACATGGAACTGGAGAGAGGCCTTGGGGTGATAGTGTCTAGCAATCTAAAGATGGCAAAGCAATGTGACAAGGCAATAGCTAAAGCCAGAAGAATGCTGGGATGCATAGAGAGAGGAATATCTAGTAAGAACAAGGAAGTGATATTCCCCTTGTACAGATCCTTGGTGAGGCCTCACCTGGAGTACAGTGTTCAGTTCTGGAGACCGTATCTCAAAAGGGACCGAGACAGGATGGAGGCGGTCCACAGAAGGGCGACTAAAATGGTGGGAGGTCTCCATCAAATGACTTATGAGGAGAGGGTGAAGGACCTAAATATGTATATTCTGAAGGAGAGGAGGAGCAGTGGAGATATGATACAGACCTTCAGATACTTGAAAGGTTTTAATGATGCACGATCAATAGCAGACCTTTTCAGCTGGAATGAATCCAAGAACTAGGGGTCACAAAATGAAACTCTGGGGAGGACGACTCAGAAGCAATGTCAGGAAATATTGCTTCATGAAGAGGGTGGTGGACGCCTGGAATACCCTTCCGGAGGAGGTGGTGAAGACAAAAACAGTGCAAGATTTCAAAAGGGCATGGGATAAACACTCTGGATCCCTAAAGGTAAGGGGGAAGGGAAATGAAGTAAGGCATGGGGGGGGGGGAGGGGTAAGGAAATTGAAACCAAACAGTAGCCTTAGTCAACAAGAGCAAGGGGGTAACTTGCTTGATGCAGCGGTTACTACCCTTAACCAAAAGCCTATTACTACACTTCTGATGCAACTCCAACATTGCACATTGCTCTCTGATTCAATGGCAGGGGTGGGGGAAGGAACTTGGTCTCAAACAGTAACCAACAATGCCCTGATCTTGGTGGTCTGAGTAACTGATAAGTATGGGAAACTGATAACTATGGGAGCTTGCAGGGCAGACTGGTTGGGCCGTAGGGTCCTTTTCTGCCATCACTTTGTAAGTTTCTAGAAGAGCAACCTCTGGGGTGGGTGGGTAGAGGGGAAGGGAGGGAGGGAGGGCTTTTAACAGTTGAGGTAATCAATGACCAAAATATTCCTTGGCATGCACTTATTCTGAGTTTATCTAATCCACTAAAAGTTTGGTTTTTTTGTTTTTTTTCTCAAACCCAGAAAAGCAGTCTAGATTGTACACTTTTTGGTTTCAGTTAAAATCTGCCCCCTCCTAAAAAGCCAAGGCACACAATTATGCAATTATACGCAACTTCTATACTAGGCTCAAATATATATTAAACAGTAAAAGTTCACTTAGGGGCAGATTTTAAAAAGGTTATGCACGTAATATACGTGCATAACCCCAAAATTCACTTCTGCACGCGCTGAGCCTATTTTGCATAGGCCCGGCGACGTGTGCAAGCCCTGGGACGTGTTTAAGTCCCAGGGCTTGAAAAAATGGGCAGGGCATGGGCGAGGCAGGGCAGGGCAGGGGCATGGCTGGAGTCTCCAGGCACAGCGGCCATTTGCAGCTGTGCCCGGGATCGCGGGCCAGCCGTGGGCCGGCGTGCGCAACCTATGCTTGCCCGGAGGCAGTCGCAACTAATAAAATAAAGGTGGGGGGGATTTAGGTAGGACTGGGGGGCGGGTTAGATAGGGGAAGTAAGGGAAAGCTGGGGGGTGGGGGCCAGAGGGAATGGGGAAAGCCATCAGGGCTCCCCTAGGCCTCGGCGCACGCAAGGTGCACAAGTGTGCACCCCCTTGCACGCGCCGATCCCGGATTTTATAACATGCGCGCAGCTGCACGTGCATGTTATAAAATCAGGCGCAGATTTGTGCACGCTGGGTTGTGTGCACAAATCTACGCCCGCGCATAACTTTTAATAGCTGCCCCTTAGAGAATTCAGGCAGCCTCGTGAATCCAGGAATACCTGCAGTCAGAAAACTCTTCTCAACACTCTAGTCTTATGGCCAGGCAAATCCAATTAACCCCACTCCCACTAGGTACAAACATTTTCAAAAAAATTAAGAGACCTAGTGATTGTACACAATGAGCAGTAATAACGCTTAGAGTTCCTGAAAAATAAAAATATGGAACTGCAGACATTGAGCATGTATGACTCAGGACTATGAAGGTCTCATTAAATGTGCATTATTGGTAACTATTAGCATTGTGGCTTTAAATTCAATGTGATCACATGTTACCTCAGTATACATAAATTTGTGGTTCTATTTTTGTGACTATTAAAATGGAACCTTGGCATAGTTAATAAATGAGACTGATGTTTAAGCATTAATTCGTTTTCGGTGCTGATGAAGCCATGTAGTCTATAGTTAGCTGGGTTGCACGAATGATAACAAAGAGAGATGAAGAGGTGTGTACAGGAAAAGGAAAGTGGAAGAAAAAAAATTGAAGGTACAGGTTTAGTAGTAAAATAAATAAAAATGCATTTACAAATAATATCGACAAGATATGCAGAGAGACTCATTATAAAGGGGAAGGCGAGGAGTTTTCAAGCTGAAGCATATTTTTGTGAAATAAAACGATTAATGATACTTAAATTGCATAAACTGTCTCCTGTAAATAAACATGCCATTTAAAAAGAGCAAATTAATTTGGCAGAAAATTATTGACTATTGTTGCAATGCATTATAATCAGAAACCCGCTTTTCTTCACAGAAATTGACACATATACAAATCTCATTGAAAGAAAAGTCATATTTAAATATATTTTTCTTTCTCTTGGAATATGCACTGGATTAAAATACACTGTTATTAAAAATGAGGCTAGCATTTAAAGCTGCGCATGCGTGCACATATACGCGTGTATATGGGCGCGTACAAAGTGGCTACAGTATTTTATGACCTGCGAGGATATGATATGCACAGGTTATAAAATACGAATACATATGCGCGCAAACATGCTCGCGTATGTAAAAACTGCATGCTGTGCAAGTTTGAATTTAATCTACTAAGTATCCAGCACTTATTCAGATAAGTCTGAAAAGTGCTAGTTGTCTGTCAGTCAGACTTACCCGGCTAAGGGGCAGATTTTTAAACCTACGCCCCCTGCCTACATTTGTGCGCGCTACACGGCGTGCACAAATATATGCACAATTTTATAACATGCGCGAGCAGCCGCGCGCATGTTATAAAATCCTGGGTCGGCGCGCGCAAGGGGGTGCACACTAGTGCACCGTGCGGGCGCCGAGCCCTAGGGGAGCCCCGATGGCTTCCCCATTCCCTCCAAGGAAGCTCCGAAATCAGAGCAGCCTCGGAGGGAACTTTCCTTCAGCCCCCTCCACCTTCCCCTCCCTTCCCCCATCTAACCTGCACCCCAGCCCTACCTAAATCCCCCGACCTTTATTTTGTAAATTATGCCTGCCTCTGGCAGGCGTAACTTGCGTGCACCGGCCAGCTGCCGGCGCGTGATCCCCCTGCACGGCTGCTGTGCTGGAGGCCTCAGTCCCGCCCCCGCCCTGGCCTGCCCCTTTCACAAAGCCCCGGGACATACGCACGGCCCGGGGCTTTGCGCGCTTCGCCGGGCCTATGTAAAATAGGCTCGGTGCGCACAGGAGCAGTTACACACGTAAATCCTTTTAAAATCCGCCCCTAAGTAAGATAGCTGATTAAGTCTGAAAAAAAGCACTACATAGTCAGATACGTCTTAAAACACTACTCATCCAGCTAAGTCGCATAACCGGATAAGTTAAAAAAAAAAAGCACTACTTAGCTGGCTAATTCAGATCGCTGGTTAAGTATTGGTTGAGAGTTATCCAACTAATTTAGCCAGATAAGTAGCATTTTAAGACTTGTATGTCTAAGAAGCACGTTATAGACTTATCCAGCTAAGTAGTGCCTTGCTGCTACTTAGCCAGATACATTTGAACTTGTCTGTCTAAGCAGTGCCACCCGGATCTGCCCATAACTTATCTAGCTAAATAGATAAGGGCTGAATATTGCCGGGTAAGTCATTTAGCTGGATAATTATTATGTTGTCCATCTAAATGGCTTTTGAATATGGCCCTTGAGGTGTTTTAGGGACATGTTATCAATCTACATGCATAACCAGCATGGTGATCCCACATAGAACTTAACTTATTCCCTTATTTTGAAATTGGTGAAGTTATGCACAAATCGTTAGAAGCATAATTATCCTATATTCAAACATAATTTATGTGAGCCCTTTCTCTTTGAAAATCAGACTGTTTTGTACGTGCTTAAAAGTGCACAAAAATCATCACAAAAATACTCAAAACAGATTTTCTCAGCACAGAGTCATCACTGGATGTGAGATGGAATCAGCGGGTCTTTTCTCTTCCTATCCTTCCAGGTCAGGGGATTTTCCTCCCTGATCTAAGACTAGGAGTGCCAAGAAAACTCCAAAAATAAAGTCCAAAATTCCTTAAACAATTGCAAAAACCTGAGACAACCTCATCAACCAAGTTGTGGACTTGCAAGGTACAGGTCTTCTTCCTATCCTGTGCAACCAAGTTTGAATTATCAGACACATCAGAAATAGAGGACTGGGTGGGAATGGGGGGGGGGGGGGGGCCTGCAATCCCAGATAGAAAAAACAGCTCCTTCCCCTTCAACTACTAACCAAAATGCCCTACAGATCTTTATCCCCACCAGACAAGAGCATAGCACTACCACCACCACCATACGCAAGATGCTGTAGCAAGTGGTCTACTCCACTCCTATACTCTCTACCCCAGGTCTTAGTCAAGGGCCAACTAGTGGACATCTCAAGATGCGGTGGGTGGGGTCTAGTGTTTTAAGAAGAACATTTTAGATATATTGAAGATTGGGGCAATGTATGGAACAATAAAAGGCTATACTGTACATCTTTCCGTGAGAGGAAAGAGGATCATACGTGAGAACTTCAAATCATATGTTGACAAGTGTTTAAACTAGGGGATGGGGTGCAGATGTATACCGATGGATTCAGGCTTTCACTCACGACAAACAAATGAAGATTGTGGGGAAAATCACAAAAGTGAGAAGCTCATTATTTATGTATTTATTAAGTGCTACTCCATCAAGTTGCTCAAAGTGATTCATAAGACATAAAAATCTGAATTCAAAACATCTCATATACAATCAACATACACACAAACCATGATAAAATAATAAGCCTGCTATCCAACTGCAGGCTTATAATACTGACTTATCATAGCCATGTATTCACAAAAAATATTGTTTAATATACAGTATTCATCTGAAAGAACAAATAATGCATTTCATTAAAAAAAAACCCAATGTTGTTTATCTTAATCATCTTGCCCTGCTCAGTAAAATAGTTGAAACTAAATTACAACTCTAATTCTATAAATGCTTACTGAAATAGCCATGTTTTAACTTCTCTGCTAAAATGGAAGTAGTCTGTTTGTAATCTTACTTCCCTAGCAAAATTATTTCACAGCTTAACGGCAACAGTGTGCATACTGACTTTACCACTAAGGGGGCTATTTGGAAATTGTTCTATATGTTTTTGACTATTTACTGTATATTCTGCTATGTATTTATACAACCTGTGCTTTTCCCTGAGCCTGTTGGATGGGCAGATAATAAATTGAAGAAATACATAAAATAAATGACTCAAAATGCCCTCTCTCTTGATCTTTGTAGACAGCTTTCCTTCATACCTGGCAATTGGCATACAAAGGGTAGTAGATTCTCTTGAGCAGATCTAAAGCTATAGCCAGGCGTGCATGAGGGCAGCTTATTCAATTGATAACTGTCATTCTAACCATTCCTAGCTTTGAAAGGTAGGACCAGAATCTTGAATTTGATTGTAAAGGCAACTAGGAGCCAGTGGAAGCTTTTCAGGAATTGGGACACATGATCTGTAATGCTCTCCTTCCAGGATCCTGGCTGCAGTATTCTGTATTTTTTGAAACAATTTGATCGAGCTGTGGGGAAGACCAACATGAATAGCACTCTAACAGTCCAACCTTGATATTATTTGTGCTTGGATCTCTTTGACCAAATCTGTAGATGCTAAATATGGCCTCTTTTGGTGAATCTTTTGTAAATAGCCAAAGGTACATTTCACTACCCAGGACATTTGCAAATCCAGTGACAGAGCAGAATCTAGCTAGACTCCCAAATTCTATATATGTGTAGTACCCCTAATGGTTGGCCACTAGAGGTCCCTAGGTCCTTATAGATGTTAACCAGCTTGTGACAGCTTGAGAGGGTGGACCCTGCTTATAATTAGGGCATGTGAGAAGAGTAGGTGTGGTCTTTTGCTTTAGCTCTTGAAGAGGAAAGAGTTCCTTTTCGATTTGTTGCCAATATGAGGCTTATATCAATTGATTTTGGTCAGGGAAAATCCCTGCCAGGCCTCTCCTTTTGGTGTGGGACTACCCTGAGAGTATAGAGACATTGCTTCTGATTTTACATAAATTGGGGATTTTATAGACTGGAGGTGAGATGCTGGAGGTGGTCTTCCCTTGGATCCAAAGACCTGGGAACTGAAGACCTGTAGCCTTCATTCTGAGGCAAAAAGGGGCTATAGTGACAATGCTCACTCCAGACAAGAGAGTTTAACTAAGCTTTGTTTCTGTGGAGGTTCTTTTTGCTGTCCCCTCCTCAGTTGGGGCTGGGATTGTATCAGCTTAGTCCTCAGTCCATTCCCACTGAGAGCTCGAAGACAGGAAAGGTAAAAGGAACAAGGCTGAAGAACGAGGAGCCGACTTGAAGACCCTCCACAGGAGCTTCTCCCTGGGAAACAGGCACAGAAGTCTACTGGAGTTCAGGTAGGACTTCCCTCACAGCATGGGATCTCCCCAGAGTCTGGGACTCTGGAACCCTCAGTTCAGGAGATTTCAGAATCACCCAGCAACCCGAGTCACTGGCACATATGCAGAGAGAAAACGACACTCAACTAAGTTTCTTTATTTCATGGGCATTGATTACTTTTTGAAAAAGTCAGCAGCGGCTGAAGAACAGAGAACGGCTGGGGGCCGCTGCCGGAGCTCAGGCCGGCGATGGCCAAAGAACGGCTGGGGGCCACTGCTGGAGCTCATGCCAGTGGCGGTTAAAGGAAACATAACAGGATAATCAAACCACCAACCCTAGACCTAGGAATCACTAATATTACTCCCTCAGATCAAGTACAAGACCTTAGAATTCAGGTCGACGAGAACTTCACTATGAAAAAGCATATAAGCAAATCAATCAAAACAGGGTGTACTCCAAGCTGAGAATATTGCATTGACTGAAACCCTTGTCAACAATACAGAACTTCTGTACTGTCCTACAAACACTTATATTTTCAAACTTAGACTATTGCATCTCCCTTTTACTAGGCCTACCATCAAGTCTTCTAAAACCACTACAGTTACTTCAAAATGCCTCTGCAAGACTCTTACTAGGGCCAAGGAAATTCGAACACATCACCCACTCACTGATTACTCTGCACTGGCTTCCTGTACAATCCAGAATTCATTATAAAGTATTATCTCTAATTTTCAGTATCATTGACAATATTAACCCATGTTTATTAGGAGTAACAATTCAACATTACACATCACAGAGAGACCTAAGATCACAAAACAAAGGACTTCTAATAGTACCTTCCACTCGGAAAACACACCTAATGCATATAAGAGACCAAATGTTTTCCATAGCAGGTCCCAAGTTGTGGAACTCACTTCCAGAGTCAATATGTCAGATAACAGAAAGAATTTCAAGCGTGAACTGAAAACATGGCTCTTTAGAAAAGCATGCTATTTAACGTAAAAGACCAATATGCTGATAACTGCTACATCAGTACTAAAGATAATTTTAATGGAGCAAGCAATAAGTAATGAATGATGTGACGTATATTGTTAGTAGGATTAGAACTTGTATTTGCTGTTAGGTTGAGTGAGAAATTTCATGAATATGAGCTAGATTATATAGTAGCTAGTGTGATATCCTAGAATATTTGTGATTATAAACCAGAATATATTTATGGTGCAGTGTTGAACTAGAAAGTGAATGTTGATACACAGTATGTGATCATTGACCATGAATATGAATGCGGATATTGTAAACCGTTGTGATCTTCTTTTGGAACAATGGTATATAAAACACCCAAATAAATAAATAAGCATACTTACAGCACACAAAGTTTAACCCTTTATCACTTTTGTATAGTTTACACCTAACTAACAAATAGACAATGAACTGCTAAATGCACTAGTATGCATGCATGCACATCTACGGTATCAAATTTGAAAGACGTGAAATTGGGAGCCAACCTTTGACTGCACTACAAGCAATTTCACGTTATATTGAGCCATGTTATATTGGGTCTACAGTGTAATATAAATGTTTGGAAGATATGTGAGAATAAATGCTAGGTCAAATTGTTATGCAAAATAAATTGATCATTCATAATGAGTTGGAGTGAAAAAGTTAAAATGAAAATGGGTAATTTTCACAACAAAATTCTCAAGGGTCAACCAGTCAAGCGTAATCAAATGAAGCTTTTTTTACCCATCTGTATATACGATAGAATTCTTTAGCAATTTCTGAGAAAATCTAACAATACAGCCTAAAGAGCTACTGTACCTCTGAGAATCAGTAGAGTGACCTCTAAAGCAATGCAATTCAAGTTATCATATAACAGTAAAAGCTTTAAAAAAAGTGAGCATAAATTAGTCATTAATCTCATGTGATTTTCAAGTCAGAGAGCATGTATACATAGGCAACCCAAAGGTCTCGTTTTTACAGTAACTTGTAGTCACTTTAAAGATTTTTCTTTTGTAGTGGTAGCAGAATGATCCCACGTCTATATCTCTGGAAGTCTTCCCAGATTTTTTGTGAAGGATAAATCAGCAAATTGTCATGTGGAGTCTGTAGAGTGCAATCCTCGGGAAGTGAAGTCATCATTAATTCAGCTAGTTTTTATTTTCTTTATTGGGCCATGAGCTGTAATGAAGTCTGGGTCCCATCCAAAATAAAAGCCATTTACCAGTCCTTCTTTTTAACCATTTCTGTACTGACATTTCCTTCTGCCTAATTTTATTTCATTATCTTCTGCATCTATTACTATAATGCCCGCTTCACTTCACACGCATGCACAGGCAGATGGACATGCACACACACACACACACACACACACACACACACACACACACACACACAACTAGTTCTGGAGAACATTGATCATTGTGGATTGAAGTTCTCCAAGTTTGCTCATGCTGTTCTCCTTCTGTTATGACTCCCAATCTAGTCCCAGTTTAAATGTTTATGCTTTGCTTTTTAAGATCCTCAGGCACTCTCCTCCTGCTTACCTACTTCCTCTCATTTTTCCTTGCATGCCAGCCCCATTCCTTTTGATGTTTTTCATAAATACTGCTACTTATCATTTTTAAAGTGCTATTAGACATATGCAGTGCTGTTCAGATGCTTATAATAGGCAGACCCTGCTCCATGGAGCTTACAATTTACTCGACAAACATTCGTAAGAAATCTTAGCATCAATTGTTATTCTCCTTGGTGCCTAGTCTTATTCAAGAGCCTTTCATTATATTTCCCCTTCTTCAGAATATGTTATTGTGAGGGAATATACAAGAGAAGACTCCAAAATATCTTAGAGGATCAGATCCAGATATCTGGCTTGGTCCACCTTCAGCCTAAAACAGCATGGAATCCTAGTCCAGGCAGAGGTCCCTGAGAAGGTGCATAACTAGCCAGGCCCAGGAGGGGAGAGAAGGAAGCCTAGAGAAAGAAAGTACTGCTGAACTGTAAGTTGTGATACTATATTTATAATGTTGAACTGTGACGAATGGCAGAGCTCCTTTTGTTTGTTTGCTTGTCACTAATAAAAAGGTTTATGCAAGATTTCTGCCAGCCTGAATCTGTCCTCTGGTTACCCTAAGACTACTTAGTGATGGATTTAGGTTTATGCCACCCTTAGGCACTGCTGGTGCTGTTGCCCCCACCCCTTCTATAAGCTCAGACAACAGGGAGCAGAAGATCTCAGACTTGGCCCCACTGTTTCCTTCAGGAGAAGAATAGATTCTGTGACAAAAATTAGAACATTTTGAAGCATACAGGCAGATATTTCTAACACTTATATTGTTTTATGAAAATAGTTTTCCAGCCTTCTTGTGTCTGTATAGTTTATTTTGCGTCTATTGGGTGAGGAAAAGGAATCTCAAGTATGACTACAGGGAGAGAGGGAAGGATAAGAGGACAGAAGATAAGGAATGGGGCAAGAAGATGAGAGAACTGGGGATGAGAAAGATGGGGAAGATTGAATGAGGAAGAGGGGAGGATCAGGAATCTGGGACAGGTGGAGAAGGAGACAGGTTCTGGGACTGAGAAATGGGAGGAAGGACTAGGAGGGGGATCATAGGAGGCAGGAGCCCAAAGTCTGGTGACAAATGAGAGGTAAGAAGGAAGGGTGATTTCAGGTTTTGGGGATTTTGGGGATAGAATCCTAATTGCAGTGGTGGAGAAGGAGTGGTCCATTTCTGCTTTCCCTTGAAACCTCATCCCGTCTCTAACCTCCCATCTAATCTGGCACGCATACACACACACATCTAGCACCAATCTCTTCTCCCTCTCTCTCTCACACACACACACACACACACACACACACACAGCTAGCACCAATCTCTTCTCTCTCTTTCTCTCTCTCTCTTTCTCTCTCTCTCTCTCACACACACACACACACACACAGCTAGCACCAATCTCTTCTCTCTCTCTCCCACACACACACACACACACACACGAACACTCTCCCCAATCCCCGCAATTTCACACAAACACATCCCCAACTGATCTAGTCTTATCCTCCATCTCACTCTCAGCCCCTCCTTTCCTCTCCAAAATGATTCCCTTATACTCTGTCTATTCCAGGCTCACCCTGGAGGGGTTGGATTAGCAAGCAGAGTGATTCTTTTTTGTCTTGCGGTATCTGCTCCAGCCTTAGCTCCTCCCCGCCTGTTCCCTGGCCACCAACTGGGATGGGAGTGGCTGAAGCAGGAAGCAGAGAGTCATTCTCTCCTTAGTGAGATTGAATCAGTTGAGAGGCAGAAAATCTTCAGTCAGCCTGCTACCCTCCCCGAAGTTTTCGGCCCTAGCCAAGGGCCTAGTGTGTCTCTTGGCAAATCCAGGCCTGAGACTACTCATGGTGCCACAGTTACCTATTGATCCCCCCAGTGTTCCTACCCTTTGCAGGTTAAAATAACCATGCTCACTTAAAATGGGGCCTTTGTAAAAAAATGTGCATAAAGATAATGCATGGTGTACTGAGCTCCTAATGTAGAACCAAACCAGTGCTATTTAGTGTATACCTGGACACTTGAAAATTTAAAGCATAATTTAATTGTCTGTGTCTGTAAAGAGTGTGGGAGTGTGTGTATGTGTGTTCCTTATCCATGGGTTCAGGAGGGGGGGTTGTTAGTTTTTAAAAATATAGATTGCAGGATGGAGCTGGTCTTTATTTGATGGGCCCGGGACAGACACTGAATGAATAGGTAAGGGGGAGGCAGCATAGTAATTTTTCGCACAGGGCAGCAAAAAAGCTAGCACTGGCCGTGATTGAATCTATATTAGCAGACTCTGGGAGATAGGAATACATTGCAGAAGACCTGAAAATTGGTGATACATCTACTGCATTGATGAGAAGATTAATCATGTTCCTCTAATCTTGACTACCACCCACCAATGGTTAGGCCGTGATGCATCACTATTCATATCTGCAATCACCCAAAAGAATTATCCACTAAGAACTGTTACATGTAAAGCCTGTTGCTAATTTATTGTTTCACTGTAAACCGAGGTGATGTATGTCTATACGTACCGCGGTATAAAAGAATCTATAAATAAATAAATAAATAAATAAATAAATGTGATCAACCACAAAGCAGCATTGCAACAATGTGAGCCAAGGAAGAAATGTCCTGCTTGGAATAGAGAGAACCTATGAAATTGGAAAGCATTATGTGATGAGGAAAGCAGACATCATCAAGCATGATAGTGAATTTCATAGTGCCCCCATGCCTAAAGGACACTGACCTGTGTGTTCTGCAGGCCAAAGGCAATTTCAGAATGTAACAACCCCAGGATGCCATAAATGAAGTGCTTAAGAAAGAAATGAATGTGACATGGAGGAAACTTGCTGACATATATATGGCAGAGGCAGAACACATGTGGGCATCTGATCATGATCAGTCCTTGGTCAGAGAGAACAAAGATGACACCACTACATATGTTCATGCAAGAATATTCAAGTGACAGCATGGATTTGTGTATCCATGTCGACAGTTGAGTGAAAATGATAAGAAAGGTTTCAGAAAACTAGGGCAAGGAAAACTTCAAGCATTAGGTAGAGGACAAGCATAGAAGCGCAAGATGAAGTGAATATTGCATGCACGCAGCTACTCCAGTCACCAGAACTGCAAACACCTATGGCATAGGAATGCTGAGCACAGAGGCCATACAGTTAGTGTGGCTGAAATATAGGCTTCTACTCCATAGCCCAAGAGTGAAGTTCAACAAAATATGTTCTTTCTGAAGGCATCATCACCAGTGTGCTAGTCAGTGTGATGTGATGAAACCTGTTTTACAACCTTATCGAGACTTCTTGACTGGCTCTGGCAATAGGATTAGCCTGATGTTTGGCTAAAATTGCTGCTTTTGAAAAACAAGGACATAATAACTCTTACAAAACTGAAGCTACCTGCCTGTTTAGAAAGATAAAGCCAGTCCCTGATGACTTGGATTTCTTCTAGTAACCTTACATGAAAACAGTGCAAAATATCCCCATAAGACCAGCTGTCACCAGGATGCAACGTTGCACCCCACCGGAGATGGCAAGGAGCAAATGCAGGATATGCCTTGTGGAAATATCGCAGGGATTTCGTCTGCTGATGGAAAGAAAAACATATAAAGGTTTAGATAAAACTAAATAGCTTTAGTTAAAATGACTGAGGAGGCTCATGAGGCAAAGGCCCACATGGGCACTTAAAAACTCACCTGAGCTAAAACATTCTAACTTATCCCTATCAATTAAAAAGCAGAATGAAAATACAAACAAAAAACACACTTTGAAATGTTTGTATGCTAATGCCAGAAGTCTAAGAAGTAAGATGGGAGAATTAGAATGTATAGCAGTGATTGATGACATAGACTTAATTGGCATCTCAGAGACATGGTGGAAGGAGGACAACCAATGGAACAGTGCTATACCGGGGTACAAATTATATCGCAATGATAGAGAGGAGCACCCGGGAGGCGGTATGGCGCTTTATGTCCGGGATGGCATAGAGTCCAACAGGATAAACATCCGGCATGAGACTAAATGCAAAATTGAATCTTTATGGGTAGAAATCCCTTGTGTGTTGGGGAAGACTATAGTGATAGGACTATACTACCGTCCACCTGGTCAAGATGGTGGGATGGACAGTGAAATGCTAAGAGAAATTAGGGAAGCTAACAAAATTGGTAGTGCAGTAATAATGGGAGATTTCAATTACCCCAATATTGACTGGGTAAATGTATCATCAGGACACGCTAGAGAGATAAAGTTCCTGGATGGAATAAATGATAGCTTTATGGTGCAATTGGTTCAGGAACCGACAAGAGAGGAAGCAATTTTAGATCTAATTCTCAGTGGAGCACAGGACTTGATGAGAGAGGTAATGGTGGTGGGGCCGCTTGGCAATAGTGATCATATTATGATCAAATTTGATTTAATGACTGGAAGAGGAACAGTATGCAAATCCATGGCTCTCGTGCTAAACTTCCAAAAGGGAAACTTTGATAAAATGAGAAAAATTGTTAGAAAAAAACTGAAAGGAGCAGCTACAAAAGTAAAAGATGTGTAAGAGGCACGGTCATAGTTAAAAAATACCATTCTAGAAGCACAGTCTAGATGTATTCCACACATTAAGAAAGATGGAAAGAAGGCAAAATGGTTAAAAGGGGAGGTGAAAGAAGCTATTTTAGCCAAAAGATCTTCATTCATAAATTGGAAGAAGGATCCAACAGAAGAAAATAGGATAATGCATAAACGTTGGCAAGTTAAATGTAAGACATTGATAAGACAGGCTAAGAGAGAATTTGAAAAGAAGTTGGCCGCAGAGGCAAAAACTCACAGTAAAAACATTTTTAAATATGTCCGAAGCAGAAAGCCTGTGAGGGAGTCAGTTGGACCGTTAGATGATCGAGGGGATAAAGGGGCATTTAGAAAAGATAAGGCCATCGCAGAAAGATTAAATGATTTCTTTGCTTCGGTGTTTACTGAAGAGGATGTTGGGGAGGTACCTGTACTGGAGAAGGTTTTCATGGGTAATGATTCAGATGGACTGAATCAAAACACGGTAAACCTAGAAGATGTGGTAGACCTGATTGATAAACTGAAAAGTAGTAAATCACCTGGACCGGATGGTATACACCCCAGAGTTCTGAATGAACTAAAAAATGAAATTTCAGACCTATTAGTAAAAATTTGTAACTTATCATTAAAATCATCCATTGTACCTGAAGACTGGAGGATAGCAAATGTAACCCCAATATTTAAAAAGGGCTCCAGGGGTGATCCGGGAAATTACAGAGCGGTTAGGCTGATTTCAGTGCCAGGAAAAATACTGGAAAGTGTTCTAAACATCAAAATCACAGAACATATAGAAAGACATGGTTTAATGGAACAAAGTCAGCATGGCTTTACCCAAGGCAAGTCTTGCCTCATAAATCTGCTTCACTTTTTTGGAGGAGTTAATAAACATGTGGATAAAGGTGAACCGGTAGATGTAGTATACTTGGATTTTCAGAAGGCGTTTGATAACGTTCCTCATGAGAGGCTTCTAGGAAAAGTAAAAAGTCATGGATGGGATAGGTGGCGATGTCCTTTCATGGATTGCAAACTGGCTAAAAGACAGGAAACAGAGAGTAGGATTATATGGACAATTTTCTCAGTGGAAGGCAGTGGGCAGTGGAGTGCCTCAGGGATTTGTATTGGGACCCTTACGTTTCAATATATTTAAAAATGATCTGGAAAGAAATATGACGAGTGAGATAATCAAATTTGCAGATAATACAAAATTGTTCAGAGTAGTTAAATCACAAGCAGATTGTGATAAATTGCAGGAAGACCTTGTGCGACTGGAAAATTGCGCATCAAAATGGCAGATGAAATTTAATGTGGACAAGTGCAAGGTGATGTATGTAGGGAAAAATAACCCATGCTATAGTTACACAATGTTAGATTCCATATTAGGTGCTACAACCCAAGAAAGAGATCTAGGCGTCATAATGGATAACACATTGAAATTGTCGGTTCAGTGTGCTGCGGCAGTCATAAAAGCAAACAGAATGTTGGGAATTATTAGAAAGGGAATGGTGAATAAAACGGAAAATGTCATAATGCCTCTGTATCACTCAATGATGAGACCGCACCTTGAATACTGTGTACAATTCTGATAGCTGCATCTCAAAAAAGATATAATTGTGATGGAGAAGGTACAGAGAAGGGCTACCAAAATGATAAGGGGAATGGAACAGCTCCCCTATGAGGAAAGACTAAAGAGGTTAGGACTTTTCAGCTTGGAGAAGAGACGGCTGAGGGGGAATATGATAGAGGTATTTAAAATCATGAGAGGTCTAGAATGGGTAGATGTTAATCAGTTATTTACTCTTTCAGATAATGGAAAGACTAGGGGGCACTCCATGAAGTTAGCATGTGACACATATAAAACTAATCGGAGAAAGAACATAAGAACATGCCATACTGGGTCAGACCAAGGGACCATCAAGCCCAGCATCCTGTTTCCAACAGTGGCCAATCCAGGCCATAAGAACCTGGCAAGTACCCAAAAACTAAGTCTATTCCATGTTACCGTTGCTAGTAATAGCGGTGGTTATTATCTAAGTCAACTTAATAATAGCAGGTAATGGACTTCTCCTCCAAGAACTTATCCAATCCTTTTTAAAGCACAGCTATACTAACTGCACTAACCACATCCTCTGGCAACAAATCCCAGAGTTTAATTGTGCGTTGAGTGAAAAGAACTTTCTCCAATTAGTTTTAAATGTGCGCCGGGTTGCGTGAACAAAACTACAACCACGTGCAGGTTTTAAGATCTGCCCCTTAGTGCGTGAGTCAGACAGCATGTGCCAGTGAGAGACTGTGTGTATGAATGATTGTATGAGAGAGAGCATGTGAGAGTGAGAGCGTGTGTGTGTGTGTGTGTGTGTGTGAGAGAGAGAGAGAGAGAGAAAGCATGTGAGAATGAGAACCTGACTGTGTTTGAGGGAAGAAGACAGATGGAAAGAAAATAAATAGAAAAAAATACAATATAAAAGGAATTGGCAAAAAAATAAGAAAGGGAAAGTGGAAAAAAAAAAAGCCTGTGACCAACAGATTAGAAAACTAAGATCAGACAGCAAATGTAAAAAAAAAATAAATTACTTTTTACTGATTGGCACATGTAATCTTTGGGAATGTGGAAGAGTAGCACTTTCTCTATGCGGATCTCACAGTGTACGAGATCTGGAAGCCCATGGGGCCTGCACAGAGGGGGCAGCAGAATGGGCTTCAGTGCCAGTAACAGCAATTAGCACATCCCCAATAGCCACGCGGCAGCAGTGACAGTGGCAACAGAGGAATGAGAAAGGCTCTGAGGTTGCTGGCTAAAGAAAGAGAGGGGGTCTGCCTTTAGTGTGTGCATGTGTATGAATGGGAGTCTGCCTGGGGGTGTATGTGTGAGAAGAGGTGCCTGCCTGTGTGTGGTGTATGTGTGTGTGTCAGAATGAATTGGTGCCTGCCTGGGGGGTCTGTGTGTGTGAGAATGAATGTGTGACTGACTGCCTATGTATGTGCGTGTGTGTGTGAGAATGATTGGGAGCTTGCCTGGGTGTGTGTGTTTGTGTGTATGTGAGGGAGCCAGTGAGAGTGAGAGCATGAGTGTGTATGAGAAAATCCAGGGGAGTACGAGTGTGTGGGGAGGGTATGTGTGGAGGGCGAGAGAGTGTCTTACAGCCTGAGAGTGTGTCAGTGTCTGTGAGAGCGAGAGGTTATGGTGGATATAAGAGCATGTATGTGTATGTATGTAAAAGTGTATGTGTGAGAGAGAATGGACATATGTGTGTGAGAGAGAGGATAACCTCCTAATCCTCGACAATATCAGGGTGACTGGAAATCAAGAGCTCCCATGTATAGACAGCAGGGGCTTTTTAAAATCCTTATTAATTTTAATTATTGGGTATTATTTGACATATGTGCTGTTTTGATATATTTTATTGGTGTTTGGGAAATTGTAAAAAATGTATATAATTTTAATAAACAGAAATTCTATTTATCAGTAGTTTTAAAATATTCTTTTATTAGTATGGTTTTACTATTATAACTGATGCTTTATGTTTCTTGATTTTATTGTTTTATGAGGAATGGTGGTTCTGTTTTTCTATTGTTAATAGACAGAGTCTGGCTTCTTGGAGTTTCCATTTCAGTTTTTGTCTCATTTATGCTCCTTTATTTTGTATTCTGTATTTGGTGAGGGTCTGACTCTGCTCTGTGTGTGTGTGACCATGATGAAAGATTCTGCTAGCATGTAGTGTCTGTATAGGGATCTATAGCAATCGGGTTTGTTCTGTTTCCTCAGTAGATGGTGTATTGTTATTCTAGGAGCCAGTGTAATATTTATCCTTGCTTATTCACAGGTAGGGTTACTGTTGTTTGAGTTCTTGGTGTTATTACTGTTATGTTACAGAAAACTTGACTAAGCCCCTACATTCAACTCCATTCCCCAAGTAGAAACCTGAGGTCAGCAAATAAAGGACTCCTAAAAACACCACCAACGAACTCAAATCAACTCAGCTCTACTCAAAATAGAGCGATATCCCTTGGTAGCCCAAAACTTTAGAATTCCTTCCCAACTAAACTCAGAATTCAAGAAAACCTAAAAACATTCAAAAAAGAATTACAAACTTGGTTGTTTAACAAAGCATATCAAACCACCCAAAGAATCAACTAATCATCACCGCCCTACATTACAACCTCATGATTAAATGAATATCAGCACAACTATACTTTTCTAAAATAAAAATGAACTCGTTTTGATCTTAAGCATGAATTTGCTTACTACTAAGCCTAATAATATGTTATGTTTTTACACCCCTTGTTAACCCCTTTATCCCTATAACCTTATTTTGTAAACCGTTATGATGGCGTTATTTTGACGTTTCCGAATGACGGTATATAAAACTCGTCAAATAAATAAATAAATAAATACATGTTATGATGGGATTGCAGTATAGATGTTGAGTGTCTTTTTTGCGGGGTTTTGTGTTAGTTCACAATGTGCCTGGCAGTGGAAGGTGTTTGTGCTGCTGTTACTGTGAGGTTACACCAGAATTTGAAAATATATTTTAGTATGATGAGCTGTAAGGGAAACATCCAAGTCTCATTGTTGGGGGAATTTCCATGGATGCACAGAGTTACAGAACTGGAGGTGCAGGATTTGTATTGACATTCTGTCCCTTCCTATATATTCCAGACTTCACTCTCATAGCCTTATAGAATTAGCTGAATGAGGATATCAAATAATTTTATAGTTGTATAGTTTTTTATAATTTAATAGTTTTACTAGAAATGTGAAACTGGCCAGCTTTTTAAAATCATGCACAAGACCCTTTGGACTTTTTTTATTAACACTTTTTTTTTAAACCAATTTTAAAGCAGGATCAATGCTATAGAGGTGGGTGTCATGAAGAAATGCCATTTTGGCTCTCGCCCCCCCCCCCCCCCCCCCGAAAAAAAAAATTATTCTGTCTAGAAATGCCACTGATTTTCTGTGACCTTAAGCATTAGTACAAGAAGGATTACGGGGGGGGGGGGGGATGCTGGAGAGGCTCACAAATGCATTGGCCCCCAGGCGCCGGAGACCCTTGCTGCGCCACTGGGTGCGAGCCATTTGGGGCCACAAGTGGTGGCAAAGAGGCGAGGAGATTTGGCAGGCCGCGAGCAGTGCCCAACCTGCTCGTGACCCAGAAAACCACAGTCACCGGGCGTGATCGAGAATGAGGTAGGGGTCGGGGCCAAGACCGGGGGGGGTGGCGGACCAATGGGGGGGGTGGGGGGTGGGGGTGGCGCAAGGGAGAAGGCTCGCCTAGGGTTAGGGTGCCTAATCCCCTTGCACCAGCCCTCTCCTATGGACAGATATCCAGGAATTAAACATGAAGGTAATTTGATACTGAATTTGAGTGCACTGGTATCTTTGTATTTTAAGTTGGACCAACTAAAAAAAATGTTGTGGTTTTGAAAGTTCATATACCACAATGGTCCTTTTTCAGATGCCAAGAATTTAAATTTGAAGACTTACTCATCAATCTGATCCTCACCTGCTTCCTTCCACCAAAAATGCATTGATTTAAATCTCAATAAAATGCAGAAACAAGACCTACATGGAAAAATGATTAATTGGCCACACATTTGAAATCTGTAAGCATGAGCAGTAAAACCAGGATTGCTACATCTTCATCTCTTCATATTATTGCTCATTCGTTCACATGAAACAACAATTAGCATTTGATCTAAACTTAAAGAATTCATAGGAATGAGAGGGATAATTGTGCAATGGAATTTCCTTGAACCTGCATGAATCAGGTTAATAATTTATTGTACCCTGGTATTGATTTATCTATGCAATATCTTGCAGAGTACTTTATATACTGCCAATGATATGTAAAAATAAAATATTCTGCATTCCCAATGGCTTCAGCTTGGTTTATAGTTTGTTGAAACAAATTAGATTTTACTAGAGATGTTCATATACTAAATTATTCTATTTGTTCATCATTCTTGATGAGCTATAAATTGTTTTTATAACATTTCTTCCTATTATTTGTTTTTGTGTCATACCTAGACTGCCAGAGAATATAAAAAATCAGTATAACATGATGTTGCAAGTCTTGGAGAGGAAAGTAACCTTTTCATACAAAGGGTCTGATTTGCTAAGGCTTTTGCAAAGTGATGTATTTACCTGGGAAGAGCAGCGCCGGAGGAACCACTAGGCGAGCTAAGCCTGTGTCTAGGGCGCCGCAATTTTGGGGGCGCTGCAGCAGGGGGCAGAATTTTGAAAGGGAAAAAAGTGTCCTTTCAAAAATCTGCCAGCCCCCGCCTCACCGTGCCACCCTCCCAACGCCCCCCCCTTGTGGTCCAGCAGAGGGCCCGGGAGCGATCTATCGCTCCCGGGGCCTCGGCTTTCACTAAGCAAAATGGCGCCTGTGGCCTTCAGCCCCTACCATGTGACAGGGGCCAACCAATGGCACCGGTAGCCCTGTCACATGGTAGGGGCTAAAGGCCACTAGCTTAATTTTGGTTAGTGGCAGCCGAGGCCCCGGGAGCGGCAGATCGCTCCCGGGCCCCCACCTGGACCACCAGTATTTTGTAAGTTTTCTTTTGGCAGGGGGGAGGAATCGGAGCGGCGGCTGGGGGCGGCGCAAGGCTGAAGGTGCCTAGGGCGTCCGATCCCCTTGCATCGGCCCTGGGGAAGAGTAATCCAAATTATAGCTACACAATGCAAGGTTTCACTTTAGGAATCAACATTCAGTAAAAGATCTTCTTTTTAAAATAATTTTCCAAGAAAAGCATGGTTACAGAAAAAAAGTGCTTTGGTCACAAGATAATAAATTCAACAAGGAAAGACTTGGCAAAAGTCCCTGGTGGTCAAGTGGGGGTCCGGGAGCGACCTCCTGCACTCAGGCCGTCGGCTGCCAGTATTCAAAATGGCGCCGATAGCCTTTGCCCTCACTATGTCACGGGGGCTGACGTAGCCCCTGTGACATAGATGGTGCCGGCCATCCATTGCTCCAACCATGTGACAGGGGCTGACCAATGGCACCGGTAGCCCCTGTGACATTGAAGGTCAAAGGCTATCGGCGCCATTTTGAATACCGGCATCCGAGGATGTGAGTGCAGGAGATGGCTCCCGGACCCCCCGCTGGACCACCAGGGAGTTTTGGTAAGTCTTGGGGGGTCAGGAGGGTGGGGGGTGTTTGTTTAAATTCACCTTTTTAGACGGCCGAATAATTCGGTGAAGATTTGTTGTATTCATGGGGAATCGCGATACGTTTCGCTTCCCCATGAATACAACGAATATGGCCCTATATGTTGCGGATAACAAATACGTAGGAAACGAATGCACACCCCTAGTAGCCAATCCAGGCCATAAGAACCTGGCAAGTACCAAAAAACTAAGTCCTTCCTATGCTACTGATGATAGTAATAGCAGTGATATTTTCTAAGTCAACAAGAGACAGGAGAATAGAATTTATTCAGGAATAGACCGGAGAGCACAGACACACAGTTCTTAGGAATATACAGTAGTTTAGTCTATGAACTCTACACCACAATATACATAACTATAATACTATGTGTGATAATTCTACCCGTATAAGTACCTCGGTACAATTGGTCATGAACTACTTCACTAAATGACTATGTCTAATGATATATTGTAACCGAACCTTTGACAGCACCTGTTAGAATGTACTATAGTACACTTTTACTTACATTAGTTTATGTGCCTACATGTAAACCGTCGCGATGGTATATAACTTAGCGACGGTATAGAAAAGATTTTAAATAAATAAATACATTTTAAATAATAGCAGGTAATGGACTTCAACAACTTATCCAATCCTTTTTTAAACCCAGCTACACTAACTGCACTAACCACATCCTCTGGCAACAAATTCCAGAGCTTTATTGTGTGTTGAGTAAAAAGAACTTTTTCCAATTAGTTTTAAATGTGCTAGCAGCAATTTCTGGCATGCAGATGACTGCGTGAGATATATCAATCTAACCCAAGCCCAAGCCAAGCCTGAGCTTAGTTTTTGATGAGGCTCAACTGTCAGACTTTGACCCTCTCAGTAGGAGGGAGTTTTTACCTGTTCAGTAAAGAATGGCAGAAGAACCCCAAGGACCATTTGGTCCTCAAAATTGTGGAATCTATTAACCATTTCAAGTAAGAAAAGGGAAGTGATTATCCCCTTGTACAGGTCCTTGGTGGGACCTCACCTGGAGTACTGTGTTCAGTTCTGGAGATCGTATCTCCGAAGAGACAGAGACAGGATAGAGGTGGTCCAAAGAAGGGTGACCTAAAAGGTGGATGGTGACAGATGTGTCCTCCGGGGGGTGAAACATGCACACAGGATCCTTCTGAACTCTGGGGATTTGGTCAGCATCAAAACGTCTTTTCCAGATTGTAGCTGTCAGCCATTCGACATGAATTAAGTTTTCTCACATCTTCTACAGGGAAAGATAATTCTGATCCAAACTGACAACCAAGTGATAATGTTCTATGTAAACAAACAAGGGGACTCAAGGTCCTGAACCCTCTGCCATGAATCTATGAAAATTTGGGAGTGGACTCAAATTAAATCCACCTAAAAATGCACCAAAACATTTAATTAGTGCCATGAAACACCAATAAATACTTATTTCTGTTAACTTACAAAAACCTCTAATTGCATGAAACATAACTCTCTAAGGCTTAGATTTACTAAGCCACATTAAGGCTATAATGCACATTACACAGCAGTTTATTGCACAATATACCCATATCATGGTGATCAGAGCCATAGCGTGCCTATGGCTAGTATGGCCATGGGCACCGCTACTGAAAGGTGCCATAGCGCTGCCATGTGGGCCTGAGGAAGTATAAAAGCAGTATGGCCCACTGTCCATGCTGATGATGCTGGTGGGGCCATGCTACTTTATCCACTTTTAGGCGTCGGAACAGGGTAGGGCCTCCGAGAACTGGAGAAGCCTCATTGTAGAAGACGCATGATTTTCCTAATGGTGCTTACCTCCGCAGTGCTGCCGTGATCCCCTCATTTACCCTCCCTATTCCTGAACAAGCGAAGGATTGCAGCCTTGCAGCATGTGCTGCTTTTTCCTCTGTGGCTGTCAACATCTGGTTCTTTTTGGATTTAAGGGGGGGGGGGGAGGAGATGGGCCCCACCAGATACCAGGGATTGTGTTCTATTTTGGTTAAAGGGTTCTTGAGGGCGGTCTGGCTGTGGGAGGGGAGGGGGGGAGGCGGGCTTTAATGCCATCACATGATTTAAAGGATGATTTATTTTTTTAAATTTGGGGTCCACACCACTCGAAGAGTCGGCGGGGAATAGGTGGGGGTCACTGGCCCTTTAAAATGAAGGTAGCCCTGTGTGAACCGAGCTGCTTTCCTGTGGTTTTGCAGTTTCTGCCGCATTCTGTTTAATCTCAAGAGTTTTTCCACAATAAAAAAAAAGAATGTGTCAATATTGCCCCCCCCCCCCCAATATTGAGGAGGGGCAATATATTGTGGAGCACCCTGCCATGATAAAATATCGCGGCTTGATAAATCTACCCCTAAATTTGCATTTTATAAACCCCTAGAATGAGAAGCTCTAGTTATACTGTAGCAGATAATATGAGGACTACGCTTACAGAACTGTTTTCAACAGTTGTCAGATTTCTTGAACCTACAGTATGTGGAACCATAGAAGATGCCAAGTCTGCCCAGTGCCCATCGGTTCATGCCATTGCCTACTCTGGTGCTTCAGACTGTACCAGACCTTTACTTTCATTCCTTCCTTGTCCTGACACTAATGGCTCTGTGTGTGTTTCTCACTTACATGCTTGAATTCCCGCCCTGTTTAGGTTCCTACAGTCTCTGCTGAAAGTCGGTTTCAGGTGCCCCCTGCCCTCTCCAAGAACGATTGCTTCACATTCCTTTGGAGGCTCCCTTCCATCTGCTTCATATCTTGAACCCTTGTCCTTCAGCTTTGAAACCGCACCCTCCCTCGCGAAGCTAAAAATTCCAACCCCCGGGGTCTTCCGAGACCCCTGCCTAGCCCACCCGCCACCTCTTGAGGTAGCACGGACCCAAAATTTAAAAAAAAACAACAATAAAAATCGCACAACATCCCACCCCCTTTTTTTTCCTTGGCCTCCTGGTGCTTTCTTTGAGCCCTGATGAAGTCACACCACTGCTGCTTAGGGCTGTAACCGCTGCTCTGTGAAGCTTTTGCCACACTCAACTGTACCATTGCTGTTTTGAGTTATAACTCGCTTTGAGCAAGCGGCACACTAGAAAAGACAGAATCAGTCGTTTGGACTAATCCGTTCTGTAATTTTCAGTGCATAAATCCTTCCTACCCATCTAATAGACAGAACTGTGGATATCCACGTATTTCATTTTATAAGGAAAAAAACCATAATTATTCTACCAGGTATCCTGCAGATTAAATTTCATTCAAATGTTTGTCTCATCTGTAGTTTTTACCAGCTCAACAAAGGCGAGGCTAATTATCGCAGTATCCTTGGCCTTTTACAACTATTATGAATCTGTGGAATGGCACCTAAGAAATTATTTGTCACATTCTTCATGTCACCTAGACATCCATTTTATTACCAGAGAGTCCCGGAGATCACATTATTGCCACTTATGTCTCTTTCTAAATTGGTCATCATTGGCTGACAGTTGCTTAATTTATTGGTTTACTTTCTTCAGCAATGTTGTGTACAGCAATACTCCCATGTACAAAAAGCCTCTCATCCCCCCATAGCTTATTTCTTATAGCCTAGTTTAATTAATCAGATGTAAAGTCCTTGGGTGTTTTGCAATTTTTGGGTCCCTGGACCTTTGCATATACCAACAATATATTTATTTCTGTAGGACCATCACCTTTTTAACGTATACATAAGTAAAGAGACAAACAGGCTCATTACTGTCACCTGCATGCCTGTGACTTCATACCAATTAACGTGGGAAATGTTCAGAGAAGGCGTGACCCCAGGGTATTAAGGCTATGTCTCAACCAAATTCTTATTTAGTTAGGATATTTATACACCATGCTTAGTCCAAGCCTTGAGGCTTTATCATTTGCATTACTCATCTGGACCAAACGAGATATGGCCCATTTTCCCCAACAGAAGACACTTGCAAAACATTAATTTTGTTAGATCACATTTCATATAACATTTATTAGTCTTACAAGCCAATAGCAGTTTACAAGTGTAAAGCATATACAATAATAATATCATTTATTCATTATAAGCTTTGCAATGACAGGTTAGCACATGAATATCCGAGATGAATTCAGATTCTTATAGGAATGGGAAAAGCAGGGGAAAGGTCCTTCTAGTTGGGAGTCAGTCTGGACAATTCTGGGATAATCAGAATGTAAGGGGGATCAGCAGGGTGAGATGTTGTTAAGGATTTAAGAGTAAATATTCAGAACTATCCTGCCAGCCCAACTTAGGTGAAAGTTAAATGCATTTTCAGTCGCAACCTAATCAGCTAGGCTTTGGTTGAAAATAGTCCTACCTAGAAGCTAGCAAACATTCTGCTGGTTAGATTTAAGCCCGCTGTTTGGACGCTCAGGGTTATGCAGCTAAGTTATCCACCTTGTGCCCAGATATAATTCCACCCAGAGTTATACCCTTAATAGAAGGCATGAAGGTAACCTGCACAGAGCTGCAGTTACTACCCTAAAAAAAACAAAACTTGCTGGGTAGATTTGAAGGAACACTTGGGTCTTTTTCTGCCAACATTTGCTGAAAAACAGGGTAGAAAGATCTGCTGTCCCAGAACCCCTGAGCTACAGGGCCTTTACCCCAGCGTCACCGACTCAGAGACACATTATTGTTGTATGTGCAACTGTCTATTGGTAGGCAAGCTTTTTGTGAAAGCCATTTATAGTAGCACAACTGTCACCACTGTGCAGCACTTGTATGTGCCAGCTGGCTATTGCTGTCCCCTCCTGCTTCAGGAGGCAACAGTGATAGATATAGCTGTATATACAGCGAGCATTGCACAATGGGGATAGTTGTACAGATAAGTCTCTACCCTAATCAGAAGCTTTATAGCTGTCTTTTGCACTTTTCAGTGGTATTATGTGCAAAACTCATGAATTCTGTGCATAAATCATGTTTATGTGAAAGAAAACATTATTTGTTCACACAACATATTTTCTGCACAAAAACAATTCATGCACATAAATCATGTTTTATGCCTGCTACACATGTTTGTGTGCACATTTTTGGGTTGGGCACTTTAACTCCTGATGCATTTGCATATCATTAGCTTACTGCATCGGGAATTAACTCATTTTTCAGCATATGAATAAAGAAAAAGTGCGTTAAAATTTTAGCTCACATTTGCCACTCACATTTCCTGAACTATCATCGCACTGCTCCTATAATTGCAATCTCTCCTGACATGTCTTGCATGTCACCCTATCCCCTTCTTCAGAATCTCCCTCCTCGCCTGTAAAGGAACTGCATATTAATCTTCCCGCATTTAATGTTCAGTACTTCTGTATACTCGTTAACCATGACATATAACTCTCACTCATCTGAGAAGTTGGCCATGAAGAAAGCTACAGAAATTTGTGGGGATTTTTCCATACTCTGCAGGTAGTGCCATGTACAGTAAACAAACAGATTGGCCTATTTGGTCATTCCACATAATGAGCACACAAATACTGGAGGTAATTTTCAAAGGAGTTACGCGTGCAACCATAACATACTATCGTAGCAATTTTCAAAAGCCATTTCCTCAACTAAAGCGCACTTACGCAAGTAAATCCTATTGATAATTCAATGGCATATATTGTAGCAATTTTCAAAAGCCCGCGTATTCGAGTAGAGAGCATTTGCAATTGTAAAACCCAATTTTAAGCGTGTAATTGCTTTTTTAAAATCAGGCCCATTATGAATAACCATGCTCTATTAAAAAAAATTTTCAGCGCATCGCTGAGGTGACCAAATATAGGATTCCTTAAATTTAGGAAAAGATTTTCAGCTGACCTGAGGGGCGGTGATAACTTGTGCTAAACACAGAATTGAGCATTAGACATGCTTGCTCACGCATTGCTCATAAATCACAAAAAACAAAGCAAAACAGCCCATCCAAGCGAAATATTAATGAGATGCCTTGCAAGCAAATGTATATGAAGCAGCTCATTAATATTAAAATAGAGTAATGTGGATCACAGAAAGCCTTGAGAGTCAGGTTAATCCTCAAGAAATGTAGTTAACTTTCCCTCCAGAGATTTGGCAAGTTCTCTGGGCCCTCAGATCCCTAAAAGAGCAGTAAGCCCTGGTTGACTTGCCCCCTTTAGCAGATTAAAACCTCTTAGCCACATGGCCCCCTCCCCAAGTCCCCACCCCCTCCCACGGCACATCACCCTCTCTCTTTCCGAGGATGCCCCGTCCTGGTTCACCAGCCCACCCAAAATGAGAAAGAAGTCCACTTGGGCAGACCCCCAGCCTCATCCCCTGATCCACTCTTATCATAAGCAGCCTCTGGGTCATAATGGAGCAGGACTTTACTTTAGCACTAAAATCCGAAATGGCTCTGGCGGACCCTGGGCTTCCGTTTGCCATGCACGTTCCCTTCATAAAGAGGGGCTCTGGCACACAAGACAAGACCAAACCAGCGAATCTAAGTCTCAGGTTCTGCCTTTCCAGAACTGGAAAACCTTTTTGGGGGCATTTTTTAAACCATCCGCACTGGGACAAAGTTTGTGAAATATGCGTCAATTCTCAGTGAAAATACACTTCTGCTTTCACTCTGAAACTTGTCACAGGCACAAAGCACCTGCAGACGTTTGCACTTGCTTTTTTCTGTGGGTGCTCTTTTAATTGAAAATAATGTGCAGATATTTGAAAATGCAACGTATGTGTATTATTTTCCTCCCTTGTCCTAAATACGCCTCTGGGACTACCTTCTCTAAATCTGGGTAAAAGTATATCGATATAATTTTCATGCAGCCCATTAATCTGAGTAAACCGCCTTTTACCAGCGTTAATTACTTTCGGGCCAATTCTGTAAGAGTGCGGGAAAACGGGCGCTCAGTGTTCTCCCAACAGGAGTCCAGCCACCTCTCCTGGGCACGCAAGCCTATCCTAAAATGAGGGGTCGTGCTAAAAAAGGAGGCGCTAGGGGTAATAGCCCATTCCTAGTGCCTCCTTACCAGTGGGAACTCAGGAGAGGTGGCTGTTAGCCCTGGCTGGCTCATTTTTTCAAAATATTTCTTTTTAACATTTTTGTGCGGTTTGGCCGCACATTTTTTTTTGTCAGTATCCTGGGATCATCACTGATAGCCTCATCAGCATGCATTTCCATGTGATGAGCGCTATTAGTTTTGGTGTGTGTGTGTGTGTGTGGGGGGGGGGGGTTTGGACACACGTTATCAACGCGTTCAACCCCTTATTGTATAATGGGTAGTAGACGCTTGTTGTAAACGCGCGTTGGACCGCGGGTAAAACAGTGCGCTCAGCTGAACGCACTTTACAGATCCGTCCCGTTTGGAAATTATCCTCATTTGGCAGTTGATACATGTGGCCACCAAAAGGGTAAGTTTCAAAACATCCCACATAACTTATGCTACAGTTATGCACATAAGTTACACCAATTTTTCAAAATGTATTTATGGGCTTTGAAAATTATCCCACCAAATTTATTCCACACAAGTTACATCGGCTATTTAAATTTTGAGGAGTGTTACGTGCGTAATTTTTAAAACTGAAAAGTATATACGCAAGTTCAACCCTCTCCCCAGTCCACCCCTGCTACTGCCTCCACTCTGTCCAGATAAGCTTACACGTGAACTGACACAGGTTTACTCATATACTGGGTGGGCAATTTTAGAAAAGGCCACGTCACATAAAATTCTCTCTGAAAATTGTGACCAAAATGTTTGAGTTAACTTCCTGGATCTAAAGATATTAGTATGATTGAACTTACAGATGGGACTCTCAGGTCTTGCTTTGACTCAGGTGTAATTTGTCAAATGCAAAACTAATTACAAATCCAGTGACTACCAATGTAAAATGCTTTAAAAAAATAACCACTTTGCTTTATTTTGTGAGCTACAAAGACACTTGACTATGCTACTAAAAGAGTAGAGATATAAATTATGCCATTTAAGTTTTATATTTGTCTAATTATTTACAAAGAAATATCAATGTTCTCAGTTCTTCGTTAGTGGGGGAGCTGTAAATCAAGGCAGCAAGATTAGAGAAAGAGCAAACATACATTGAGCTGAAAGTTTGCAGTGTAAAGCACTTAGAACCTAGGTGAGCTGCTATGCTAAAGTCTCATGAAAGACAGTGATGACAGCTGAGCAAGGTAAACAGGGAAGAGATCTGGTGAGAATAAAAAGGAAGGGCCTTCCAAAGGTAAGAACATGGGAGAAGGTAGGGCAGGGGGCGAATGCAGAAGAAGTGAGAAGTGCTGGCATAGAATAAAAGAAGAAATGAGAGGGTGGTAGGAGGTAGAATGTTAGGGCATAAGAGTTTGCATGACAGAGTGAGGAATTTGAGTCGGCAGGAGATGAGAACATGAAAGGAAGGGCGGGTGGGACAGAATCAAAGCTCTGGCTCTATAATATTCTGAAAGAGACTAAAAGACAGAAGTGCAGGAAAGGGAAGCCTTTGCAAAAGGTTGCAGTAATCAAGATACGACTGAGACTCTAGTGAGGATAAAGATGAGACTTTTAGCACTATCACAATGCTTAAAGCTCGCTCTCATAAAGAGCCACAGTCAGCACATTTTTGAGCGTCTTGCTCAAGGTCATTAAGAAAGCTGCATAACATATTGTATGTGGTACCAAAGGAAATCCCTCCAGCAGCCAGAGAGCCAATCACAGGAATATTACTCAGGAAATATTTAACTGCCATGAGAGAACCACCCACAGCACCTTGGTTAGCAGCTTCTTTACAAGATCAGAAGATATTTCTTGGGCCAATGGGGACTTTATTTCAGCCTTCAGTTTCTCTACTGGCTTTTTAACCTTCCTAGCAAGTTTAGCAAGTGATTCTTCATCTATACCAAAAGCTTTGCAATAATTTGTGAGAGCTTTTACCAAGATGGCAACATCACAAACAACAGAGAGACCTGGCACAGGAATGACAGCAATAGCCACAGGACAGTGCGGCTAACTTCCATGCTTGCTTTTTTAATGCTTCTTTTTTCTTTTGTAAAACTTTTACAGACATGTTGGGCAAACAGAGCAGGAAAGCGTGCTTCTTATGCTTGGGAAGCTCTGCCTCCAGTGTCTCCTGAAGCAGTTGGAAGTCATACTTATCTAACTTCAAACTCGATATAAGAAAAACTTGTCCTGATTTCACACCCTCTTTCTCCAGGCTTTCTATGCAGTTTCTTCTGATTAATGCCAAGATCTTTCCTTCATCATAGCTGGATTTGTGGCGCTTATTTTCAGCATATAGATCTGCATCCACTTTGTTGCGTACAAAATAAAATTTTTTCCCCATTTTCTGAATTTCTTTAGCAAGCTCGGCATGGTTGGATTTGAAGCGTTCTGAAGCAATGATGATAAAAAAATCATACTGGCTAAAATTAACTTGCTCGAGGTATGTTTGTGCCTTAAAGTTTGGAGTTCCAATTCCTGGAAGGTCCCATAATGTTACATTTGGATAATTTGGATGAGGATATGGAGTGGGTTCTATTGTAGTTTCAGTCACCCCGGTCTTAGCTGACTCTTTTTCTTCATCCCCCATACCCCTGATGGCATTAACAAAGGTCGATTTCCCAGACCCCGACTCTCCAGTGATGGCAATGTCCAGTTTAGCAGACTCAAGTGACTCCAGTTTTTTCTGTATTTTTGATGCAGCTTCAGTCAGGTTCCCTGATTCTATGGCAGCCTTGAAATATGCAAGATCCTCCTGGGAAATTATTTCATTTTCCTCACTTGGATTACTTTCAGCCATTTTAGATTTCACAATGCTCTGTTCTTCAATGGTTAAGCAAACTCCTGCTCAAAGATGTAACTTTCCACAGCTTAGCTTAGAAAATGAAAACAAAACATGACGATTACTGTTTATTTATTAGTGAGCCATATAACACATCTGAAAAGTCAACTGCAAAATGACCTTCATTTCTAGAGATTCAAACCCTGCTGCTCCTTTCATCACACTCACAATAGCCATAGCTGGGAACTTTTGATTTCCCGTCACCTTGAGATTTCTGTGAATGCAGGGGGGGGGAGCAGGGGACCGGATGTGCACAAACTTACTCTCATACACAAACACACACACACACGTTCCCGATCACTTTGTACACACACACACTCATTCTTACATGCTACCTCTCATTCCTCATTCTCTGACACAGTCTCACATGCTCACTTACAGCTTTAATCCTCTCATGTTCCCGCATGCACACCCCTCTCACACACATGCTCGCTCACTCACTTCTCTCCCTCTTCCACACACACTCACCCTCACACCCATGTTAATTCACACTTTCACTTCTCTTCCTCCTACACACACACATTCTCACAGACATGTTCTTTCCCCTCCTCCATGCATACACCCCTGCCCCCTCACATCTATATACAAATACACATGCACAAAATACCCCCCCCCCCCTCACTGACTACCTCTCCCCACCCTAAACTCACCAGTATGGGCAACCTCCTCCTTCCTGCCAGTAGCTGCAGTACTGCTTCTTCTGCAATTGGCCTCCTCCCTTCCTTCCCTGCTGAGCTGAGAACCTGCTGGGAGAGAGCTTGCTTAAATCTCTCCCCTGCAAGGACTTCCCCTCCTCCACAAACTCCTTTCCTTCCCTACCCCTCCCTACTTCTGCTGCTCCTCCTCCCTCCAGGAGGCTCTCTCTCACCTGCAAGGTTCCTGCCCTTTCCACTGAATGTAAGGGGTTATATTTACCTTTTTTTCCCCTTGCCTTCTGGAACAGTTCAGGCTGCGGGTGGGGCACAGGCAGAAGTCAGGAACCTGCTTTAAAACCCCTGCTGAGTTTTTGTTTGCTTTATTTTTCAGCTCTTGTTTGTACTCCCTCCCCCTCCCTTTTACTACCTACTTTAATTTCTCCAGCATTCTTCTGTTTTGATTCCAAATTACTGCACAACCCCAGGGAGCAGTGAGTGTGTGTGATTCCCCCTCCCTCATCTCAGTCAGGCTGAAGTAAGCTGTAACAGGCCGATTCAGAAAAACGGGAGCGCGATTCAGGAGGGTGGCCTATGCAAATTAGGGCCCGTGGTAAAAGGAGGCGGTAGGGACACTAGCGCGTCCCTAGCGCCTCCTTTTTGACAGAAGCGGCGGCTGTCAGCGGGTTTGACAGCGGACGCTCAATTTTACCGGCATCAGTTCTCGAACCCTCTGACAGCTACGGGTTCGGAAAACGGATACTGGCAAAATTGAGCGTCCGTCTTCAGACACGCGGGCAGATTTTAAATTTTTTAAATTTTTAACTTTTTAGACTTTTGGGGCCTCCAACTTAATATCGCTATGATATTAAGTCAGAGGGTATTTTTTCTCCTTGTATTTTTTTTTCCTGGTCCTCTTGGCAAGCATAATGCCAAGAGACGTGTCTAAGAGCAGAACAGGGGGAAAGGACCCTTCCACCTTTCCCCCAATTATGGACGTTCTTAGGGCTACGGGTCACGTACCACAGACCCTGCCCAGCACCCTTCCGGCAAGGGTAAGGACTCCTACTCCCACCTATGTCCTTCTGCTCCCAAAAATTCCATCACAGGGAGTCTTCTTTCAGTGGGATGGGGGATTGCGAGACAGGACAACCACCCCTGCCCCTGCACTGTGACCACTGCATCGCTGTAACCCACGGCCCCTATGAGGAAAGACTAAAGAGGTTAGGACTTTTCAGCTTGAAGAAGAGACGGCTGAGGGGGGATATGATAGAGATCTTTAAAATCATGAGAGGTCTAGAACGGGTAGATGTGAATCGATTATTTACTCTTTCAGATAATAGAAAGACTAGGGGGCACTCCATGAAGTTGGCATGGGGCACATTTAAAACTAATCCGAGAAAGTTCTTTTTCACTCAACGCACAATTCAACTCTGGAATTTGTTGCCAGGGGATGTGGTTAGTGCATTTAGTGTAGCTGGGTTTGAAATAGGATTCGATAAGTTCTTGGAAGAGTCCATTACCTGCTATTAATTAAGTTGACTTAGAAAATAGCCACTGCCATTACTAGCAACAGTAGCATGGGATAGACTTAGTTTTTGGGAACTTGCCAGGTTCTTATGGCCTGGATTGACCACTGTTGGAGACAGAATGCTGGGCTTGATGGACCCTTGGTCGAACCCAGTATGGCATGTTCTTATGTACAAACTGCCCAATGACACAAACCAAGACAGGCCTGTTGGGCATTATTCTTTGCACGATTCACCTTTATCCTAACTAGCAAATGGCTGATAAAAATGTCATGGCAGATGCATTATCATGATCCTCTGATCCTGATGACACTTCTAAAGAACCACAGGATCTCATTAACCTAGCTAAAATTCTAGCTCTATCTGCATTCTCTATCACAAGCCTTCCTCTAAACAGAACCTTGGTTTGCAAGGTCATGTGATTACGGGTACTGAAATGGGCCCATGATTCTTTCTTGGGGGAATATCAGAGCATCCAAAAAACAGAGGGGCTCATTGCCCAATAATACTGGTGGCCACGTCTTGCACAGGACATGTGGGCATACATGGCAGCCTGCTCCAATTGTCTCCAAAACAAGGTTCCATGGCAAGCCCACGCAGCCATCTTCTCCCCATATTGGTACCACAGAAACCATGGACACATATCGCCATGAATTTTATCTCTGGCTTACCACCCTCATCTGGTTTCACTGCTATCTGGGTTGTGGTTGACTGTTTTTTAATAATGGCCATTTCATCCCCCTAAAAGACCTGCCAAGTGCTAAAACCCTGGCTCAACTCATCTTCTATCGTTTTGTTTTTTTTTTTGCCTCCACAGCCTCCAAGAACACATCATCAGTGACCATGGAATTGAATTCAAATGTAAATTATGGCAAGCTTTCTGTAAAAAACTTAGCATCGCTCTCGGATGCTCATTTGCATACTACCCACAGTCCAACAGGTTGACGGAATGCACCAACCGGACTCTGGAGGCCTTTTTAAGAGCTTACACTGCTGCCAAATAGGAGAAATGGGCCCAACGCCTTACCTGGGCTGAGTTCTCCTATCGGCACAGACCCATCGGGGGTCAGGGTGCCTGATTTGAGCAGCCCACCGTCTGGCCTCCGAGCTTGCCTCGCCTCTGCAACCCACCTGACCCCTGGTCCTTGCTGTGTCTGCCTGCTGCCGCCTAAGACCGCCCCCAACCTGCCGCATCATCAGGACGGGACACTCGGTACTTAAAAGCAGAAGCCGTCCTGGCATCACGCGCTGCCCCCTTTGTGCCCCCCTTCGTGCCACCCCCGTGCCACACCCCACCCTATACTTTCCAGCCCTCAGTATCAGCGCTGCCCCTCAACTCCGGGCAATTTTACCCCAGTCTACTCATCACTCTCATGCCTCCTCCCTCACAGCTCTGTTTTACATTGACAAACCTGGTTTACACCCCGCCAGTACTCCTCCCCCGCAGTGACACATAGCAACGCTATAGTCTTGTTGCACTTAAACTTATCACCTCGCTACGCTCCCAGAGGAACTCACTTTCTTCTTCTCCCTGCCTTTACTCGTCTCTTACCTTTAACACCCTCCTCTCTGACACAGTACCCATGAACACGCAAACCATCCCACGCATATATTGCCCCACCTCATAAACACCATACCCGCTATCCTCCGCCCCCTTCCTCAGCGCAAATCACTGCTATCAATTATGATCTCGCCACTTACTCAATCCCTGGGCCTCACCACCCTAGCCATATCCCTCTTTAATGCGCAATCACTCCTAAAAAAAAGCTCCCATACTCCATGACCTACTCATCGACTCCAACCCCAACATCTGTGCTATCACAGAGTCTTGGCTCAAAAACACTGACGATGACTTCATCAACCAGCTGCCCACACAGTGCTATGACATTTTCTCCATCCCAAGACTTAAAAAAAAGAGGTGGTGGCATCCTTCTTGCCACAAAAAAAATCACCTTTATTTATTATTTATTTAAGTTATTTTACTATACCGATACTCCAGACGAGGTCTTATCGTACCAGTTTACAATAAAACATGGGGAAACCAGTTAACAACTCTATAGAAGGTAAATGTTACATTGTAACAGGGAGCAAAAACATGGGAGCTGGAAGACTGGAAAGAATTTGAAAACGATAACTACTTGCAAGTGATAAGATAGTCAACGAAAAACCCTGGAGTAGCGAGAGGTAAACTCAAACTACTCAAAATCAATGCCCCCCACAAACTAGAAATCGGCCTCTTTAAATCCAAAGAGCTACAAGTCTGCCTCATATATGCCACCCCCCGCCGACCTACTGGAACACGACCCATCCCCACTTATCAAATTAATTTCTGACAATTTCAACATGGAGACCCCTGCTGTAATACTAGGAGATTTCAACCTACACCATTCCCCCCCATCTCGTCGTGCGAGACCTTCCTAAATGCCCTGCTTGCCATTGGTTTTAGACAGCTTATCAGTTCCCCACACATAAAGCAGGTCATACCCTTGACCTTATCTTTATCAATTCCTGTATACACTCTCCTGATTCACCCGCTTGTATCCCAGTCCCATGGTCAGACCACTCACTCATCAATGTATTCCTCTATATAAAAGTTCCTTCCACACCCACCACTACTCATAGTAACAAATTCTCCTTTCACAAACCCTGTACCACAGAAGGAGCTGATATCTGCCTTCGACAGTTCCATTAACAAGCTAGACCTTACCGACCCAGATGCAGCTCTCTTCTCATGGAACAATCTTACCACCACCATAGCCAACGAAATTTGCCCTCTCATCAATAAAGAAACACACAACACTCACACAGCTAAAAAAAAACAAAACCCTGGTACACCCCCAACCTAAAAAAACTGAAAAATGATCTTAGAAGTATAGAGAGAACATGGCGCAAAACCCCCACCCCTAAGCACACTGCCAGTTACAAATCCACTTTGCACGCCTATAGACTCTCCACCCTACAAACCAAATGCGACTATTATTCCGCTAAAATCCATGACTACCAATTCAACGCAAAAGCCTTATTCTCGTATGTGGCTGAACTCACCAAATCTCCCCCCCCCCCCCCCCCACCAAAGATAGAAATAGGTTGGTGTGGGGTGGGTCCCTGGAGCCCGATCGCAGGACTGGAAGTGAGGCAGGTAGAAGACTTGGGCGAGGTGAGAACTATAAGGGAGGCCAAATGGACACAAGACAGCAAAGAAAAGGAGCCTTGAAAGGTGATGGAAGATTTTACCAGCATCAAAGGAGAAACCGTCTGGAGTACTTGTGAGTGAGCTAAGTGTATAATACTGAAAAGTCTTCTTCTGCTATTAATGGAAGATCTTTACCTGCTAAAACATGTTTCAGATGTGTCAATCAGGGAAAGTACCACATTCTCTAATCTAATTTGAAGAATTCTTACTAAAGATTTTTGGATCAGTTTTCAGAGCTCTGCATTTTGAAGCACAGTCCATGGATACTTTTCCTGATGGATTTTGCACCAGTTTCCAAAGAGAAAAGGCCGTTCTCTTTGAAAATGGCCCATGGAATAAGAGCCTTGAAAGAGATTTGTATCTCCTTTTTCAGTGGATAAGTTTTCAGAAAAAATAAAGCATTTAGTTTTGACAATGTAAATCTATTCACATTATGTCCCCAGGCCTAACCTCACCCTGGCAGTGCCTCCAGGTAACTGTGGGTAAAATGATGCCTACTGTGGATCAGCACATGTACCTTTCCCTGCTTACAGGGTGGGCAATTTGCAAGTAACCATTTATACAAGTAAATGGCTTTCAAAAATGTTTTCTGTTTGCCAGCATTGATAAGGGTAGCATTCCAGTTCATCTTTGCCTTTTTTTATGGATTAAAGTGATAACCAGCTCTGTGAGATTACTGGAAAAGGAACAGGTTCTCTGAGGTAATTAAAATGTTCATAACAATTGGGCACAAACGTCTAGGAGAATACCTTATAAAAATGCAGATGCAATCCACCAGGTTCCAGGCTCTGTCTGAGATGACGCAATTGAATGTCTCAGAGAATCTCGGTTGGTATTATAGGAGCAGCTTATATATTCCAAATATCTAGAACTATTTTAGGAAGATCAAGTTGATCTACAAAAAGAAAAAAGATTTTGGATCCTGTTTCTGTTATAATCAGACTATCATGAGTTAAGGTGACAAAGAAATATGAGATTTACGTTGATTTATTTATTTAAAAACTTTTCTGTACTGTCGTTTAGTGATATACCATCACAACGGTTTACAAATAGGCACGTAAATAATTTTGGAATGGATTATAATTTAACTAGAGGTGCCAAAATTGTTCAGTTACATGATTCAAATAATATACGCTATATGTGATGTGGATTGTAATTCCATTTATGGAATATCCATACATGAGATATACTGTACTTCTTTAAATTAATACTTAAGTATGATAAAAATAAAAAGAACGCATTTATGTTATCTGTCAGAAAGAAATTCCAGATGCATCTGTAATTTAATTGTTTTCTTGATGTATCACTCAAGACAGGGGCAGCTCAAGGCAATCTGCTGCCTTAGGTGAGGGACGAGATGGTGCCTCCCACTTCATGCCTTATGACCCTCTCTCTTCCCCCCCCCACACACACACACTCTGGATTCTCTCATACACACAAACAAGCACTCTCACTAGCTCCCTCACACACACACACACACACTGCCAGCAAGCTCCCAGTCATTCTCATAGCATTCCCCCCCCCCCGATATGTACACATTCATTCTCACATACACACACAGACAGACCCCAGGAAAGCACCAATTCACTCGCTCAAAAACACACTCACACACATACACACACATCCCCAGGCAGGCACAAATTCATTTTCACACACCTACACACAGCCAGGCAGTCATCCATTCATTCTCCCACCAACGCCCAAGCAGTTACACATACACATCCACCCACAGGCTCCCACTCCCCCCCACACACAGGCTCTCACCCTCCCACAGACACATACACAAGGGCTCCCACACCCACACAGCTTCTCACCTACACACACAGGCTCTCTTCCCCCTCCAACAGACACTCAAGCAGTCACCCATCTACCCAGGCTGGCAGTCACCCACCCACACATACACACACAGGAAGTCACCCACCCACATCCATAGGACCTAAGCCTTTTTTTCAGAAGCCAATAAGAATGAGTCTGCTCTCAGCCACCGCGTTCTCCTCCTCTCAAAGAGCTAAAAGCATCTGCAGCCTTTGCTTCTGCTATTTGTGCGGGTGGTCGGGGTGGGGAGGGGAAATAGCAGGCGTACGTTAAAAATAAAAATCCAGCGATCATGCGCCGGTCTCCTCCCCTGACATAAGTGCACACTTAGTCCAAGGATTGAGGCTTTATCATTTTCATTACTCATCTGGACCAAATGAGGTATGGCCCATTTTCCCAACAGAAGACACTTGCAAAACATTAATTTTGTTAGATCACATTTATTAGTCTTACAAGCCAATAGCAGTTTTCAGGTATAAAGCATATACAATAATAATATCATTTATTCATTATAAGCTTTGCAATGACAGGTTAGTGCATGAATATCTGAGATGAACTCAGATTCTTATAGGAATGGCAAAAGCAGGGGAAAGGCCCTTCTAGTTGGGAGTCAGTCTGGACAATTCTGGGATAATCAGAATGTGAGGGGGATCAGCAGGGTGAGATGTTGTTAAGGATTTAGGAGTAAATATTCAGAACTATCCTGACAGCCCGACTTAGGTGAAAGTTAAATGCATTTTCAGTCGCAACCTAGCCAGCTAGGCTTTGGCTGAAAATAGTCCTCTCTAGAAGCTAGCAAACATTCTGCTGGTTAGATTTAAGCCTGCTGTTTGGACGCTCAGGGTATTGCAGCTAATCTTGTGCCCAAATATAACTCCACCCAGAGTTATACCCTTATTAGAAGGCATGAAGGTAACCTGCACAGAGCGGCAGTTACTACCCTAAAAACAACAAAACTTGCTGGGCAGATTTGAAGGAACACTTGGGTCTTTTTCTGCCAACATTTGCTGAAAAACAGGGTAGAAACAGGAGAACTCGAGTCCTGGCCCCTGTGCCAAAGACCTGCTCTCCCAGAACCCCTGAGCTACAGGGCCTCTACCCTTACTATCGTAGCAATTTTCAAAAGCCATTTACTCAACTAAAGTGCACTTACACGAGTAAATCCTACAGACAATTCAATGGCACATATTGTAGCAATTTTCAAAAGCCCGCGTATTCGAGTAGAGTGCATTTGCATGTGTAAAACCCAATTTTAAGCATGTAACTGCTTTTTAAAATCAAGCCCATTATGAATAAACCATGGTCAATTAAAAAAAATGTTCAGCGCATCGCTGAGGTGACCAAATATAGGATTCCTTAAAGTTAGGAAAATTTTCAGCTGACCTGAGGGGCGGTGATAACGTGTGCTAAACACAGAATTGGGCATTTGACATGCTTGCTCAGGCATTGTTCATATCACAAGAACAATAGCTCGTTCCTAGTGCCTCCTTACCAGCGGAAACTCAGGAGAGGTGGCTGTCAGCCATGGCCGGCTCATGTTTTCAAAATTTTTCTTTTTAACATTTTTGGTTCCTCTGACTTAATACTGCTAGGATATTAAGTTGGAAGGTGTACAGATGAGCAGTATTTACTGCTTTTCTGTACACTTTTCTGAGCATAAAATGTGCAGCTTGGGTTCATAACTGATAGCCTCATCAGCGTGCATTTCCATGTGATGAGCGCTGTTAGTTTTGGTGGTGGGGGCAGGGTTTATACACACGTTATCATCGTGTTAAACCCCTTATTGTTGGAAACACGCGATGGACCACGTGTAAAACAGTGCGCTCAGCTGAACGCACTTTACAGAACCGGCCTGTTTGGAAATTATCCTGGTTTGGCAGTTGATACATGTGGCCACCAAAAGGGTAAGTTTCAATCATCCTGCATAACTTATGCTGCATTTTTTTTTTTTAAATTTACTCTTTATTGTGTTTTCACAAAATACAAAGTAAGATATCACTTACATTGGAAAAGAGATATAGCCATATGTAATAATATACATTTCCATGTACACAATTATCAATCCTGGCTTAATCTTACAAAAGTAATTGAGGAGATGAAGTCATAGGAGAATATCAATAACAAAATTGTCTAAGGTATCAGCTGTCTAAGTGTCTATAAACATGTATTTAATCCCACTTAGTGTACGTTAGGTGTTATTACAGATATAACCCTAGCGTTTACAAACGACTTAAGTTGTTCTGGGTATAGAAAAACAAAACATTCATCCTTTCTTTTCACAATGCATTTACTTGGATATCTTAAAACAAAGGAATAGCCTAAACTTTTAACCTGTGCTCTTAACAACAAGAATTCCCGTCTCCTTTGCTGTGTTAAACGAGCAAGGTCCGGGTATATTCTTACCTCTGCTCCATAAAATGGAGAAGAGATATTCTTAAAGAAATTTCTCATGACAATTCCCATATCTTGCACATTAGCAAAGGTAACCAGAAGGGTAGCTCTGTCACATAATTCTAAGGAAGAATCCTCAAGATATCCAGTCAAATTTTCCATAATCTCAGCCTGATTTAAGATGTTAGGTTTAACCAATTGTGAGGCCTTTAGAAAATTATGCTTTATGACACAAGGTAACCCTTGTTCATTAAGCTTTAAATTTTCTAGGAAATATTTTTTTAAAGAAATCTCTGCAGTTTGGCCCGCAATTCTAGGAAAATTAGTAAACCTAAGATTGAGATGTTTTGAAAAATTCTCAAGGTATTCTATTCTTCGTGAAGCAAAGGTAACATCTTTAAGTAATTTTAATTGGACTGAAGAGTTATTTTCACATATTGCTTCAATCTTATTCAATCTGGATTCTGTTTTCCCTAGTTTTTCTTCTATTACTTCAACCTTATCATTTAAGACTCCAACATTTACATTGGTCTCAAAAAGGGCTTTACTCAAGCCTGCCACTAAGTCCCATAATGAATCAAGTGTCACTACTGCCGGTTTTGTTGGAATTACAAAATGGGTTGTCACTCCCATACGGTCAGTCGGACTTTCACCCACTGTCACTAGCGTTCCTTTTCTCTCTCCAACTCCCTGTTCAGGGGTAGATGTTAGATTAACCACCGTGTTTCCGCCCTCTTCACCTCTCACGGTGTTTCCCGGAGATTTAGGTAGGCTAGGTACTTCTCTCCCTTGCTCCACCTTAGTCGATTCAACTATGGCCCCTTCGGCTTTATAGGAGTCGACAAGCTCGGGGGATTCAGTGAGGGAAGATCTTATCAGGCGCCTGGGATCAGGAGGGGATAGAGTAACCTCCCCTGACGGCGAGAGAGCTCCTATCTCTGAAGCCGTAGCGGGGAAAATCTCCTCCGATGTAGACACTATTGCAGGAGTGTAAGCAGTTATTAATCTCTGAGTGGCATTAGGAGGAGTAGCGGGAGGGTGGACCCGGACTCTCCCCTTTCTTTTCGGAGGCATAGTTCACAGTCAAATAATATAATTCTCGTTGGCTTACTTACTGTGCCACAGCTGTTTAAAATCTCCTCGTGACGAGCTGTTGAGGTTACCTTGGCTTCCTTCCCCTCCACTCCTCCGGCCTGCTCCGGACTAAGCCGGACCAAGCCGGCGCACCCCTTGTGCGCGCGCGGCTTGGCGGAGCGCCGCACTGAGTCCGATTTTATGGGCCCTCATCCCCTTCGAATGACGTCAGGGGCAGCAGGGGTGGAGCTCTGGGTCCGCGGTGGAAGCAGCTTGTGGGCTCCTCTTACAACACTGCCAGATTATAGTCTCGCTCTCACCTGGTCAGATGGTCGCCATCTCCCCACAAACAGCCGCACTGTTTCTCTGCACTGAGGCCAATTTTATGGGCCCTCGTCCCCTTCGAATGACGTCAGAGGCAGCAGGGTTGGAGCTCTGGGTCCGCGGTGGAAGCAGTTTGTGGGCTCCTCTTACAACACTGCCAGATTATAGTCTCGCTCTCACCAGGTCAGATGGTCGCCGTCTCCCCACAAACAGCCGCACTGTTTCTCTGCACTGAGGCCGATTTTATGGGCCCTCGTCCCCTTTGAATGACGTCAGGGGCAGCAGGGGTGGAGCTCTGGGTCCGCGGTGGAAGCAGCTTGTGGGCTCCTCTTACAACACTGCCAGATTATAGTCTCGCTCTCACCAGGTCAGATGGTCGCCGTCTCCCCACAAACAGCCGCCTTATGCTGCATTTTTGCACATAAGTTACACCAATTTTTCAAAATGTATTTATGGGCTTTGAACATTATCCCACCAAATTTACCCAACACAAGTTACATCTGCTATTTAAATTTTTGAGGAGCGTTACATGCATAATTTTTAAAACTGAAAAGTATATAAGCAAGTTCAACCCTCTCCCCAGTCCACCCCTGCTACTGCCTCCTCTCTGTCCGGATAGACTTACTCGTGAACTGACACAGATGGGACTCTCAGGTCTTGCTTTGACTCAGGTGTAATTTGTCATATCAAAACTAATTACAAATCCAGTGACTACCAATGTAAAATGCTTTAAAAAATAACCACTTTGCTTTATATTGTGAGCTACAAAAGCACTTGACTATGTTACTAAAATAGAAATATAAATTATGCCATTTAAGTGTGATATTTCTTTGTAAATAATTAAACAAAGAAATGTTCCCAGTGCTTCGTTAGTGGGGGAGCTGTAAATCAAGGCATGCAAGATTACAGAAAGAGCAAACATACACTGAGCCGAAAGTTGGCACTGAAAGTTGGCACTTAGAACCTAGGTGAGCTGCCCTGCTAAAGTTTCATGAAAGAAACTGAATGACAGCTGAGCAAGGTAAACAGGGAAGAGATTAGGTGAGAATAGAAAGGAAAGGCCTTCCAAAGGTAAGAACATGGGAGAAGGTAAGGCAGGGGGCGAATGCAGAAGAAGTGAGAAGTGCTGGCATAGAATAAAAGAAGAAATGAGAGGGTGGTAGGGGGTAGAATGTTGGGCTATAAGAGTTTGCATGATAGAGTGAGGAATTTGAGTCGGCAGGAGATGAGGACCTGCAAGAAAAGGTTGGTGGGATAGAATCAAAGCTCTGGCTCTATAATATTCTGAAAGAGACTAAAAGACAGAAGTGGAGGAAGGGGAAGCCTGAGCAAAAGGTTGCAGTAATCAAGATAGGACTGAGACTCTAGTGAGGATAAAGATGAGACTTTTAGCACCATCACAATGCTTAAAGCTCGCTCTCATACAGGCCGATTCAGTATGGGGCGCTCGGCTGAGCGCACCGTTAGCCCCCAGTTGGCCGCGCGTTTGACACACTATTTTTACCCCTTATACAGTAAAGGGTAATAGCACGTAGAAAACGCATGGCCAATCCCCCCAAAACTAATAGCGCCCGCAACATGTAAATGCATGTTGATGAACCTATTAGTTAGTCCTGCGCGATAGAGAAAGTAAAATGTGCAGCCAAGCCGCACATTTTAATTTCGGCCAGCACCGGAAAAGAGCACAGACAAAACTGCTTTTCTGTACACCCTCCGACTTAATATCATAGCGATATTAAGACGGAGGCTCCCCCCCCCCCCCAAAAAAAAAATTAAAAATCTGCCCTCGGCCCACGCGTTGGAAGACGGACGCTCAATTTTGCCGGCGTCCGTTTTCTGAAGCCATAACTGTCAAGCGGGTTCGACAACCGATGCCGGTAAAATTAAGCGTCGGCTGTTAAACCCGCTGACAGCCTCCGCTTCTGTCAAACACCAGGCACTAGGGATGCGCTAGTGTCCTTAGCGCTTCCTTTTGCCTGTTTCTACTGCCGGGCCTCATTTGAATACTGTATCGCGCGCCCTCGGCCCACGGGTTGGAAGACGGACGCTCAATTTTGCCTTCTGCTTTCACTCTGAAACTTGTCACAAGCAGAAAGCACTTGTAGACTTTTGCACTTGCTTTTTCTGTGGGTGCTCTTTTAATTGAATATTTGTGCACACACTTGAAAATGCAACGTATGTGATGCGCGCTATTAGTTTTGGTGGAGGTGGGGGGGAGGGGTGGTTTGGACACACGTTATCAATGCGTTAAACCCCTTATTGTATAATGGGTAGTGGATGCTCATTGGAAACGTGCGTTGGACGGCGGGTAAAACAGTGCGCTCAGCTGAACGCACTTTACAGATCCGGCCTGTTTGGAAATTATCCTCATTTGGCAGTTGATACATGTGGCCACCAAAAGGGTAAGTTTCAAACATCTGCATAACTTATGCTGCAGTTATGCACATAAATTGCACCAATTTTTCAAAATGGATTTATGGACTTAGAAAATTATCCCACCAAATTTACCCAACACAAGTTACATCTGCTATTTAAATTTTTGAGGAGCGTTACATGCATAATTTTTAAAACTGAAAAGTATACGCAAGTTCAAACCTCTCCCCAGTCCACCCTGGTAACGTCTCCTCTCTGTCCGGATAGACTTACACGTGAGCTGACACAGATGGGACTCTCAGGTCTTGCTTTGACTCAGGTGTAATTTGTCATATCAAAACTAAATTACAAATCCAGTGACTACCAATGTAAAATGCTTTAAAAAATAATCACTTTGCTTTATACTGTGAGCTACAAAAGCACTTGACTATGCTACTAAAATAATAGAAATATAAATTATGCCATTTAAGTTTGATATTTTTTTGTAAATAATTAAACAAAGAAATGTTCCCAGTGCTTCGTTAGTCGGGGAGCTGTAAATCAAGGCATGCAAGATTACAGAAAGAGCAAACATACAGTTGGCACTGAAAGTTGGCACTGAAAGTTGGCACAAAGTTGGCACTGTAAAGGACTTAGAACCTAGGTGAGCTGCCATGCTAAAGTTTCATGAAAGAAACTGAATGACAACTGAGCAAGGTAAACAGGGAAGAGATCAGGTGAGATTAAAAAGGAAGGGCCTTCCAAAGGTAAGAACATGGGAGAAGGTAAGGCAGGGGGCGAACGCAGAAGAAGTGAGAAGTGCTGGCATAGAATAAAAGAAGAAATGAGAGGGTGGTAGGGGGTAGAATGTTGGGCTATAAGAGTTTGCATGACAGAGTGAGGAATTTGAGTCGGCAGGAGATGAGGACCTGCAAGAAAGGGCGGGTGGGATAGAATCAAAGCTCTGGCTCTATAATATTCTGAAAGAGACTAAAAGACAGAAGTGGAGGAAGGGGAAGCCTGAGCAAAAGGTTGCGGTAATCAAGATAGGACTGAGACACTGGTGAGGATAAAGATGAGACTTTTAGCACCATCACAATGTTTAAAGCTCGCTCTCATAAAGAGCCACAGTCAGCACTTTTTGAGCGTCTTGCTCAAGATCATTAAGAAAGCTGCATAACATATAGTATGTGGTACCAAAGGAAATTCCTCCAGCAGCCAGAGAGCCAATCAGAGGAATAGTACTCAGGAAATATTCAACTACCATGAGAGAACCACACACAGCCTTGGTTAGCAGCTTCTTTATAAGATCAGAAGATATTTCTTGGGACAATGGGGATTTTATTTCAGCCTTCAGTTTGTCTACTGGCTTGTTAACCTTCCTAGCAAGTTTAGCAAGTGATTCTTCATCTATACCAAAAGCTTTGCAATAATTTGAGAGAGCTTTTACCAAGATGGCAACATCACAAATTACAGAGAGGCCTGGCACAGGAATGACAGCAATAGCACAGGACAGCGCGGCTAACTTCAATGCTTGCTTTTTTAATGCTTCTTTTTTCTTTTGTAAAACTTTTACAGAAATGTTGGGCAAACTGAGCAGGAAAGCGTGCTTCTTATGCTTGGGAAGCTCTGCCTCCAGTGTCTCCTGAAGCAGTTGGAAGTCAAACTTATCTAACTGAAAACTCGTTATGAGAAACACTTGTCCTGATTTCACATCCTCTTTCTCCAGGCTTTCTATGCAGTTTCTTCTGATTAATGCCAAGATCTTTCCTTCATCATAGCTTAATTTACGGCGCTTTTTTGATGCATCCAGATCTGCATCCACTTTGTTGCGTACAAAATAAAATTTTTTCCCCATTTTCTGAATTTCTTTAGCAAGCTCTGCATGGTTGGATTTGAAGCGTTCCGAAGCAATGATGATAAAAAAATCATACTGGCTAAAATTAACTTGCTCGAGGTACGTATGTGCCTTAAAGTTTGGAGTTCCAATTCCTGGAAGGTCCCATATTCTTACATTTGGATAATTTGGATGAGGATATGGAGTGGGTTCTGTTGTCGTTTCAGTCACCCCGGTCTTAGCTGACTCTTTTTCCTCATCCCCCATACCCCTGAGGGCATTAACAAAAGTCGATTTCCCAGACCCCGACTCTCCAGTGATGGCAATGTCCAGTTTAGCAGACTCAAGTGAATCCAGATTTTGCTGTATTTTTGATGCAGCTTCAGTCAGGTTACCTGATTCTATGGCAGCCTTGAAATCTGCAAGATCCTCCTGGGAAATTATTTCATATTCCTCACTTGGATTACTTTCAGCCATTTTTAGATTTCACAATGCTCTGTTCTTCAATGGTTAAGCAAACTCCTGCTCAAAGATGTAACCTTCCACAGCTTAGCTTAGAAAATGAAAACAAAACATGATGATTACTGTTTATTTATTAGTGAGTCAAATAACAAACTTGAAAAGTCAGCTGCAATCATGACCTTAATTTCTAGAGATTCAAACCCTGCTGCTCCTTTCATCACAATCATAATAGCCATAGCTGGGAACTTTTGATTTCCCGTCACCCTGAGAGTACTGTGAATGCGGGGGAGGTGGGGGGGGGGAGCAAGGGACCGGATGTGCACAAACTTACTCTCATACACAAACACACACACACGCGTTCGCAATCACTTTGTACACACACATGCTCATTCTTACATGCTACCTCTCATTCCTCATTCTCTGACACAGTCTCACATGCTCACTTACAGCTTTACTCCTCTCATGTTCCCATATGCACACCCCTCTCACACACATGCTCGCTCACTCACTTCTCTCCCTCTCCTCATACACAGATACACGTGCCCACTCACCCTCACACCCTTGTTCATTCACACTTTCACTTCCCTTCCTCCTACAGAAACACACACACACACTCTCACAGACATGTTCTTTCCCCTCCCCCATGCATACACCCCTGCCCCCTCACATCTATATACAAATACACATGCACAAAATACCCCCCTCACTGTCTACCTCTCCCCACCTCAAACTCACCAGTATGGGCAACCTCCTCCTTCCTGCCAGTAGCTGCAGCACTGCTGCTTCTGCAATTGGCCTTCTCCCTTCCTTCCCTGCTCCTGCTGGAGAGAGTTTTTGCTGGACTCTCTTCCCTGCAAGGACTTCCCCTCCTCCACAAACTCCTTTCCTTGCCTGCCCCTTCCTACTTCTACTCTCTCTTGGAGGCTCTCTCTCACCTGAAAGGATCCTGAGGTTCCAACTGAAGTTATGGGTTTGTGTTTTTTCCTCCTTATCTTCTGAAACAGGGCAGGCTGTGGGTGGGGCTCAGCCTGGGGAGAGAACCCGCAGAAGTCAGGAGCCTGTTTTACAACTCCTGCTGAGTACTTCCTCCTCCCCACCCCCCACGGTTTGTGTTCCGTTTACTACCTGCTATAATTTCTCCAGCACTCTTCTTGTTGTCCCCTAATTAGCTAGGTTTCGTGTGCTTTATTTTTCAGCTTTTGTTTGTACTCCCTCCCCCACCCCCACGTGCTCAGGCTGCAGGGAGGATCTCCGCAGGAGCTGGGTACTCTCCTATCTTCGGAAGGGAGGGAACTCCATAAGTCTCCTGCAGGAGACCCACTCCACTCCAGAGAGCAAAGCCAACTTGATTCCTGGAGTGGCACGGCAGGGCGTTCTCTAGCCACTCCGGAGGACGTGCCAGGGGAGTGGCTATCCTGCTCGTGGAATCCCTGCAGGCAGAGGTGCTGGAAGTCCAACCCGTTGTGCCAGGCCGGATGCTGCACTTGCGGATCCATATCGAGGGCTGCACGATCAATTTGATCAACGTGTATGCCCCGAACTGTGGGTCCACCAGGCTGGTGTTCTTTCGCCAGCTGTCAACCCTAATGCAGACCTTGGATGCGGCGGAGGAGGGGGTGTTCAGGGGTGAATTTAATTGCACCCTCGAGAAGCTGGACCGGTGTGACACCCTGCCTCCGCCGCATGCTTGGGGGATACGCTTTGTCATTACTTCCTGGTCGATCTCTGGCAGCTGTGTCACCCGGTTAGCTCCCCCTCCTTCACCTATCTCCGGGTGTGTGTGTGTGTGTGTGGGGGGGGGGGGACACACGAATCAGCCGCTCTCGGATCGACCGGCTCTACGTCACGTGCTGCTTACCGTCACGGACCCTTTCGAGTGCTATTAAGGTGGCGGCCTTCACGGACCACCATCTGGTGTATGTGAAGTTGAGGCTCGACTCAGCCGGGCCTCTGGCCACCCATTGGCATTTCAACAACTCCGTATTGGAGGAGGAGGGCCTCGTGGTGGCGGTCCGGGAGTTCTGGGTGGGAATGGTGCACCTTTGAGGTGGACTTTGCCTCACGGAGCCTGTGGTGGGATGTGGGGGAAATCCACCTCAAATGGCTTTGTCAGGATTACGCCAGGGGCGTTAACAGGGAGCGACGCGGAGAGATCTGGTGCCTACAGGGGGAGGTGTTGTGTCTCGAAGCAGACCTCTCTGATGTTGCGGACCAAGCTCTGCGAGACGAGTACATGGAAAAGAAGTGCACTCTCTGTCACCTCGAGGAGTGGGGGGCCAGGAGGCATTTGTAAGATCGCAAATCCATTTCCGTTGGGAGATGGATTGTAGCTCGCACTTTCTCTTTGCGTTGGAGAAGAGGAGGGGCGCCCAGAAGCAGATCACGGCCCTGGTGGCTGCCGACAGGGCCTCCTTCAGTGATCTGGAGAGGATTCAGGCGGAGGTCCTGGACTTTTTCTCGACCCTCTTCTCTCCAGAATCCGTCGACCCGAACGCATGCAGGATCTTGTGGGAGGGGCTTCCCACCGTCAGGCAGAGCAGCAGAAACAAGCTGGACATGCCCTTCAGTCTAGCAAACCTTTCTGAGGCCCTGAACCAGATGCTCTAACAAAATGCCGGGCATCGATGGTTTGATGGTAGAATTTTTTCGCCATTTTTTTGACCTGCTGAGACCTGATCTCCTGCAGGTCCTGGCAGAAGCCCTGAAGACCGGGCAGTTACTGCTGTCGTGTCACCGTCTCCTTATTGTGCACGGACTACAGAATCCTGGCCAAGATGCTCTCGCTGCGGCTAGGGCCCGTGCTAGCTCAGGTGATCCACCCGGACCAGTCCTACAAGATCCCGGGTTGTTCGATTTTTGATAACATCTTTTTAGTCCGGGATCTTATCCATTATTGTTGTAGGATGGACCTGTCTGTGGCATTTCTGTCTTTAGACCAGGAGGAAGCCTTCGACAGGGTGGACCACCGGTATCTCATGCAGACCCTGCAGGAATTTGGCTTCGGCCCCCGTTTTGTGGGTCTTCTCACCATCCTATACACCTCCGCAGAGTGCCTAGTCAAGGTAAATTGGTCCTTAACAGCGCCTCTGGCATTCAGAAGAGGAGTACGTCAGGGCTGTCCCTTGTCCGGGCAACTGTATTTATTTATTTATTTAAAAAGTCTTCTATACCGATGTTAGTCGAAACATCACCTCGGTTTACATGGAACAAAAGCAACGGAAATTACAAGTATCAGGGGAAGGGTAAGGGGTACAAAAAACCATAAGGAGAGCAGATAAGCAAAGGAAAAAACAACAAGTGAACTATGTCATAAGAACAAGGTCATAGTCAAATTCAGGTCATGAACTGTTTGCGCTGGCCACTGAACCCTTCCTGTGCTTATTGCGCAGGAAGCTCACTGGTTTAGCGCTGCATGACACCCTATCCGCTTACGCCGATGACATGCTCCTCATATCCGTGACCCGCTTGATATGGCAAGGATGCGCGCCTGCCAACGAGTGTTTTCATCTGCATCTTCCGCCAAGATCAATTGGGCCAAATGCTCGGGGCTCGTGATAGGACTGCAGCAGAGGGACATGCTCCCGAGCGAGTTTGCTAATGTTTCATGGAGCTGGGAGACCCTGAAATATCTGGGTGTTCACTTCTCCATGGCAGAAACCATGGCCCCTATCAACTGGCAGGTGCTAGACGAGAAAGTCAACACACGCCTGAGGTCGTGGGTGCAGTTGCTGCGACTGGTGTCATACCGCGGGAGGGTTTTGGTGGCGAATCAGCTTGTGTCCAGCCTGCTGTGGCACAGGCTGACCGCCCTGTCTCCCCCCGCGGAGTTTCTTGTCCGGACCCAGAGAAAACTGCTGGATTTTTTTCTGGGCTGGCAAGAGGCACTGGGTCTCTGCGGGCACCCTGTCTCTTCCATTGGAGGAGGGCGGACAGGGTCTTGTGTGTCTTAAGAGCCAGACACACACCTTCCGCTTACAGGCCCTGCAGAGATTTCTGTATGTGGACCCACCACCCCTGTGGCACCATCTGGTGGCTTTTTTCTTTCGACAGGTGAGCGGGTTGCAGTATGACTGGCAGCTGTTTGTAATCAGGGCGAGAGGGTACGGACATGGCCTCTCGTCGCTGCTGTCTTTCTAACGAGAACTTTTTAAGTCTTGGAGCATGGTTTCTGTATCGAGGAGGCCGGCGGAGCACATGGAGGACCTCCTTGAAGAACCTCTTCTCCACAAACCTGCCCTGGGTGTGGGGGTTTTGAAGTCCTCCGTGGTATGCCGCTGGCTGGCCTCGGCTGGAACCACTAAGATCGGTCACCTCCTGTTAGAGGACCGATCCGCATGGGTGCAGCCGCTTACTCTGGTACAGTGGATGGGCATCAGCCACCTTGCACCCGCTGCCATAGTCTTAAGGTCCATCAAGGCTAGGGCACCCATGTTTCTGTCTACTCTGTCGGGGAGGGGTCTGCAGGCCAGAGGTCCCCGCTGATTTTCCAACCTCCCCTCCTCTGGACCTGAGTATAGGCCCCATTTGCAGAGACCCCCCCCCCCTCCACTTACACCCTTCCAGCCAAGAGCCTCAGCAGGATGCGTTCTTTCCCCGCAGCCACCTTTGAGGATTTAAGCAGGAAGGCAATGTACCGCTTATTAGTTCATACGGTCCATTTTCTGACGCTTGTTTCCCGCCCCAACACTGTGTGGAGGGGCATGATAGGGGGTGACAGGGGACCATGGTGGAATGTTTTCTACACCTATCCCACCCCCAGAAAGAGCACGGACCTGGCATGGAGGGTAGCACACGGGGCAATCTTCACAGGAGGCATCATGGAAGCCATCACCGGCTCCGCGGCCTGCCCCTTCTGCCAGGTGCGAGAATCAGTCTCTCATATATACTGGTTCTGTCCCCATCTAACCCCCTTCATTTCCTTCTTAAAGAATGTATTTTTATGGTTTTGGTTGTCTTTTCCCCCCCATCTCCTCATCTATGGTTATTAGAGATGTGAATCAGAACCGGAATCGATTCGGATTCCGGTTCCGATTCACATCATGTTTTTTTTTTTCGTCTGGCCCGATCGCGGTTTTGTTTATCTGCTGTGCCCGAGCCGATAAACAAAAAACCCACCCCGAACCTTTAAAACTAATCCCTTAGCTTCCCCCACCCTCTCGACCCCCCCAAAACATTTTACAGGTACCTGGTAGTCCAGTGGGGGTCCCGGGAGTGATCTCCCGCTCTCAGGCCGTCGGCTGCCACTAATAAAAATGGCTCTGATGGCCTTTGCCCTTACCATGTGAGAGGGTATCCGTGCCATTGGCCGGCCCCTGTCACATGGAGGGAGCACTGGATGGCTGGCGCCATCTTTAAAAATCTTTTAAGGACTTAAAAATTGTTGGGGGATATGAAGGCTTGGGCCCATTGCTTCTGAAGTTTTTTCTTTTTATCTGTACTTAACCAATTATATTGAGCATAGAGCTGGTTAGATTTAAAGGTATCCAGCTACATTTATGGCCACAGACCTGTTTACACAGGGCTTATTTTGTAAATAAAAAAGAAATGGAACTGCTGAGAGAAGGAGAGATAGACATGGAGGGAGCGGTGCCAGGGCATGATGTTACCTGTGTGAGGGGGCGGGGCCAGCTGTGGATTCTTTCCTACACACACACACACACGCGCGCACCCATATGCATTTACCTCTTCACCCATTCCCATCCTCCCTCATGGCCTTCAGTTGTGTCATGAAACTGCACAAAACTCAAGTCCATGTGGCTGCTCTCCTCCCAGGCAAAGCAGCTCAGTCTGACCCAGTATGACAACTTCTTATGTTCACAATAACCAATACCTCAAAAATCACTTCTCAAAGAGTAGATCACAAATTACACTGTGAACAAAACAAAATCACTTATCACTGAAACATAGAAACATAGAAATGATGGCAGAAAATGACCAATAGTCCATCCAGTCTCTCCAGCAAGCTTCCTTTGGTAGTATATGCCGTGCCGTGTAGGTTACCCCCATGTATCAGTCAGTGCTGCTTGTCGTGCTTTGCTTATGCACTTGGCCATAGAAACAGTCCTGTGTTTTTTTTCTTAATGTCTGCGCAGACACAGAGGAGCCATTCCACCCCCTCATCATCCCAGTCTCCCTTCTCTGCACCCTCTGCATTGCAACCACATCCCCCCTGAGATGCGTTGACCAGAAATGCACACAGGATTCAAGGAGCGGTCTCACCATGGAGCGATACAGAGGCATTATGACATTTTCCATTTTATTCACCATTCCCTTCCTAATAATTCCCAACATTGTTTGCTTTTTTGACTGCTGCAGCACACTGAACCGACGATTTCAATGTGTTATCCACTATGACGCCTAGATCTCTTTCTTGGGTGGTAGCTCCTAATATGGAACCTAACTTCGTGTAACTACTGCATGGGTTATTTTTCCCTATGTGCATCACCTTGCACTTATCCACATTAAATTTCATCTGCCATTTGGATGCCCAATCTTCCAGTCTCACAAGTTCCTCCTGCAATTTATCACAATCCACTTGTGATTTCACTACTCTAAATAATTTTGTATCTGCAAATTTGATTACCTCACTCATTGTATTCCTTTCCAGATCATTTATAAATATATTGAAAAACACTGGTCCCAGTACAGGTCCCTGAGGCACTCCATTGCCAACTCCCCTCCACTGAGAAAATTGTCCATTTAATCCTACTTTCTGTTTCCTGTCTTTTAACCAGCTTGCAATCCATGAAAGGACATAGACTCCTATCCCATGACTTTTTAGTTTTCTTAGAAGCCTCTCATGAGGGACTCTTCATTGGCTACCTGTAAAATTCAGAATACAATACAAAGTACTATGCATATTACATAAAGCAATTAATAATGAAAAAACTGAATGGTTGAATGCCTCTCTGCACCTTTATACCCTGCAACGAAACTTAAGATACGTGAATAAAGGTCTTTTAAATAGTCCCTCTTTTCGAACTGCACATTTAAGTGAGGTTAGGGAAAGAGCCATATCAATTGCAGGACCTAAATTATGGAACTCTCTACCTTCTGAACTAAGGCTGCAAAGAGACATCTTGGGTTTTAAGAAAAAATTGAAAATATTGCTGTTTAAACAGGCCTATGAGAGCACTGATTTAAATTAAGTGAGTTATAAGAAATTATGTTATGATAAGGAGATAAAAATAGAATCAGAAAATAAATGTTTTAGGCCATTCTTAGTTTAATTTTATTATTATTATTAACTCTTACAATTTGGTTTTATTCTCTTTAAATGTTTTATGTCATTACTTATTTTAATGTTATTTTACTATTTTTTTGATTCTGATTTTCTACTAGAAACATAGAAACAGAAATGATGGCAGAAGACCAAATGGCCCATCCAGTCTGCCCAGCAAGTTTTCACACTTTTTTTCTCTCATACTTATCTGTTACTCTTGGCTCTTAGTAACCTTTTTGATTCTATTTCCCTTCCACCCCCGCCATTAATGTAGAGAGCATCTAAGTGAAATAGCTTAATTAGTTAGGGGTATTAACCACTGCAATAAGCAAGCTACACCCATGCTTATCTGTTTATCCAGACTGTGTAATTCAGTCCTTGTTGGTTGTTGCCTGAATATAGATCCACCTTTCTTCATTCCCTCCTGCCATTGAAGCAGAGAGCCATGCTGGTTATGCATTGAAAGTGAAGTATCAGTCTTGCTCCCCTGCCGTTGAAGCAGAGAGCTATGCTTTATATGCATTGAAAGTGAAGTATCAGGGTTATTTGGTTTGGGATAGTAACCGCCGTAACAAGCAAGCTGCTCCCCGCCTTTTTGTGAATGCAAATCCTTTTTTCCACATTTCCTCATTGCTGCTGAAGCTTAGAGCAATGTTGGAGTCGCATTAACCGTGTGTATGCTTATTGAATAAGGGTATTATCTCCAGGTAGTAGCCGTCGTTCTCGTGAGCCACCGACTCTTCATTCACATCCTCTAGCCTTTATGGATCCATAGTGTTTATCCCACGCTCCTTTGAAGTCCTTTACAGTTTTAGTCTTCACCACTTTCTCCGGATTCCAGGCATCCACCACCCTTCTCTGTGAAGAAATACTTCCTGACATTGGTTCTGAGTCTTCCTCCCTGGAGTTTTAAATTGTGACCCCTGGTTCTGCTGATTTTTTTTCCAACGGAAAAGGTTTGTCATTATCTTTTCTGTATCATATCACCCCTGCTCCTCCTTTCCTCCAGGGTGTACATATTTAGATTCTTCAATCTCTCCTCATAAGTCATTTGATAAAGACCATCCACCTTTTTGGTCTCCCTTCTCTGGACCGCCTCCATCCTGTCTCTGTCCCTTCGGAGATACGGTCTCCAGAACTGAACACAGTGCTCCAGGTAAGGCCTAACCAAGGACCTGTACAAGGGGATCATCACTTCTCTTTTCTTACTCGATATTCCTCTCTCTATGCAGCCCAACATTCTTCTAGCTTTAGCTATCGTCTTGTCACATTGTTTCGCCGACTTCAGATTGTTAGACACTATCACCCCAAGGTCTCTCTCCTGCTCCATGCACATCAGCCCTTCACCCCCCATCAAATACAGTTCTTCCGGATTTCTACACCCCATATGCATGACTCTGCACTTCTTGGCCTTGAATCTCAGCTGCCATATCTTCGACCACTCTTCCAGCTTCTTTAAATCCCGTCTCATTCTCTCCACTCCTTCCGGCGTGTCCACTCTGTTGCAGATCTTAGTGTCATCCGCAAACAGACAAACCTTACCTTCTACCCCGTCTGCTATGTCGCTCACATAGATATTGAACAGGACCGGTCCCAACACCGATCCTTGCGGCACTCCGCTTAACACCACTCTCTATACTATGTTTTATTTTGTGTTGTAAACCATTGTGATTGTTAATAGAATGATGGTATATAAATAATAATAAATAAATAATAAATAAATAAAGGAGCAAGCAACTATTGATCTATCCTTTGGATTTTATCCTTTGAGTAGTGGGAAGAAAAGGAGCAAGCAAGATATTTGGCTCCAAAAATTCCATTGTTGCATTATAGATTCCTTAGAGTGTTCTGGAAAAGTAAATGACAGAGGCGGGTGCCCAACTAAAGCTTTGTATCATATATTAAGTGCTACTCTGGAAAGGAAAATCTATAAGAATTGTTCCAGTGAAGTACCTCTTGTTATTGATGAGCATTTTTGTAAATAAAGACTAGACCAGCTGGGACTATGATGCTGTGCACTCTGCAGTCCTAAAAACATTAAACAGAAGTTGAAACTCTGTCCCACAGAGAGGAATGCACTTTAACCCTAAATAGCCACCTGAGGTCCACTACATCATTTGATCAAGCTCATAATTAAAGAACCCCTAATGTCTATGGACTCATTAACTGGACTCCTGGCTATATCAATTAACTAATCAATACAAAACATCCTGAAACCTGATTCAAGATATCATGGCTAATATAGCACATGCATAGAGAGTTTACATGATTATTAAAACTGAATAAACATTTTCCAATCAGTAATTCTAATTTCCGTAGGAGACATATGTGAGTCCTGATAGTTTAGGTTCGTGCAGCTTATTATTTGATTAGACACTTATCTGAAGGAAAATTAAAGTGGTTTAAAAAACAAGATAATAAAAGCAATACAACATATACATTTAAATAATTTAAATAATGTAAGAAATATTAATCCTCTGGGTCCCTAATATATTTTGATAAAAAAATGTTTGAGGGGTAGGGTAGGTTTTAGGGGCAATTTTTCATACACAGTAAGAGGTACGAAGAGCACAGGTGACATCAGTGAAGATTTTCAGTTATTTGGATTGAAGAAAGGGAAAAGAAGAGTAGACCCTGAGTTTATAATGCCCCCTCGTATAAATAGTAAGCATAAAAGTGAGCTTCTACAGAGGCTCCCTCTCCCTCTCTCCCAAACCAGCATTTGCAATAAATACTAGAGATGTGCATTCGTTTGCAACGAAATAGAAAATAAAGACGATATTTCCTATTTCGTTGCATTTCAGGAAGGGAAAAAAAACTAAAGGAAAACCCATGAAATTTCGTGTGGTTTTCCCTTGAGTTTTTTTCCCCCAAAGATTGCACACCTAGAAAATAAAAACATCCAAAAACCTGCCCCCAGCCCTTCAGATTTAATTAAATGCAACACCCCTCACCCACCTGACTCCCACAAAGACTAACCGAACGTCCCTGGTGGTCCCCAGGAGTGATCTCCCACTCTCGGCTGGTCAGCTGCCAGTAACCAAAATGGCACCGGCGGCCCTTTGCCCTTACCATGTGACAGGGGCTACTGGTGCCATTGGTCGGCCCCTGTCACATGGTAGGAGCAATGGATGGCCCACACCATTTTGGTTACTGGCAGCTGACCAACCAAGAGCGGAAGATCACTCCAGGGCCACCCGCTGGACCACCAGAGTCTTTCGGTTAGCCTTGAGGGTTTGGGAGGGTGGGGGGGGGGGCATTGAATTTAATTAAATCTGAAGAGTTGGGGTGGGTTATTTTGTTTTTTTATTTAATTAAATTATACAAAACAAAAATTCCAATTCGAGGGTGGGCTGAAATGGTCCACTCACAAAACGAAGAATGAAACGGCACGAAAAAAACAAAGCTATGCACATCTCTAATAAATACCATTTTAGCCAGTAACACACAGCGAACACAGGCATAACACACAGGAAAAAAAGTGTAGTTATTTCTAGCATTAAAACCTGCATTGCTGTGCTTTACTCTATCGCACATCGCACTAACCGACCCTCATTTCCATTAATTCCTCCCACTCAAATACTAATTTTAAATTTGTATATGCATTTTGCGATGCGGTATATATATCTCATACATTACGGCATTATCGCATGCGTTAGGGCCCTGTTCGCTGGATAGCTTTAGGCCTGCTTCAGAGCACCTGAAGATGATGGCCTGGGCCATTGCTGACTGCCCTTCCCTTCAGCAAGCAGAGCTGCTTCAGCCTGCCCGAGGTTCTCCCCACGTAAGGGAACGCCCTGCAGCTGCACCGTGGCCGGGGACAACAGAGACCTCACTGTGTGCTGCCATTCTAGGGACGTCCTCCGTGAGCCACGGCGTTTCCCACGCCTCTGTAAACCGGACCTTTATTCAGGTGAGAAGTGATGGTAATCTTCTCTAGTTTGGAGGTAGTTAACTAATGTTTATTAATAGACCCAAAGCAAGTCTCTGATATGTTAAGTTTACTAATGAATCACAGCTTTTCCTCAGTATAAACCTGTGCTGTGTTCAGGACGTTCGGGGCATGTGTTTATCTTATCCTAACTGCTAAGCCTGAAATGTCTGAAAATAAAGCTGACTGATTCTGAGACAAACAGGTTTTCTTTCTTATGACTTTTCAGATCACAAAAGGTAATATGTGGTAAATTTCTGTAGCACAGCCAGTATCTCTCAGAGAGGGAAGGGGATGGGGAGCAGGCAGCCTCCTCTCGGCTACATATACCCTTATATTGCCTGCAGTTCACTCGCTTTAAATTGTAACACTAGAAACCCCCCTCCCCCTCACACACACACACACACACTAGTGCAGAGAACTACTTCAGCAACCCCACATGGATCAAGGTTTGACACAGCAATGGTTGAGGAGAGGTGAATTCACACCTATAGATGAAAAACTGGTAATTGCAGCACAAGATAGTGGACTAGGGATAGATGGTTCACAGGCAGTACAGAAAAGATTGGTAAAATGGAAACATGCAGATTCTGCGGAACAAAACTGCAAATGGTTACACATCTTCATCGCAGGATATGATGTGCTGATGTCAGAAGGCCTGTATACAGACAGGCACAACAAATGGAAGCTTTGTAAACATTGTAACGTCGATATGCCAAACAAACATTGGGAGCACAATCCTAAAAGAATAGAAAAGATGATGAAGTTGTGATCACCTGGGACATTCCCTTTCCCACCTACAGGAAGTCCAATGCTAGAAAACCAGAAGAGCACAAGAATAGCACTGTTGATAGAGGTGTCAGTACCCAGTGATTATTCTGTGGATCATACGGAGAAAGCAAAGATCCTTAAGTAGCAAGAGATGCAATCACTCACCAAGAAAAATGTGGCAGAAAGATATGGCCTTCCAGTCATGAACTCCTAGTGGGCCAATGAAGTCCTTGGGGGACATCAGTTGAGTATTGTATTGATTTCCTGTGCATGTGATGGTTGATGCACGTAAATGATTTTATGTTAATTTTATTATTGTTTACTTTGTTATTGTTTTATTATTGAATATTTGTTTGTCTGAAGATTGGTATATTTTGATTATGCATGTCTAGTTGTAAACCTCCAAGATATGTGGATTGGTGGGATAGAAATATTTTAAATAAATAAATTGTCCCAATTATATTGGGTGCCACTGATTAAGAAGAATTTCCACGCGCACCTTGATATGTTGCCTGTGAAAATTACACCTCATGAACTCCAGAAGCAGGCTCTTTGGCACAATGCAAGTAGTAAGAAGGGCATTAGCATATATTAGGTTCATTCCTGTCAAAGTGTGTGCAAAACAAGCCCATTTGGAGAAACTGCCCCTGATCGATTTTTTTTTAAGTCCATTATATCTATGGCATTAAGAGACAGATGGGGAAGACGGAAACCTTCTAAAAGGAAGGCTCTGCCAGCAAGAACTATAGAACATAAGAAAATGCCATACTGGGTCAGACCAAGGGTCCATCAAGCCCAGCATTCTGTTTCCAACAGTGGCCAATCCAAGCCATAAGAACCTGGCAAGTACCCAGACACTAAGTCTATTCCATGTTACCAATGCTAATGGCAGTGGCTATTCTCTAAGTGAACTTAATTAATAGCAGATAATGGATTTCTCCTCCAAGAACTTATCCAATCCTTTTTTAAACACAGCTACACTAACTGCACTAACCACATCCTCTGGCAACAAATTCCAGTCTAATTGTGTGTTGAGTGAAAATGAACTTTCTCCGATTAGTTTTAAATGTGCCACATGCTAACTTCATGGAGTGCCCCCTAGTCTTTCTACTATCCGAAAGAGTAAATAACCAATTCACATCTACCCGTTCTAGACCTCTCATGATTTTAAACACCTCTATCATATCCCCCCTCAGTCGTCTCTTCTCCAAGCTGAAAAGTCCTAAACTCTTTAGTCTTTCCTCATAGGGGAGCTGTTCCATCCCCTTTATCATTTTGGTCGCCCTTCTCTGTACCTATTTTAGAGATGTGAATTGGAACCGGAATCGGTTCGGTTCCAGTTCAGATTCAAATCTTATAATTTTTATCGTCCGGCCCGATTGTTTTTTGTTTATCAGCTGCGCCCGATCAGATAAACAAAAAACCCACCCCGACCCTTTAAACCCCCCCCCCCCAAATGTTTTAAAATCACCTGATGGTCCAGTGGGGGCACGGGGAGCGATCTCCTGCTCTCGGGCCGTCAGCTGCGCTAATAAAAATGGCGTCGATGGCCCTTTACCCTTACCATGTGACAGGGTATCCGTGCCATTGGCTGGCCCCTGTCACATGGTAGGAGCACTGGATGGCCCAGTGTATGTGTGAGAGAGAGAGAGGATAACCTCTTAATCCTCGATAATATCAGGGTGACTGGAAATCAAGAGCTCTCATGTATGGACAGCAGGGGCTTTTTAAAATCCTTATTAGTCTTAATTATTGGGGGTTATTGATATATGTGCTGTTTTGAAATATTTTATTGGTGTTTGGGGAAATTGTAAAAAATATATATGATTTTAATTAATAGAAATTCTATTTATCAGTAGTTTTAAAATATTATTTTATTAGTATAGATTTACTATTATAACTGATGCTTTATGTTTATTGATTTTATTGTTTTATGAGGAATGGTGGTGCTGGTTTTCCATTGTTAATATACAGTCTGGCTTCTTGGGGTTTCCATTTCTGTTTTTTCTAATTTGTGCTCCTTTATTTTGTATTCTGTATTTGGTGAGGGTCTGTCTCTGCTCTGTGTGTGTGACCATGATGAGAGATTCTGCTAGCATGTCGTGTCTATATAGGGATCTATAGCAATCGGGTTTGTTTTATTTCCTCAGTAGGTGGTGGTGTATTGTTATTCTAGGACCCAGTGTAATATTTACCCTTGCTTATTCACAGGTAGGGTTATTGTTGTTTGAGTCCTTGGTGTTATTACTGTTATGTTATGATGGAATAGCAATATAGATCTTAAGTGTCCTTTTTGCGAGGATTTGTGTTAGTTCACAATGTGTCTGGCAGTGGAAGGTGTTTGTACTGCTGTTACTGTGAGGTAACACCAGGATTTGAAAATATCTTTTGGTATGATGAGCTGTAAGGGAAACATTCAAGCTCCATTGTGTGGTGCCTGGAAGCGATCGCGGACGTGAACACAGTGAGTTCTATTGTACATAGGAATCGGTACTCGCTCCACGAGGGCGATATAAAAGTCGGAGGTCCCGAAGGGTAAAAAAAGTAAAAAAAAAATTTGAAGTCGGCCCGCGGCTGTCGGATCGAAAACCGGACGCTCAATTTTGCCGGCATCCGGTTTCCGAGTCCGTGGCTGTCAGTGGGCTCGAGAACAGACGCCGGCAAAATTGAGCATTGGCTGTCAAACCTGCTGACAGCCGCCGCTCCGGGCCAAAAGGAGGCACTAGGGATGCGCTACAGGCGGTGATAACGGGTCTTACCTTATCGCCGCCAGCAAAGTTACCACCGAGTCCACCCCGATGCCGCCCCAACTCCTCCTCTTCCGGTCCTGACTCTGCCCCTATCAAGGTATTGCACGCGAAAAGGGAATTTTTGCTTGCAAAAAGTCCCTTTTCGCGTGCAATACGGATAGAAAATGACCCCCTTAGTTAGCCAGCTATGTCTGAATATTGACCTCAAAATTGCTAATCTGCTATACTGATTCCACTCCTTGCTGCCTTACCCCTGCTCCCCTGCCACTCCCCTGCTATACTGATTCCACTCCTTGCTGCCTTACCCCTGCTGGTACTTTGCCACACTCTCAGTGCCCTAGGGAATTGTTGCTTCTGTTGCGGATGCCCATTCTGCAAGTTTTGTAAAACTTGGACGGAAAACCACAGTGTTAAAGTAAAAAAAAAAAAAAATAGGATGCATTGCTTCCCCTCTTGACTTTAATAGAAACAAAATAAATGACACAAAATGGCAAACAAAATGATATAATAACTCTGCAGGCACAATAACTTCCGTGAAAATGTATCGATTGGGTCCAGACATGGACCACGCGCCTACACTATTGAAAATGACCTCGATCTGATAAGGGTGAACTCATTTTCAATAGGATCAAAGTTGAAAAGCACTAGAAAATCTCTGTTTTACATATCTTGGCTAGCATCTGAAACAGCTTCTTCTGCCGGGAGAACAGTGATACTGGCAGCCAGAATATATTGTCAGTGGTTCTTAGAAACTGAAATGGCTCCCTCTTTCTCCTATTTCATTATGTAAATTTCTGGTCAAATGAGGCTTCAAGAAAATTACCAGTACACTTAAGAGCTGAAATAAAGGGTGAAGATTTTTCCGCTATGCTTTGTGTCTTGCACAATCTCCCATTTAAATGAAAATGTTCTTTTTCCAGCTTATTTCACCCCAAGTGAACTGATAGACCCATGCACCAAGTGCTATCCCCAACCTTGAATCTATGAGAACAATGATTACTGCATCTGGCTTTGAGGGTTCCGTGTGTTCTGGCATCAGTCACCAATCACTGTGCGGGCACTCTTCCTATCAGTTATAATCTCCATTAACATACAGTAGATTTTCTCTATAATAACTTATTTTGAGAGTATGAAATGTGAGGGCTTCAACTTTATACTGAACCAGATTAATCTGTCACTGTTAACCCGGTCCTGTGATGGTACTGGCCATTAAATCCTGGTGTCTTTTGTGAAACAGTTAATTATCTATTGTAATTTGACTTATGTGCTCCAGAACACCTGAGTGATTTCAATCTAACTGCTCTGTCCTCATTATTTTTCCTTTGAGCATGAAAGTCTGTTATTTAATGGGAATATGCTACAAAGTGGGAGTCATTGAATGCTACGGAGATAACAGAGCTTTGATCAATGAAGTGTTAATTACATTTCAAAGCTTTGATAGCTGATAATGAATAAAGATCAAAAAGAAGCAGCTGACTGTGTCTAGTTTTCAAATCTGGAAAGGGTAGGGTGAAGACATATTTAGTAGCTTCCTATGATCTCACCAGTACTGAATGGAAAGACCTAATCAACAACAACATTAAAGAAGTAGACTACAAGACCCCAAGCCAGGGGTCACTGAGCAAAGGCTGATCCAGTCTCTCACATTTTAATGATATCTGAAGCCAGTACTATTCTTCTCTATATGAAAAGTGTAGCTACAAAATATAACAATGCACTGCTGTGAAACGTCTTGTCTTTCCAATCAAACCTTCTTCCTCTTTTCCTTCTTTTTCTGATTTATTTACCCTTGAGTTTGTAATGTTTGGGTGGTCATCTTTGATATCTCTATCATGTTCTTTAGACACATCCAAAACACTGCTAAAGTGTGTTATTTCTTCTTCTCTAACATTGCTAAAATCTGTCCCTTCCTTTCTGAGCATGCTTCCAAAATGCTGATCCACTCTCTTATCTTCTGCTTAGACTACTGAAACCTGCTATACTCAGATCTGCCAATAATCCATCTTTCTCCATTGCAGTCTGTTCAGAATCCATCTGCATGACTTCTATTCCTTCAGCGTTGGCATGATTATGTAATTCCTCTTCTCAAGTCACTACATTGGCTCTCAGCTGCTTCCACATACAGCTCCAAGCTTCTCTTACTCATCTACAAATGCATTCACCCTCATTGCCTATCTTCTCTTTCCCTTCACCTTTCCTCATAAACTCTGTTTATCAGTCAAAATGCTCTTATCTGTGCCCAATGCTGCCCATCTCCTACATTGCCAACTCCTGACTCTGCGTTTTTCACCTTGTTGTGGTGTATGCCTGGAATAGACTTTCTGAGTTGGTGCATTATGTGCCCTTTCTGGCCATATTCAAATCCAGACTGAAAATTCACCTTTTTGAGACTGCTTTTAAATGTTAACCACTCCTCTATAAAAAAAAATAGATTTCCCCTAGACTTTTTTTTTTCATTTTGTGTGTTTGACTTGATAGTTCCTTCTCCATGGAGTTTATAATCTCCTGTGTATTTGTACAGTTCTGTCGTAAAGTCTGACAGCACTCTAGAAATAGTCAGAGGGTAATGATTCCTCATGCCAGACTCCCAGCTGAGATTACAGTGTCCCTGCTGACTGCTGTGGCATCATGCTCAGATGCAGACCCGATGCTCAGCTGCGATTCATTGCAGCCAGCTAAGATAGTGAGGCAGCAGCAAGGAGCGTCTGCAGGTGGGGGGAGTGAGCCTGTCAATGAGTTTGGAACCAGAATAAAGTGGTGGCGTGACAACTGGAGAAGATTCAGCAGTGGGTGGCGGTGATGATGGTGACATATCTGCGGGGCAGCCTCTGTGATAACAAGTCAGCAACAAAGCCTGGTAGCATAGACCTGCTTCTGTTTCTAATGAAGCTTCTCCTCAAGATCTCGACACAAGGAGATCTCGACGGAGCTTGCAGCAGCAGCAGGGGAGAAGACTGTGTTCTAAGACCTTTATTTTTTTTTACATAGGTTTTAGTGTATGGGTCTCAAAACAGGTTCTCTTTAGGAGAGGTAATCATAATTATTAATGACAAATATGTGTCTACATGGATTTCATTTAACTAAAATATGGCTCGGCTAAACATTTTCCACCTCTGGCTGACTAAATGTATGCTATAACAAGAATACCAGTGTGCCCAATATGTTTTGGTTTTTTTGACGTACCTTGATGTGCAAAATATACTCTTGCATATAAGCATTCAAGAATTGAGAGGAGGGAGGTGGGCAATTTGTTCAAGATTAATTAACAATAATTTTTCACAATACTTTTTTTCATAACAACTTTTTTTTATAACAAATTTATTTTATTTATTTATGATTTTTATATACCGGCATTCGTGATACAATCACATCATGCCGGTTTACATAAAACAAGGGGTGTACAATGAACAATTGAGTAACTTATTGGTGAGGAAGTAAGCAGTTACAAATAACAGGGGAAATAAAACTGGGAGAAGAGAAAAAAAGGATAGGATAACATTAGATAACGATAAAGATATTTACATTAGCTCAACATTAGCTGTAGATATTTACATAAAGAAGGGGTAGGACTGGCTGTATGATGTATAGATTGATGGTATGAGAATTAGTTAGTGTCTGGGAATGCTTGTTTAAACAGCCAGGTCTTAAGTCTTTTTCTGAAGGTTGGGAGGCTAGGTTCTTGTCTGAGGTCCGGAGGGATGGAGTTCCATAAAGGGGGGCCGGCTGTTGAGAATGCCCGATCTCTTAAGGTGATGTGTCTGGTGGTTTTGGCAGTGGGTACTTGAAGAGATCCTCTGAGTGCATCTCGAGTTGGTCTGGAGGAGTTATAAATTTGGAGAGGGACTTGTAAATCGAGTGGGATGTGTTGATGGATGGTTTTGTATATTATGGTAAGAGATTTGTAAAGGATTCTGAAATGAATTGGCAACCAATGGAGATCTTTGAGGATTGGAGTTATATGGTCCCTTCTCCTGGAGTTTGTCAGTAGTCGTGCAGTAGCATTCTGTATCATCTGAAGAGGTTTAGTGTAAGAGGAAGGGAGGCCCAGAAGGATAGAGTTACAGTAATCGATCTTAGAAAAAATGATGGCTTGTAGAATAGTTCTGAAATCCTGGAAATGGAAGAACAGTCTGATTCTTTTCAGTACCTGCAGTTTATGGAAACAATCTTTGGTGGTTCTGTTGATAAAAGCTTTGAGGTTCATCCGGTTGTCGATTAATACTCCTAGGTCTCTCACTTGTGTGGTAGTAAGGATAGCCGGTAGATTAGAGATGGAGTTGTTGTTGTCTGGGGAGATGAGCAGCAGTTCGGTTTTGGAGGAGTTTAAAACTAGGTTTAGGTTGGATAAGAGGCGTTTAATTTCAAGGAGGCAATTTTCCCAGTAATCCAATGTTTTCGTATAAGACTCTTTAATGGGTATCACGATCTGGATATCGTCGGCGTAAAGGAAGTGTTTGAGGTTAAGGTTGGAGAGGAGTTGGCAGATTGGTAAGAGATAAATGTTGAAAAGCGTGGGCGACAGCGAGGAGCCCTGGGGGACACCTATGGATGAGTCCATTCGTGATGATTCTTTGTTCTGTATCTTAACCTTGAAGCCTCTGTTGGCGAGAAAAGATTTAAACCATGAGAGTGCAGAGCCTGAGATACCTATAGAAGCCAGCAAGGACGTGAGAGTGGAGTGGTTGACCGTATCAAAGGCCGCTGATAAGTCAAGTAGAATTAGGAGGAATGATTGACCTTTGTCAAGGCCCATTACAATGAAATCTGACATGGAGATGAGTAGGGATTCTGTACTCAAAGATTTGCGAAATCCGTATTGTGAGGGGAATAGAATTTTATTGTCTTCAATGTAGTCGGAGAGTTGTGTGTTTACAACTTTTTCTAGAATCTTAGCTATGAATGGGAGATTGGCGATAGGGCGGAAGTTATTGGGGTCTTTAGGGTCCAAGTTGGGTTTTTTAAGTAGAGGTTTGATGGAGGCCAGTTTAAGGACGTCGGGGTATGATCCTTGGGAGAGCGAGCAATTTATGATGTCCGACAGTGTTTTGGCGATGGAGTCTGGTATAGCCAGTAGTAGTTTGGTAGGGATGGTATCCAGAGGGTGGGAAGAGGGTTTCATTCTCTTTAAAAGTGCTTGTATCTCTAAGGTAGAGATGGGTTCAAATGTTTCCAGACCATTGTTGTTGAGGGAGGGCTGCTGAAGAGTCGGGGGAGAAGTGAGATCAGGTGGGTTAGAGGGTAGTTGAGTTAGAAGGCTATTGACTTTGTTGTGGAAATGTAGAGCAAGTTCTTCCGCTTTCGATTGAGCTAGATCACTAGGAATCTCCTGAGGAATGATTTGTGTGAGATTGGAAACATAGGCGAAGAGGGCTTTTGCATCGAAGATCAGATGGTGAATCAGATGGCAAATGAATTGCCAAGTTTTTTTCTCTGCATTTACAAACATTTTTTCATATCCAAACCACTGAGAATAATTTGAAATGCATGGTGTTACCATGAATATCTATAACAGCGGTGTTTGGTAAAAAGATGGCCGATTTGAGTCTCCAATTGAGTCGCATTTTTCAGTAGAAGGATACGAGTGTACTGATAATGGTCCTCTATCACGTCGTCTTCATTGATTGATGTTTTCAGCCCATTAAATACGCTACAAAATGGCACCCTTTTCGCTGATACCAGAAAAGGACGCCATTATACTACTGCGCCATGTTTAAAAAACAAACAGTCTGAAAAAGCAAGTGTTGAATATTTTGGCTAAGAGATTGTTTTTCTCACAGTCTATTTTTAAAGTTTATTGCAAAAAACTGTTTGTTACACTGAACCTTGTTTATTACAGCAATTGAGCCCTTGAAAAAGGATCATTTGACATCCGAAAAATGGTCCCGTGTCGGGCAGAGTCGCTGGCTATACTGAAACTCAGAGTGGTTGGCTTCTAGTTATGAAATACTGCAAAGATAAGTAGCACAGTTATTTTAGGATCACGATATATTTTGCACATCAAGATACGTCAAAAAAACCAAACAAAAAATGTACATTCTATGACCAATGATTATATATAAGGCGGCGTGTGTAAGTGGATTTTAATGCTTAATGATGAAGCCTATTATGATGGTCATAAGTTTCACAGGTTCTTGGTGAATGGAAAACACATTGGGCACACTGGTATTATTGTTATAGCTCTTGATTTATTTACCAACAGTCCATTCCAAATTTTCAAGTAATCCAAGGGCTGTGGTTTATCTTTCATTGACTAAATGTATGCGTAGTCTTCCATTGCGTGTGTACTTTTAACGGAGCTGCCAGGAGGAGTGTTAAGATCGGGAGAAGGACAACAATAGTCATACATGATATTTGCACAAGCACATGTGCTATTTTCCCTCTCTTGGCCACCTGCAAGTACTCGTATTTGCTGCTGATTTTCAAAGAGAAGCAGCGCAAGTAATTTCCCTTTGAAATTTTGAGTAAAGTGCAGGCATTAAAAAACGCCCACATGGTTTGCAGCTGCATGGGTATTGGAAAACTGCTATCCGCTGCCCAGCTTTCCCCCACTCCCTCTTATTTTTTCATGCTCTTTCTCCTAGAAGTTGATTTTTTTCATGTTTATCGATGATAAATGTGGTCATCTCCCTCTTAAGAGCCTTCTGTATGCAGAGGGAGTCTTATTTGTGAACAGAAAAAAATAAAATAAGCAGAAACCTGCACTGAGATCACATTGACATATAGCATCAAGGCTCTTTTCATTCATTTCTCTGGTTTTGGATCATTGGTTGTGTAATAACTCAAGATATCTCAACTAGTAACATATTTCTGTTGTCCAACATAATTTCTGGCCAAATGTATATAGTATATTTTAATGGCCATTGATATTTCTGGTTGATTACACAGCATCATGGTAATCTGCCTGTGTTTTTGAATCATAGAGTTCATTTTAGGAGGGAGAATTGTACAAGTAAGGACCTACTATTGGAGTAACATATGGGACAGTGCGCTCTAGGAAGGAGCTACGTTAGTAGAGCTAGTACATGTGTTATCTCATTATTGGAACATAACAATATTGAATCACAGTATTGGAATGACAGATCTTCAGCAGATCGGGGCTGATGTGCATGAGCAGAACTCTGTGGAGTCCTATTTAGGCACTGCTAGGGTCATTGCAGGTCAGGATTGAAGTGCAATAGCATTTAGCAGAGCCCTGGAACAGCAAAGGGTGGGTCGGATCTGAAGTGCTTTAGCAGAGCTGTATTGCATCTCAATACTGGGATAGGAAAGGGTGCTACAGATCAGGATAATAAAACAAGATCATAACAAATGCCATTCTGGCTCAGACCAAAGCTCCATCAAGCCCAGCATCCTATCTCTTATAGTGGCCAATCCGAGTCACAAGTACCAGGTAGGATCCCAAGGAATAAGTCCAATCCCTTCTTGCTCATAACCAGGGATAAGCATTGGCTTTCCCAAGTCTAAATAGCTAATAGTAGTTTATGGGCTTTTCCTCCAGGAACTTATCTAAACGTTTTTTTAACTCAGCTATGCTGCAGATTCCACAGTTTGTGTGCTGAGTGAAAAAATACTTATCAAATTTGTTTTAAATGTGCTTCCTAATAACTTCATGGATTGTCTGCTAGTCCTAGTACAATTGGAAATGGTAATAATCGCTCCCTATTTACACATCCACCATATTCATGATTTTATAGATTTCTAATCTGTTACATTTGCTGCTCGCAGGACCATTCCCATGAGCAAATGTACTTACTTCAAGGCTGGGGGGGGGGGCCTTGCCACACAAAGACACCGCCCAACAGCATGATGTGGCAGGACACCACAGGGATCGCCACCGTCAGACCTTCCCCTAGGAGTGTGCATGCTGAAACCAGCTCCTTTAAAGAGCCTGCTGCAGGAAAAGCCCACGGTGCCCTTGGATGATGGCACAACTCTTTGCCCTATAAAAGGGCTATTCTGATGTTCCTTTACTACCTCTGCAAACAGGTCCCAAGCCTGCCTTGCCCTCATCCAAGTCTTCGTCCGAGCCTGTCTTCTGCCACAGTCTTCAGCTTCAGCCTTGCTTCATCTCCAACCACAGTCTTCAGCCTTGTGCAAGCCCGTCTTCAGCTACAGCTTCAGTCCTGCCTTCTTTTTGGATCTGACCACAGTTACAGACTCCTGGACCTTATCCTAGCCTGGCCCATGCAAAGACTCATTCACTTGCCGGTAGCACAAACCTTGGGGCCCTGCTCACGAGGTTACATCAATTGTGCCATGGCAAGAGGGTCTCATGCTTACGCCGTTTACAACACTATCATATTTTCTCTCAGCCAACTTTAGGTTGAAAAGCCCTAATTTGTTTAGCCTTTTCTCATAGGGGAGCCATTACATTCCTTTTTTCATTTTGGTTGGGTTTTCTCTATGCTTTTTCTACTTATGCTATCTCTTTTTTTTGAGATGGGGTGACCAGAAATGCACACAGTATTCAAGATGCAATCACATCATGGATCGATACAGACGCATTATGATATCTTCTGTTTTATTTTCCATTCCTTTCATAATAATTCCTAACATTCTATTTGCTTTTTTGACTGCTGCAGCACACTGAGCTAAGACTTTCAAAGTATTGACCACAGTGACTCCAAGAACCTTCTCCTGGGTGGTGACATTCAATATGGAACTCAGCCTCAGGTACCTATAGTTCAGATTATTCTTCTCTATATGCATCGCATTGCACATGTCCATCTTAAATTTCATTTTCTATTTACATGCACAATCCTCTAGACTTGGAAGGTAATAATAACATGGTAAATGACAGCAGATAAAGAACAAAATGGTCCATCTAATGATCTATCCAGCAAGTTTTTCTTCTTTGTTTAGGGCAGTAAATGGCACTGCTGCTCCATGCAGTTTACCTCAAGCTTTCTGTTAAGGGTAGTAGTACTTGCTACCCATGCAGTTTATCCCCAAGACTTATATTAAGGGTAGTAACTCCCATTCCATGCAGGCTACCCCAAGGTTAGGGTGGGCTTTTAAATAACCAAGATTATCAGCCAATAAATATTTTTCCCTGGCATGCAATTATTTGGACATTTCTGTTCCACTGTGGAACAATGCTGTACTACAAAATGTGCTTACAGACTTGCTACTTATTCAATTTTGTCTATCATATAAAATTCTCACCATGATTCACACCATGTTAAGTGATGACTCATTACCATGTATAAACACTTTGCTTAAAATTCATCATCTTATTAGGAGCTTGAGATCAGAGGGTCAGTGTCCCTTAGCAATTCTCAATTTTAAATGGTCAGATTTGCAGAATCAAGGGACAGGTTGCATCAGTTCCAGGTGCTCTTCCTTAGAATCAGTTGCCTTTAATGCTCTGCAAAATGTCTTGTATTAAAACCTTCAAAAAGCAGTTAAAAACATATTTATTCGATCAAGCTTTTCCATGATGCCTGTACAGGACTATTTAGGCAAATGTAGTCTGTACTTATAAATTTCTTAAAGGAAATTTGATGCTTGAGATACTTGCTGGCTAATATTTGTATTGTATTGTCTTTGTGCTTCAATTTTTATTATGAATGTTTTATTGGAAGCCACTTAGAACTTGGACTAATGTGGCCTATACAATTTTTAAATAAAGTATTAATGCTATTCAATATCTACAGTCAGCCCCTCCCAAGAGACAAGGCTAGTAACAAAGTTTGGGGTTTTTTACTCTCTTTTTCATAAAGCCATAAAACAGTCTAAAATCCATACTTTTTGCCACTTTTCCTAAATTAAATAGAAGCAGCCCTCTCTTACAATTCTTCACAATTGGCTCATGATTTCACTCTATGAATAATTTTGCATCCTCTGAAAATTTGATTACTTCATTCATCGTTCTCTTTTCCTTATTATTTATAATTAAATTTAAAAATACCATTCCCAGTACAGATCCATGGGGCATTCCAATATGTTACTTTTTTCTATTAAGAGACATCACCATTCAGTCCTATTTTCTCTTTCCTATCTTTTAATCAGTTCAAAATCCACAATAGGAAATTGCCTCCTATCTTATGATTTTTAATTTCCTGATGAGTGTTTCATAAGGAACTTTGTCAAACACCTTTTGAAAATCCAGATACACTTTATCAACCAACTCATCATTGTCCATATGTTTAATAACCACTTAAAAAAATGCAACATATTTGTAAGGCAACACTTCCATTTGCCATGTTGGCTCTGCCCCATTCATCTGTATCTATCCAAAAGGTCAGTAATTTTGTTTTTCTGAATAGATTCTACCATTTTGCCCACCACCAATGCCAAGCTCACCAGTCTGTAGTTTCCCAGATCACCCCTGGCATCCTTTTTAAAAATCGGCATTACATTGGCTACCCTCCAGTCCTCAGGTGCTCTAGCTGATTTGAATGAGAAGCTAGAGATTATTAATAATATGTCTGCAATTTTATCTTTTAGTTCTTTCAGAACTCTGGGGTGCATGCCATACTGCCCCAGTGATCTGTTACTCTTTAGCTTCTCATTTTGCTCTATTACATCTTCCTGGTTCACCATGATTTGCTTTACTTCTTTTAAATCGTCACCTTATAAAAAGGATTTAGGTGTATTGCACAACTTTGTGGGTTCCAGTACTGGAATAGCAAAGGATGCTACAGGTCATGATTCACTTGTAAAGAGAGTTTTGCAAGAAAAAAATCCCAAGACACATTGTCAGAGTTTGTGCACAGATATGAAGCAGCAGCAAAAAAATGCACTCCTAGCTGGGAATGTGGCTGCAGAATACTGACCCAGCAAGTGAAATTAGCTGTACTTTATTATCAATCAAGAAAATTCAATACGTATTGATCTGTGCATGCACTCATGCATGATGAGGAAACTCATTAAAGTAAGGTGAGCAGATATTTACATGTCAAGGGAGCAAACTTCAACGACCCTGGTTTTACCCTATTGCAGCTCTGAATTTGTAGTATTGATGCTTTCGGAGAAATTGGAACAGGATGTCCATTAATGCAAAGGATGTATGACTAGAACCGTGTCAGTCTGTGCCTGATGAGCTTCCGTGTTGTGCACTGTGATGGTTGGCATTTGTTTACAGGTATAGGATGTCAGTAGGACAGGCCAGACCTCTCTTTCTGACTGGCCTATGTTCTTTTGCCATGTGGAGCAAAGATGAAAGGAATGCAGAAGATTCAAGCAGATTTTGCAAAGAATTGTAAGCTCTTTATTTTCTCGTTGGTAATGATGAGAAATTTGATTAAATGTCATTTGTAATACAGATCAGTAAGTAAAGCAAACTTACTTACTTTTATCATCCTTCTGTGATATAGTAGGAAAGATGTGCATATATAAGTTGGGGGATTTAAATGGAACGTGTATCAAATGTTAGAAATATTTATTATGATGAAGATTATTATTTATTTATTTATTATATATCTCATCACAATGAAAATGGGTGCAAAGTGAAAGGATTGACTTTCCATCTGTCTTTTCTCACTCTCTTTCTTCTTTTCCCTCCTCGCTCTACCTCTGGAGTTAGAGGAAATTTGCATTTTGAGTAGGTCTGAAACCCATGTGCCTAGAGCTTTCCCCTGTCTTAGTTTAAGGACTTTGCCTGTTTTGTAGTTTTTAGTTGGGCAACTTTTTGTTTCATTTTCTTTGTTTGTTTTGTGTGCCATCTCCACTTGGTTTGTTTGTTTCAAATGAAAAACATTCTTTCAAGAAATCGCTCAATTTGTTTTTTTCATTTCCCATTAAAGTCAATGGGGGAAGCAATGCAGCCTATTTGGAACTTCAGAACTGGGGATTTTCTAATCAAGTCCTAATGAAACGTCTGGGCAGACATCATCAGAAGGAGGAACAGATGCACTCCAAGGCACCAGGGTTGTGGCAAAGTGGTGCCAAAAGTGGCAACGAATATCCTGTGAAGGGAGAGTTAAGCAGCAAAGCTGGCAGAAACATCCCTGACACTGAAAGAGGGACAAAGCAGCACAGAGAGTGGCATGAAGTGGCAAAACAGCCACCCAAAGTGGCAAAAATACCCTAATGTGTAGAATCTAGGGGTATGGCAGCAAGCCAGATTGACAGCAAGACCCCCAATATGGTGCATCAGAGTGGCAGCAAGGGAGATGGGGCAGTAAGACCCATAAGGTATAGCTTTAAGGATAAGCATGGTAGCAAACCTAAGTGCCTGGAAGATCCCCACGGTGTTACATCAGAGGCACGGCAGCAACTCAGAGTGGTAGCAAGATTCCCCCCCCCCCCCCCAGTGGTACAGCAAGTACCCAATCCTCTGCCCCTGTCGTTCCCTCCTCTCCCCTTTGCTTTCAGTGGCATCATGGAATTGTTACTGGGGTTTGTGATGTCACAATGTACTTTTCTGATACTGTTACCACTCCCCAGAACCATTCTGTTATTGGCTGGCTTTCCATCTGTCACACACACACACACACACACACACACTCAGTCAAGTGGACAGACAGTTCACGTCAGAGCTTAACAAAGGACAGTGCCAGCTTGCCACGTTGTGCTATTAGCAGCTTGCTAGTGGCTAGGGCTATCCCAAACAGGGTGTGCAAAAATATCGGAGACACACACACACACACTATATATATAGTGTGTGTGTGTATATGTATGTATGTATATATATAGTGTGTGTGTGTGTCCGATATTTTTGCACACCCTGTTTGGGATAGCCCTAGCCACTAGAGATGTGAATCGTGTGATTGATCATCTTAACGATCGATTTCGGCTGGGAGGGGGAGGGAATTGGATCGTTGCAGTTTGGGTTTTTTAAATATCGTGTAAGTCGTGTAAATCGAAAACCGGCACACTAAAACATCCCTAAAACCCACCCCGACCCTTTAAAATAAATCCCCCACCCTCCCGAACTGGACCCCCAGGGACTTTTGGCCAGCTTGGGGGGGGCCTCCCAAGCTGGCCAAAAGTCCCTGGGGGGTCCAGCAGGGGTCCGGGAGCGATCTCCTACGCTCCTGACATCGGGGGACAAAAAACAAAATGGCGCCGGCGCTACCTTTGACCTGTCATATGACAAGGCAAAGGTAGCGCCGGCGCCATTTCTACAACGCACCGGAGGCCCGAGAGTAAAAGATCATGTTATACTTTATTGGATGGTCCACAGTCTGTTCAGCCTGTTTTCCGTCAAAACTGTTATATGGATGTTAGTTTATTTAATACCTATTAAGAATGTCAATGTAAAGCCTGTTGCTAAGTTATTGTTTAATGTAAACCGCGGTGATGTATTTCCTTACGTACTGCGGTATATAAAAACCCTTAAATAAATAAATAAATAAATCACACCGGGACCCTCCCTCTGGACCCCAGGTAATTTAAGGCATTTTGGGGGGGTTCGGGAGGGTGGGGGATTTATTTTAAAGGGTCGGGGTGGGTTTTAGGGTTGTTTTAGTGTGCTGGTTTTCCCGCCCTCCCTCTTCCCCCGATTTACGATTTTTTGACGATAAATCGGGGGAATTGTTATTGTATCGCGGCTCCAACGATTTTTGACGATTTAAAATATATCGGACGATATTTTAAATCGTCAAAAAACGATTCACATCCCTACCTAGCCACTAGCAAGCTGCTAATAGCACAACGTGGCAAGCTGGCACTGTGCTTTGTTAAGCACTGACGTAAACTCAGTCTGTCCACTTGACTGAGTGTGTGTGTAACAGATGGAAAGCCAGCCAATAACAGAATGGTTCTGGCGAGTGGTAACAGTATCAGTAAAGTACATTGTGACATCACAAACCCCAGTAACAATTCCACTTTCATGATGCCACTGAGAGCAAAGGGGAGAGGAGGGAACGACAGGGGCAGAGGATCGGGTACTTGCTACCACTCTGCCCGGATGCCATGCTCCTAAGCTACACTTGGGGCCCTTGTTGCCATGCTCCTGATGTACCACTTTGGGGGGGGGGGTGGGGATCTTGCTACCACTCTGAGTTGCTGCCGTGCCTCTGATGTAACACCGTGGGGATCTTCCAGGCACTTAGGTTTGCTAATATATATAGTGTATGTGTGTGTGCACTGCAGATAAATTATTTTGCACAGGAAAAAAAAAACTGACAGAAAAGATACCGGAGAGGCAATGCTTCTGTTCTTTCTTTGCTAGTCAAACCAAAAGAGACAAAAAAACCAAACCCAAAACATGAACACTGTTTGTTTTTTCACTGGTATTGCTCTTAGCCTTGCAGCAGTGAACAAACAAAATGCAGCGGCATCTCTGTCTCTCACTCACAGTGAAAGCAGTGCACTGTGACTGCAGCAATGAAGATAACCAAAAGCCCTTTGCAATTGCCAAAATTCCCCTCTGACTTCCATTTAAGAACTTTTCCTTTGCCTCTAATAGTGGGCCTGATTCATTAAGGCATTTTCCCATAGACACAGAATGAATCAGGCCCTTATTGAGAGAGCTTCTGAAAAGACCAGCTTAGAGCTCAGACCTTTCTGTACAAGGACATCCACTTCACTTGATCCTGATGGATGCTATAGACTAGCTAAAAAATGCTTCATCTTAATTGGTCCCCCAGCCTGTCAATTTCCCTAGGTCTCCCACCTCAGCAGTAGCGCAGCTACTATGTCACAGGCAAGGGATGGTTGCTATAGTTACCAATTAGTCCCTGCAGCTTTAGGCCTAGAGCAATTCTGAATGTTCCATAGACTTGAATGGGAAACATAAAACACATGAAACAAAAGTTTTTGTTGAAATTCATGGAAACCCTCCATTCATTTCGGGGTCCATATTTGTTGCATTTTACCAATTTATTTCAAAGAAATACACCTCTCTAATTTTCAGTCCTTCCCCGCAATCTGCAGAATGGAGAAGTGAATTTGAGAACTATGCACCCCTTTGGCAGAGCTGTCAAGTTACCCAATTCTAGGAGAGAGATTCTTTGGCCAGTCCTGGTTTTGAACTTACATCTCAATGTACAGTGGTATTTATAGTCCCCTGAGTCTTCCCATTGAAATCACCACTGCAAGTACCAGAATGCTTCTTCATGGATTTGTCAGAATTGACCTAAAACCGCCTTCCTGGAACTGGGTAACTTGGCAACTCAATGACTCAGGTGTGGTTTTGGTCATTGTTTTCTTGCAGAGAGATCCACATAGTAATGAGCTCCTGACTTGCTGGTCTAAGTAAGACCCGTGACATTATGCCAGGATTCCATCAGGATGCAGGATTTGTGTTGCCAATTATGTACGATTTCTTACTCATAATTTACAGATCAATACAGCTTCCTTTTTTTTTTGCAATGCATTAATAATGCAAAGAAACTGGATTGAAAATTGGATTTTTGTTCAGCACTACCTTTTTAAATAAGTGATTGCTGCATCAGAAGGGGAATGAGGGCAAAGGAAGAAGAGAACAAAAGGGAAGGTTCTGCGTGAAAGAGAAAATTATTCCAAACATACTGCTAGTCTTTAGGGTTTTCTGCCCTGCATATCTGCGTTTTAATTTGCTTAGTATTGACAAGAGTGTATGCTGATGAATGAACTTGTCTTGCAAACTAGAAGTTTATAAATAGGAGCCTTGCTGATTTATTGAAGTCTGATTTTTCCCCAACTTGAAAGTTTATTTTACTTACCATGAATCCTGATCATTATATTTCTCCTACTTACAAAACTCGGGCTGCTTCTCCTTCTATCCCAAGAAACTGCTGGCTCTCTAAATCTTTTAAGGTTGAATTAAAATCTTCCTCGTAGTGATCCTCCATATTAAAGAGTAGGGATGTGCATTTGTTTGAAGTGTGACGAATGAGGCCATCTGTGATCCCCTGAAAAGAATGCAAGGTACCCACAAACATAATTGAAAGTTTTCATCTCCATTTGTTTATGTTTCCCATTAAAGTCTATGTTAAAGTAAATTAGTGGCAGTTAGATTGCCCTCCTCTTCAAGATAACAACATCCAAGTAATATCAATGAAGTCATAGTCTGTCCAAATCCAAGGCAGAAAGCAAGGAAAAAGACTGGAAGGAGAACCAATCAAGGTCAAGCATTTTTTATCCAGCCTATAACTTGCACCTGTATTAATTGGCGCTGGTGTCCTCCCACTGAAAGGTTTGAGCATAGGCAAGCTCTATTTTGGGATTTACTTCTCTGGTGGATTTTTACAGGGGAAGGTTTTATTTTCTGGAGCTATGAATAAAATAAAATGTTTAAAAAGAGACAAGGAGAAAGAAGTTAAAGGAAGGGCTTTCTTCTTATCTTTATTGCTGCAGTGTCTGGGAGACAGAGTTGCTGGAAATCTGTCTCCTCACTGGGGTAGGGGAGTGGGGAGAAACAGTGACCAGAGGGAGTTTTAGTGTCTCCGTCTCACTGTAGTGCACTGCAGACTAGGCTTGTGAACAAATAGAGCCCAGAGTTCTGTTTCTTCTTCTTTGAGAGTTTTTGTATTAAAGGAGTCAGCAGCATATATATACTATGTGAATGTGTGTGACATTTTTCTACACATTATGAGGATTATTGAGTGTCTGACCTTGTATATAAGGCTTAAGTAGCCAGCAGACAATTGGTGGCAACATCTAGGCTGGTAATTCTACTCGCTAAGCATTGCAATGCACACAATTTCTAAATTTGTGTGGGACAGTCACTCAGTATTAGAGTGATACTGATGTGAATACACTAAAGTATACTACAAAATTATATTGTGATGTCAATTTTGAGTGCCACTATTTTCAATTCCATCAAGCCACTATGAGGAAAGGGGAGAAGAGGGAATGGAAGTGGACAGGAGAATATCAGGAACAGAGGAATGGGTAATTCTGCAGAATCAGTCTTGCTGCCATATTGCCTTACTGCCATATCTCTGATGCTAAACCTTAAGGATCTAATTACCACTCTGGTCTGCTGCCATAATCCTGATGCTATACCTTAGGGGTCTTACTGCCACTCTGACATGTAGCCATACTCATCATGCTCACTTTGGTGGTTTTACCTCTACTCTGCCTTGATGTCTAAATGCTATTAGGCATACCCTGAGTGCTATACCTTGGGGGTTTAGATGCCTAGTGTGCTGTTTACTACACAACAAACTACTTTAATGATTCTGTGCTGTATGCAATACCCTGCATGCTACACCTTGGGATTTTAATATCTCCATGCTATTTTCTACTTTAGGGTTTTGATGCATCTGTGCTATTTCAAAACCTCTCATTCTATGCCTTGGAGGCTTTAATGATACCATAAGAACATAAGAAATTGCCATGCTGGGTCAGACCAAGGGACCATCAAGCCCAGCATCCTGTTTCTAACAGAGGCCAAACCAGGCCACAAGAACCTGGCAGATACCCAAACACTAAGAAGATCCCATGCCACTGATGCAATTAATAGCAATGGCTATTCCCTAAGTAAATTTGATTAATAGCCATTAATGGACTCCTCCTCCAAGAACTTATCCAAACCTTTTTTAAACCTAGCTACACTAACTGCGATAACCACATCCTCTGGCAACAAATTCCAGAGCATTATTGTGCATGGAGTGAGAAAGAATTTTCTCCGATTAGTCTTAAATGTGTTACTTGCTAACTTCATGGAATGCCCCTAGACATTCTATTATTCGAAAGTGTAAATAACCGATTCAATCTACTCATTCAAGACCTCTCGTGATCTTAAAGACCTCTATCATATCCCCCCTCAGCCGTCTCTTCTCCAAGCTGAACAGCCCTAACCTCTTCTGTCTTTCCTCATAGGGGAGCTGTTCCATCCCCTTTATCATTTTGGTTGCCCTTCTCTGTACTTTCTCCATTGCAACTATCTTTGAGGTGCGGCAACCAGAATTGTACAAAATATTCAAGGTGCAACCTCACCATGGAGCGATATAGAGGCATTATGACATTTTCCGTTTTATTAACCATTCCCTTCCTAATAATTCCTAACATTCTATCTGCTTTTTTTGACTGCTGCAGCACACTGAGCTGATGATTTTAAAGTATTATCCATATTGTTTGCACTATTCAACATTTTATACCTTAGGGTTTTGATGCCTCTGTGCTGTTTACCTTAAAACATACTCTACTTCTTGAGGGTTTGAGATAGCCAACACTGTATATGATAAGAATGTTGATGCCTCCATGCTGTTTGCAATAATCCACCTTCTATGCCTTGGGGAGGTTGATGTTCTATGCTGTTTGTAATACCCCACATTCTATGTCTTAGGGGTTTTGATGTCTCCATGCTGTTTTCCATAATGCACACTCTACCTCTTGGAGGTTTAAATGCCTCCATTCTGTTTGCCATACCACACACTCTGTCTTGCTCTCATAAAACTGATGTTACACCTTGAGGATTTTGTTGCCACTTTGTCTCACTCTAATCTCTACACGGCAGCCTAGTCTTCTAATCTACAGCTACTATTAGCTCCAGAGACAGATTTTAATGAACACCAGCCTGCCCCTTGGCTGGTTATTCTCTGTCACAAGGTTTGTGTACACAAAAGGAGTCAGCACAAAAGGAGTCAGTGCCTTGAAGAATCCCTGCCATTGCTGGTATCATTTTTGCCCTTCTACGGTGCCTTGGACTATTCATGAACTTTTTTGGTGCTATTTTGATACAGTGTTGATGCCTGAGAGTGGCTTTCCCCTTTCTGACAATGTCTATTTAAAGGTTTCATTAACATTCATTAGAAAACCCATTTTTTGAGCCAAAAATAAGATGATTTGCATCCCCCATTGACTTTCAAGGGGAACAAATGGATGAATAAACAAAAAAAATAAAATTCATCTGTAATGAACCAAATGAATTTCAGTGACTTACTAAACAAATAAACCAAAATGAATGTTTTCTCTTTCCCCATTCCTATTAAAAAAAAAAAAAAAAGCTCTATTATCTCATCTTTCCCAGATGCTGTCCCTTCTTGTGCCTGTCTCTTGACTATTCAAACACCTTGACACAATTGATGCACAATATTCTCTTCTTTTGTCCTGAGAATCTGTAACCACCTCCTTCCATAGTATTTTTTTTTCTGCAACTGATTGAGCTATTGTGGACTATGATGACATATCCTGCCCTGCCTAGGAATGACTGACCATTGCTTTGAGTCAGACAATGGATTGTCATTGTCAGACTATCCTTACATCAACCAACAATAGTCAACCACTACAATTTCCTAAAGCAGCACTAAAGTAGGGATGTCCTGTCATTTTAAAATGACAGGGAAATAACAGGGACATTGATTGTTTCATTTTCTCTCCCATCCGAAACAATACAAAAACAAAATGTCATTTGTTTGTTTCTTTTATTAGCCTATGCAAAATGGCAAATGCTAAAATAATTTAGTACATGGTGATGCAGAAATGAAAAAAAATGGGAAAAAATGTCATAAAAATCTAAATTACAAAAAGAATGTAATAAATACCAAATGAAATGGAAAACAAATATGAATTAAAAGATTTCCACGATTTCCCCTCCATTACTGGCAAAGAGTTGTTTAATTGAGTCGGCAGCTGAAACCAACACAATTAAGATTCTCTCTTTATTTTTAAAATGTAATTCCATATGATTTGACCACTCCCAACATTATGATTGTAAATCAATAGAGTTTCTGTGTTTACCTTCATTAGAATTCCATGCAGGCATCCCACTGGTACATATGAAGTATTCTGATACCATTAAGAGCTGAAAAGTGGACTCAGGGGAAAGACATTTCTAATAACATGATAGGTGGCTATAATAAAATACAGAGCTTTTGTTCCAAAATGTATAAAAATGGAATAAAAGAAACTAGGGCAAACAAAGAGATTTAGTTATAAGAGAAAAAATAGGATGCATAGAGGCTAGAACATAGCACATTTCTAGTCTGAAGACTACAGCTAGTTCTGCAACATTAAATAATTTGCTTCATGCATGATTCCTAGAAAACAATCAGTACTGAACCTAATCTGCACTATTATATGGATGATAAAGGGCATAAAATTGTATTTTGAAATTCTCATTAAAACAATTAACTATATAATTAAATGAAAAAGGGGTGTGCAGACATTTTGTTTCATGTTTTTTACCTTTTTATTGCATTTGTTTGTTTCATTTCTTTTTGTTTATTTTAAACCAAAAAAAGTAAGACAATTTAAAAACAAAATAAAAACCAAAAATAAAAGCCAAAACATAACAAAATGTTGGTCCCCGTCAGAGAACTTCTCCGTGCCTATCAGTTAATCTGTAAGTCCCAGAGTACATGCTAAGAGTTGAAGATATGGATGAATTAGAAATAGATGACTGCGTATACCCTCTAGCCAGGAATACCTGGCCTGGTTGGAAGCCTGTTTACATAATTGCTCTATAGCAGCCTGAGAGATTAACACTTGTATAAAGTAAGTTTCATAAGCATAGAAGGATAATGAGGGACAGCCAGGGCAAGGAGAGTGAAAAGACAGAAGATACAGAGTATTGCCAGAAATAAGAGTTTTGTAGCCACTGCCATGAAGACCCACACATGACGAGGGCAGGGTGGAGAGCTAGCACAGTGGCCTCATTGCCTTCCACCCCCCCCCCAAAAAAAAAAGTTCAGTTCTATTCACACCCCTGCTTATAATAGATAAAAAAAAATGTGATGCCTGAAAACTACACATAGTGGTAAAAGAGAAAAACATAATAAAGGCATTGCTAACAGAAATGCCAGTACCAAGTGACTATTTTGCACTACATATGGAGAGACAAATGATCATCAGGTATCAAGAGATGCAATCAGAGACCAAGAATAAATGCGGCAGAAAGATACAGAAATAGTCCCAATTGTGTTGGACATCACCAGCCTGATTAAAAAGAAATTCCAAGCGTACCTTGATATGTTGCCTGTGTATATTACATTTTATGAGTTCCAGAAAGATGTTCTCTTAGGCACAATGCAAGTATTAAGAAAAGCACAAGCAGTAAATTTACGAGATTGAGATTCTAAACAAACTTCTCTGGTTCATTTGTGCTGTACTGTGCACACAACAATCCCACTTGGAGATACTAACCTGAGAAACCAAGGACAGACCAAGCCTGTGAGTTCCCCCAAAATACATGGAGGTCCATATTCAGCCACAAGCTGTCCAGGTAAGCTCATTTCATTTCATTTCTTTATTGTACCTTCCCCCCGAGTAAACAAACCCTGCTTAGGGCAGTGAACAACAATTATTTAACAGTATAGCAGTAATCCTCCACCCCAACCCTAGCCTACACAATCATTTCCCCAGGCCAACTATAAAACATATTTCCCTAATAGACCCTAAAATTTAACTAGATAAACTTACCTGGTTAACTTAGATCAGATATTTAGTGGTGCCACCACGCCACTAAATATGCTTGGTTAGATCCAAAATTACCCAAAGAAAGAGTCAAAATTGCAGAATGCTTGAAGTATATGGTAAACTCAGAGTTAGCCTGGTGAGTTTACCTAACTAATTTTAGGACAGCCCTTCATCACAATTAGTTATATAGATAAAGTAAGCTAGATATCACTGAATGAATACTGGCATTATCTGGATAACTTAGGGTCAGATAGCCTTCTGATTTATCTAGGCAAGTTTTATCCATCTAAATACTTACCCATATGACTCAATGGTGGCCAATGTCATGGCAGAATCTTTAAATCCCATGGTTTTGTCGGGCTACGTCTGAAACTGAGCTGGGCGAACCTTTTAAATATTGAAATAAAATTGTGCAATACGGTCACAGAATGCTTGCTGTCAGCTTTGCCAGGCAGTTTCCATAGAGTTGTTATGAATTCACTTTCAATTAGTCTTTGGCCTCTGCGTTGGGGGAATACCCTAGGGCTCGCCTTTAATATATTTCTCCAAACTTTGGGGGCTGCCATCAGGAGCTTAGGCTTTAAATGTTATATTTTCACAATGGGATAAATAGTCCTGACAGTGGTGCAAAATGCACATGTTCTGGTTAATTACATTATCACTGATATAATTGAATACCTCAGATCCTTTACATTGTCTTTCTGCAGCTTGTCTTCTCTTGCTTTTTCTGATTCTCTATCTTTACTAACTTATCACACATCTGAAACCCTTTTTTCAGGATTTTGTTATTTCCCCCAGGGCCATAAAAATATTTAGTCCCTGAGGCTGTCTTCTCACACTCAAAGGTAGATTTAAAAAAAAAAAAAAAAAAAAGCACAGGCATCCATGTGCGTGCGGCTCCTGGAAGGGAGCGGACATTGACACGCTGATTTTTATAACATACGCCTTCACTTAAAGGTCTCTCCCTCTGGGTCAGATTCACGCATTTCATAACCCAATATGCGAGATGTCCGACGCAGTAACCATTTAATCTTATAAGTTAATCTCATTATTTCCCCGTTAGCTGTATGTTATAATGCATTCATGCTTTTCAAGTCTGCTGTAAATCCAAGTTTGTTGATATTTTGTATATTTACTTATATTTATAATAATTTATTTTATTTTAAGTCGTTCGCTGCTTTATCTATAAGTTCATACGAAGTTACCCCTGTTATCTGTACCCTCTTGTTTGACGTAATTTCCAACTTTGGTTCTATGTAAACCGACGTGATACGTACTAGTACAGGAACATCGGTATATAACAGCCTTAAATAAATAAACATACGCACACTGTCACGCACATGTTATAAAATGCAATGACTGCCCAAACATGCGCACTCAATTTTGTATCAGTGCACGCGAGTGACCAGCCGTGTTCATAGGAGAGGGGAATTTTTTAAAAATATGCGTTGCGATGTGAGTAGGCCTCTCCCAGTTCCCTGTCCCCCTAACTACCCTTCCTACCTCTTCCCCTCTCCTCTCTGACCCCCAACCCTCCTCCTCAACTATTAGATTTTTTTTTTTGTTTCAAAACTTACTTCATCTTCTGATGTGAAGTAAGTTTCACGTTCTGGCTGGCTGCTGGCGCGCGCTTCCCCAGGACAGGGCCTAATGGCCGCTGTCCCAATCGACCCCCACCTGGCCCCTCCCTGCCCAGACCTCATCCCCCGGCCTGCCCTTTTTGGATGGCCCGGCACTTCTGGGCGTACCGGGAGAGAAGCGCGTGGCAGGGCCATTTCTAAAATGCGCTCGGCTCGTGCACGGGCCCAGCCGCGCGCCTATCTCCCAGATTTTACGTGTGCAGGCTTTTGAAAATTCGGCCAATACTGTATTTCCTCTCAGTGCAGATCCCAAGGGGTGGATTCTTTCTATGGGGTAAAGGTAGACCCATGTGGCCCAGGGGTTAGTGTGCTTCTCCTTAAGTGTGCGTCTCTCTCTGTATCTTTATCTCAGTGACAAACAGGCTGGCCCATTGTCCAATAGGTTACTCCACAAATAAAACTGTACAGTGGATGTATTTACAATATCTTTCTGATTATGGACTTGTGTCCTTTTTCTCAGACTTCTGGGGTAAAGCTTGACACTTTTCTCCTCAGTGAACGAAGTGTCCCAGTGTGTGTGAGGAATCTTATTGGGGAAACCCCAAAAGACCAAAAAAGATCCCACCTGAGTCCAAAGCTCTAACTCATGCCCAGTACCTGTGTCCTGGTCCCTTTAAGGTGGAGATCCTGTGGAGGATCTCCAAATCTTTATTCTTCTTCCCACACTTCCTTTTAGATCTGGATAACTTCTCTGAAGGAAAAGTCTAGTTGTCTGAGTTCCCGAATCAGGTTCCTAATCTCCTAGCTTCAAGGTGAGGAGGGGTAGAAAAACCTTTACACGAATCAAAAAAGGGGATAATCCAAATTACTCATAGTCCAAAAATCTCACACTGGGCAATGCTATCATTGTTCTTGCTTCTTCTAGTAAGTAGAAGGATAGCTCACAGGTCTCCAGCCCCTGCCCTCTGGATCGGGGCTTGTCCCTCCACAAAGGGTACAGGGTGGTCCCCAGTATGAGAAACCTATACTAATTCTGACCAAAATTCGCTCTCTATTAAAAAATCAGGCAGACCCTCTGACAGGGAGTGAAGGGATCTCCTTTAAACGGAAAAGACATCAAGTTGGGTTAGTAGGCCCAACTCATCAGGAAAAAAGAAAACTGGCTTTTGCAGCCTCCAAGAACCAACTCAAAATGACCACACTCTCTACAGAACTTGCCCCCCCCAAGTACTCTAAGGGACAATGAATCACAGCCAACCTCAATAGGAGAGACTGATGTAGGATGGTAAACCCACTAAACATCACTGTGACTAATGGCAGGGATCTGGAGCCATTTAGTGGCTAACCAGGGGGTTTGCCACACAACTTTCTTCTCTTCACCTCAGTCTTATACTTTTTGTTCTATAGTCCCTTCTATTACACTTTATATCTTGTTTCCACCCCTCTCCCTTCCTCATTCTCTTAACCTTTTCAGATCTCTTCCTGTCTGCCTCATACCCTCTCTCTTCCTTTTCTCCTCCCACCTTCTAACTCGCTTTCTTTCACATATCTATCCTTCTTTCTCCTCCTTTTGCAAGCTTCCTGTCTCACATTCTTTCTTCCTCATATCTCACGCCTTTATTTCACTTCTCTCTCTTATAGAGATTTATGTAGGCCTGATTGATTTTAAGAGATCATTATGCACTGCTCAGCCATTCATTTATTTTATTACTTCAACCTCTGTAAAATGTCAATTACAAAAGTAATCTAGCTGTTGTGTGTCATCCCTGCCGTAATAGGAGAAAGGCCACTACCATCCCATTAAAGGCAAACTAATAAATAGCATACATTACCCACAAGCCATCTTACTCTTAGATTCTCTTTATCACATTTCCTTTATTATGAATTTTGATTATGAAAGATATTTTAGTGTGACAAATTCGCATAAACCTGTCACACATGCCATCTAAAGCTTGCAAAAAGTGACTCATCCATCACTAATAATAGTATTCCCATCCCAAGAATGAAGACATCATGGCATATCTGGATTCTGGTCAGTATTAGAGATCTCTTGTCCCTTGGGATCCTGGCTGATATGATGTTAAATGGTTGAGAATAGAATTTTGATTCACTCCATAGGTGCAGTAGTGAACTCAACATGGAATGCTGGCCAGTGGCCAACAGCAAAGCAACTTTAGCTTCTTACTCTGCTCTGGCCGAATAAAATGTCAACCGAGACACTTGAATAAAGGATCTAGCTGGCTGAATAAGGAGTTACCTAACTTGATCAAAGTGTCTAAACATTTCCCCACACAGAGCAGTTAAATAATATTACTGCCTAGTTTCACTGGTTGGGTGCACTTTAGCTGCTTTAAAAGTAGGGGTACGCATGTGTTTTCTAACAAAATGAATAACCTAATGAAAAACCTTGCTTCATTTCATTAGAATGAAACAAAAAGAAAAACCTAAAGAAATGCTACCATCACCTCTAAACTCTTCCCTCCCAGGGTGCAGACCTTTAAAAAAATGGAATTCACCCTCCCTCCCCCTCCAGTCTAGCTTAACCTACCTTTGGGGGTTACAACCAAATGGGGCAAGCATGATCCCCAATCACTCCTGCTCTGCCAGGTCCCATTTTCATAAATGATGCTGCTAACCCAGCACCTGAGGCCAGCGCCATTTTGTTAATTTTCAAATTGAGCCACAGCAGGGCAGGAGCAGGTGGGGATCAGATGGGGTAAGCCTCTTCGGGAGGGGGAAATGGGAAAGAACTTCATTTTTTTTTTTCATTTCTGTAAGCTAGGGGGTGGGTTGGGGGCAGCAGCATTTTAATTTTTTTCATGCTGGCTGAACTCAGCCCCTTTTTCCTTTACGTCTTGTTCTGCTGTGTTATGTTTTTCTGGCTTTTTTTTTTTTTTCTTTTCCAAGTCAAACGATTCAACAAAATGAAAACTGAATTTTAAAATATGATTTCGTTTCTGCATGCCTTGCTAATAGAGGGCAGCAGGAAGTAAGCCTGGAGAGGGGGATTAAACTTTGCACATGTACTGCAGTTTCAAATATATATGCGTGCAGTTTATCTCCACCGCACTCAATTAGCAGATAAAGCAAGGCAAAGTATTTATTTAACGCGTTTTATATACCGTCATTCGGAATCGTCAAAATAACGCCATCATAATGGTTTACAAAATATAAGGTTACAGGGATGAGGGGGTAAACAGGGTTTCAAGATACAAACTGATGTTAAGCAAAGGTTATATAAATGTGTAATGTTACAGAAAATTTATAGAAACATAAATGTGAAGAATTTAATTTCTTGAAGGAGGATTGGAACGTGAAGTAATTTTGTTGTTCATTGGGCGAGTTGGTATGCTTTGTTGAACAAATATGCGGTATTTCGAGCCATGCAACGTGTAGTACATTTTCAAAGGGACACTACTTAGGCAATGTGCCTAGGAAACTTCACTACAAGATGCATGGATACAAAAGTACATCCCCCCCTCCCCCCCCCCGAAAAATAAAAGGTTACTCGTCTTTCAAAAGCAACGCCTGTGTACGTGTGCTTCGGGAGGCTGTTGCTCCACATTTTTGAAGTGCCCTAGTACAATCCTGAGCCTATATCGCAGGAATTCGGCCCACTTTTTGAATGCAGATGAAAATGCAGCTGGACTGTGACTCGACGTGCTTCGACACGCACTGTTTACTGTTCCTACAACTCCTTTGCAGCATTATTGCACGTGAAACTCCACCGTGTGCCTTTGGTCTATCCAATCTCAACATCTCTGATGTAATTCTAAAAATTTTTCATGATCTATAGTTTAATTACTTTTTTGTCCTGTATTTCTCCTAAATGTTTTTAATAGAACCATGTCCAATACAACCTAAATAATAATAATAATAATTATACCAATAAAACAGAGGCCGATATTTAAAAATGAGGAAATTGGATAACCAGATAAAGTTATCCAGATGATTTATCTGTGATATTCAGTGGAATAAAAGAAAACCGGGTATTCTTTTGAATGTCACTGGTTAGGGATAGTTATCCAGCCATTCAAAAAAAAATATAGCCAGTTAAGTGGTGTTGTGCTAAGGAAAAATAAGGTTGCTAAGCCTACAGGCCTACAAGTTCCTTTCCTCCTTTCCGCCTAAGCTCCAAAGGTTCAGTGTTGCTGGGCTGAGCCTGTGGCCTCCTCCCCAAACTGCCTGCCATCTCAATAATACAAAAATACATAGGCTGGGGGGTCTGGGCTGCTCTCTCCGCTTCCCCTCCAGCCTCTGCTTCCGGGTCCCATCTATTATTACAAATGAATTTCTCTCCAGGGCCCCTCCTCCTTCCCCCACCTGAACCCTTGCCCCTCCCACCCTCCCTGAACCTTAATTTTAGTTTCCTATTCGGCCGTGTTGTGGTAGTGTCCTACCGCGACCTGGGCCCGGCATTTCTGCCGCTGATAATCAGCTACGCTTCCAGCATGGCTGCCCAGAAGCGCCACCCTACGCTTGCAGCGTTTCCAGGGGCACCGGGCCCGAGTCGCGATGGGACACTACCATGATCTGTGCTTAAGATGAAACTAAAGTACATGGAGAGTTGGGGAGGGATAGGGAGGGAGACCGGGGAGAGAAATACTTTTGTAAAAATAGATGGGACCTGGGAGGGTGAGAAACCGGCCCAGACCTCCTGCCTCTTTAATTTTTTATTATTGAGATGGTGGATGCTATGGGGAGGAGGGAGCAGACTCGGCCCAGCAGAGCTGAACCTTTAGAGCTTGGGTGGGAGGAAGGAGTGGGGCTGATTAAGGCCTTTAGGCCCACAATCTTTTTTTTTTTTTTTAACTCTTAAAGTTATTCGAGAACGCTTCCCGGATAACTTTAGATCTGCTCTGAGGAGCGTCTAGGGTTAGCTGAATAACTTATTTGGCTAACTCCAATTATCACTCTTTGCCAGATAAGTTATTTTTCTAACTCAACCCCTCCGCAGAATGCCACCAACACACCCCTTTCTTATTCATCTAAAACTTGGTCTGCTAAAGATATATCTGCCTAACTTTTAGATCGGATAAGCAAGGGAAATCTTCAAAACTAGTCATTTAGATGGATGACTTGTGCATTATAAGGCGGGTTTTAAAAGCCCTACGCGCATAAATTCCGGTGTTTACGAGCGAGGCCGGGCCTCGCGCGCACCAGGTGAATCTTCAAAGGCGCCCGGCCACGCGCGTAAACACAGGTATGTGCATAAGTGCCTGGTCTCTTCGAATGGGTGGGGCACAGGCTGGGACAGCACCATTGATCGCTGTCCCAAAAGACTCGGCTGCGGCGCGCACAACTTACTTCAGGTCAGGCCTTGAAGGAAGTAATAAAACAAAACAAAAAAATAATAGGGCTTAGGAGGTGGGGAGGAGAGGGGAAGGGAAGGAAGGTTAGGTGGGGGGGAAGGTAAGTTCCCTCCCAGTCTGCTCCTTTATTGGGGAAGACCGGTATGCATCGCCACGCGGAAATTTCAAAAGTCCCTCCCCCCGCCTCTGCGAGTGGCGTGCATGTGTGTGCGGCCTGCGCATGCATGTTAGATAATCAGCGTGTCCATGTGTGCACACCGGGAAGCGCGCACATGGATGCGCAGGCACACGTTGGAAAATCTAGGGTTAGCTGAATAACTTATTTGGCTAACTCCAATTATCACTCTTTGCCAGATAAGTTATTTTTCTAACTCAACCCCTCCGCAGAATGCCACCAACACACCCCTTTCTTATTCATCTAAAACTTGGTCTGCTAAAGATATATCTGCCTAACTTTTAGATCGGATAAGCAAGGGAAATCTTCAAAACTAGTCATTTAGATGGATGACTTGTGCATTATAAGGCGGGTTTTAAAAGCCCTACGCGCATAAATTCCGGTGTTTACGAGCGAGGCCGGGCCTCGCGCGCACCAGGTGAATCTTCAAAGGCGCCCGGCCATGCGTGTAAACACAGGTATGTGCATAAGTGCCTGGTCTCTTCGAATGGGTGGGGCACAGGCTGGGACAGCACCATTGATCGCTGTCCCAAAAGACTCGGCTGCGGCGCGCACAACTTACTTCAGGTCAGGCCCTGAAGGAAGTAATAAAACAAAACAAAAAAATAATAGGGCTTAGGAGGTGGGGAGGAGAGGGGAAGGGAAGGAAGGTTAGGTGGGGGGGAAGGTAAGTTCCCTCCCAGTCTGCTCCTTTATTGGGGAAGACCGGTATGCGTCGCCACACGGAAATTTCAAAAGTCCCCCCCCCCCCGCCTCTGCGAGTGGCGTGCATGTGTGTGCGGCCTGCGCATGCATGTTAGATAATCAGCGTGTCCATGTGTGCACACCGGGAAGCGCGCACATGGATGCGCAGGCACACGTTGGAAAATCTACCCCTATCTGTCTATATAGCTTTGAATATTGCCCTCACAATATAATATTTAGGGATATATTATCTCTCAAGCTTGCATTACTATTATAGTACTAAAGAGATGCTGTATATTCTTTTGCTAGAGTGCTTGGTGCCTATCCTCTTGTTGACCAACTCATTCTCATTTTTGCCGTTATGAAACAGTGCCGAGGAAAATAAAAATAAATACTTTATCCACTGATTTAAAAATTCATATCTCTACCCCTGCTGTTTAACAGACAAGAAAATTAAGCTGGCGCTCCGTTAACTGAAGACAACTTTCCTCCGAGGACTCCTCCTCGAGGCATAACAATTTGTCCTCCTACAAAAATGCTTTTATTCGAGTAAAAAAGTCTCAGACTCCAGCAGCAGGCAGGCATCCTGCTCCGTGATGCTGCAGGCTGGAGGATTTTGTGCATTCTGGATATAGGCAGAAATGTTCCTTCATTTTCCCGTTGCCACAAGGTGAAGGAAATGGCATAAGCTTGCTATCGTACGGAGAAGAACGTTGTAGTGTGGAAATTATTTCTTATTTCTGCCTGTATCTTCCTGGCATACTCCAGATCTTACACTGCGAGGAATTCTTGCCAATCTGGGCTGCTGCTGCTGTGCACCTCACCCATGCTTTTAAATTCTTGACCTCAATACCACTCTGATTCTTCGTCCCTTTATCTGTATCTTGGGATTTTTTCTGCCACATTTTCTGCTTTATTCCCCCTTTGTGGTGTAATTCGTAGTTCCATCTTCAGGCTTTTGCGAAAGAAATCAATAGCCCATAGGATTGGATAGAATGTAAGGATTTATACAATCCTGGCAATGTATGTTTCTTGCTAGAACATATCAAATAAAACCTTTGAAAAGCTCCAGAAGTATATTGGACAGATTGTAATTGAAAATTTGACATGATATAACTCCGAATTTGCAAAAAAGTGAGATAATGACGTGATTGAAGCCCCTAAATGAAAGACACAGAAAGAAAAGGAAGGAACCCTCTTAGTTGGCAAATTAATAAAAGGCAATATCAATGCTCTCTGATTCCCTGCAAGTCCCCTATAGATAACCAATCTATCACCAGGAGGAAAGGAAGGATTACCTCTAAGTGAGATTAAGAATGACCTCTCCCATGGTAAGGGAAAACGGGCTCATAAAGATTTCCAAGCTGCCCGTACAGCTTTAATCCATAGCTATGAAAGCAAATATGAGCAAAGGGAATTTCGTAGAGCTTGAAGAACATGAGAACATAAGAAATTGCCATGCTGGGTCAGACCAAGGGTCCATCAAGCCCAGCATCCTGTTTCCAAGAGAGGCCAAAACCAGGCCACAAGAACCTGGCAATTACCCAAACACTAAGAAGATACCATGCTACTGATGCAATTAATAGCAGTGGATATTCCCTAAGTATAATTGATTATAGCCATTAATGGACTTTTCCTCCAAGAACTTATCCAATCCTTTTTTGAACCCAGCTACACTAACTGCGCTAACCACATCCTCTGGCAACAAATTCCAGAGCTTTATTGTGCATTGAGTGAAAAAGAATTTTCTCCAATTAGTCTTAAATGTGTTATGTGCTAATTTCATGGAATGCCCCCTAGTCCTTCTATTATTCGAAAGTGTAAATAATCAATCTGCCTTTGCTGGGATTTCCAGATTGTCCATGCAAGTATCAAGAAAATTGAAAGCAACTTGAAGGTTTGCTGCTGCTCTGCCGAGTTGCCATACCCTGATATACCACATTAGGGGCTATTCTACTACTCTACCTATCTGCCATGTGCCAGATATACCACCTTGTAAAGTCTTGCTGCTAGTGTGACTTCTTGCCATGTCTCATATATACCACTTTGGAAGTTTTGCTGCCTCCATGTTTTCTATTTGGATCCCAGCCTAGTTCTCTCACCCTACTTCTTTCTTCTTTAAACTGAGGTGTTTTGTCACAAAATAAAAATGTGAAAAAATAAATAAAATACATATCTCTCCCCCACCCTCTCTCTTTTCTGGTATTCTTCCTTGCTGTCTAAACTCATGTAGACCTTTGTTTTGTTTGTGATTGACCACATTCTATACATGAAGGTTATGACACCTTTGTGCTCTTTGAAATTGACTGTACTCTAACCCTTGTGCTGTTTCCTATAAACTGTACTCTATGCCTTGGGGTTTACAACACCTTTGTACTATTTGTGATTGACAGTACTGTACACTGTAGAGGTTTTGATACTTTTTCGCTGTTTATGATTCCCCACACTCTACACCTTGGAGGTGTTACAGCCATGCTCCTGATGTTCCACCTTGGTCTTGCTATAACTCTGACTTACTGCCATATCCCTGATGCTACATCTTGGAGGATTTGCTGCTTCTCTTCCTAGCTGCTATGCCCCATAATGTACCACCTTAGGGGTTTTGTTGCCTCTCAGCCATATCCCAGCTACTATACCTTGGGGTTTTCTCTGCTACTCAGACTTGATGCCATACCTATGCCATAGTATGCCATAGACTTGATGCCATACTAAGAATGCTTTATGACCGCTGATTCTTGTACATTGTTATTTTACGTTATAGTTGTTGTATTTATGTATTTATTTTTTGATTTGTTATGCCTTTTCAGTATTATCCACTCTTCCTGTTAATTGTATTCTTCGGTTACTTGTAAGGGCTCTGCCCAAAAGTTTTTGTTTTTTGTGAACCGATACGATGTGCGAACGGCTATCGGTATAGAAGAGACTTTAAATAAATAAAAATAAATACCAAAGACTGTATACCTTGAGGATTTTGCTGCTACTGTGTCTCCATTTCCCACAGTCTATAGTTTGATGGTCTTTCTGCCACTCAGCCTTGCTGACATACCCAGCCTATATATGTTGGGAGTCTTGCTTCCACTCTGCCTTGCTGCCATACCCCAGAATCTTTACCTTGGTTTGTTCTTGCCACTGTGGGTGGTTGCTTTGCACCTCTCATGATGCTTTTGAGTCTTCATGCCTTTCTTAGTATTGCTTTGTACCTCTATCAGAGTTTGAGTTCTTTTTATGCCTCATTTCCTGCTTTGCTGCCCCTTCATGGTGCCTTAGGATGTTTACACCACTCTTCCTGCCACTTTGCCCTTCTTATGTTGCCTTTAGGGATTCATGCCACTGTTATCGGTGCCCTGTTTTGAAGCTTTGGAGTGTTTTGACACTCTTGTTGCTGTTTTGATGGTACCTTGAATAGCTCCTGCTTGTACCCCTTTGCCTCTCTTATCCTTTTTCTCTGTTAAGGTATCTTAGGCTATTCATGTCAATTTTAGTGTTCCTTTGCCACAGTCTTGGTGCTTTGGAATTGTTTTCCCTCTTCTGATGTTCTGTACCCACAAGTTTCATTATAATTGATTAGAAAACCCCAATTGTGAAGCTCAAAACAGACTGCATGTCTTCCCTATTGATTTGAATGGGAAAGAAAAAACTAATGACATGAAGAAATTACTTTTTTTTTTGAACCTACAAAATGAATAAATGATCCAGAATGAAAATTATGCCTCTGCACATTCCTACTGGATAAGGTATATTAAATTACAAAGAAGATAGCCTCTGGCCACTTTCTTTTGAACTCAGGAAATGCCCAATGGTAGAAAACCAAATGTTCCTTTTGAATGCTAAGGGTCATTAACACTTCCTTGTGATGTTTATTAGCTTTTTGATGTTCCTTGGAAAAGTATATAGTTTTTTGGCAAAACTGTTAGCCAACAGAGACACCAAGTAGGAATCACTGCACAGGGGAAGATAATTAACTTTTCTTAATCCACTGGACAATTTTAATTGAAAGGACCAATTGTAAGCTTTTGGATCAGAGCTTGGATTGGCAATACCTGCCTGCAGCCAATCAGGGACAAAGGATTGAATATTAATGTGCTTTGTTAAGTATGGAAGGTAAGGATGCTTTTGTTTTTAAGAAGAGAGGAGGAGAGATATAGAGCCATGAAATTAGATGTTTATCTGCAGCATGGCTATAGACCAGAGAAAAACAACCATATCCCCCTTGTTGTTTTTTTTTAGCAGAATTAAGGTGATTTTTCTTTAGGTAAATTTTATTTTGCTTATTTTCCCATTAGCTTCGCAATCCTCAAATAGATATTTACACACAATTAGTATTTTACTAATTTAGAGGTTATCCATCTAAAATTGCTTACCTGGAGTTAGCCGCTTTACTTATGCAGCGAACTCTGGTTGGGCCATAGGGCAGCCTTAAAGTTAGCCAGTTACTCATATCCAACTAACTTTAAGATAGCTGGGTATATTCAGTGGTGCGACTGCACCACTGAATATACTCTGCTAGTTAGCTGGATATGTTAATTTGACTGACTAGCTGAGCCACGCAGCAGTTGAAAATGGACCCCTTTGTTGCAAAGAATTTTGGAAGATTTGTCATGATTTTATTTAGAATAGAGTAGGAATATTATTTCATTTGTGAGAGTTCAGATATTATCTCTGTGAGGCAAGTTGACCCTGAATATGTGGCATGTTGGACCCCAAACATTTGCAACTGTTAGATCAACCATCTAGACTGCAGAGAGGTTTGTCTAAAATATTCAACTTTATGTGAGATTTAACTGAGAATTTATGCTAATATTTTGGCCAGAATTTATAAGGGGATATTGAAACCCCAATAATTTTTAATTTTCTATAAGTTAACTGAAGTGAGATTCAGGGCAGAGTTAGGGGTTTTCTTTATACTTTACAAAGAGCAAATTGTCTTAATGTTCAATGCTAATAAATCATTTTATTTTAATGCCTTGTGCTTCTGTTTTCTATAAAAATCCAAATGTGTTATGTAACTGTGCATGCACTGATTTTGCTTATATTACTTGCAATAATAATATTGTGGGCATTTTATCTGCTCTAGCCTCTCCTTTCACTCTTGAGAGAAGTTGTGTGGGTATGCTGCACATGCCAATTCTGAGAGGTGGCAATATTTAATATTAATGTTAAGAACTAAGAAATTGCCGTGCTGGATCAGACCAAGGGTCCATCAAGCCCAGCATCCTGTTTCCAACAGAGGCCACAAGAACCTGGCAATTACCCAAACACTAAGAAGATCCCATGTTACTGATGTAATTAATAGCAGTGGCTATTCCCTAAGTAAATTTGATTAATAGCCGTTAATGGACTTCTCCTCCAAGAACTTATCCAAACCTTTTTTGAACCCAGCTACACTAACTGCACTAACCACATCCTCTGGCAACAAATTCCAGAGCTTTATTGTGCGTTGAGTGAGAGAATTTTCTCCGATTAGTCTTAAATGTGCTACTTGCTAACTTCATGGAATGCCCCCTAGTCCTTCTATTATTTGAAAGTGTAAATAACCGAGGCACATCTACTCATTCAAGACCTCTCATGATCTTAAAGACCTCTATCAAATACCCCCTCAGCCGTCTCTTCTCCAAGCTGATGTTAATGTTAATGTTGTCCTTCCCATAGGTTGCCCTTCCCATAGGTGGGGCTTTGCATTTTTCAAGTTCTGGATCATCTCTTGTGCCAGTTTAGGCAGGTAAAATGAAAAGCTGCAATGAGGTAGGGGAACAGGATACCATTTCCTTCCATGTGAAAGTAACTTGAAATTTGTTAAGTTTCCTTTTGCCTTCACACAGAAAATAGTATTCCTTAAATAGTTTGTCTAATTCTGTTGACAAGGACTTTTTATTCTCGATTGCTATGAGCTGATATATTGCCATCACCTAAGAGACAGCAATATGCCAGCTACTCCTTTATCTTTAGTGCTGTAAAACATAGCTGTAGTCATCCCGTGTTTTGATTTCATGACTGACAGCAAATAATCCCAGAGGGCTAATGGTAAATCAAATCTATAACTGCAGATATTCTTGACAGACTGTAGTTTTTGCTTGCATTAGATTTGCAAAAAAGTTTCTCAGTTCATAATATTTGCAGATGCTTCTGTACCTGCGGTGAATCAGAATTAAACAGAATGTTCAAGTGACTTTGCCACCCAATGTAAATACACATTTACCAGCTGTCTCTGTCACTGGTTATGTCCGGGCATGAATTTATTTTGTATTTTAAACTGATATCGCTGTTGGCCCCCATAGAACAGAATGTCACTGCAAAATAACCAGTTTAGTAACAGCTGGGACATTTTGGTCAATGACCGGACTTCTGTCCTTTCTAAGGATAGCTCCCTTCACATCTGTTTGACTTGCTGCCATCCTGTTTTTCATTAAATTGTTTGGGTTTAAATTGCTGATATAAGGGACATACTTGTCTATTAGTTTAGTTTTTTTTTTCTTTGTTCCATTTCTCCTGTGCCATTGCTCTGAAACTTTCATTGATCTTGCCACTGCTAAAATCTCTATCAGAATCTAATGTTCTCTGAGACCTTCAACTTAGAAAGGAAGAAGTACAATATACAATTGCATGTGGGGGTTACACTGGTCTGCCTAGGGTGCAAGGGTCTGTAGACGCTTATAATACTGCCCCCCACCCTGAGTTGAAAGGTACCCCTCTTACAGTGGGAGATATAGAGTGACAGATCATCTCTCTCATATGGTCACTTGTGTGCATAAAGGATGCACACATATATGTGGCAGAGGATATTTTAAATGATACACATGTACTTGTACACACGATATAAAAGTAAGTATCTTTGCTCACGCACACTCCTTTTAAAATTTACCTGCACGTCACAAAATGAAGCAGGACAATGGTTCCGCAGGTTGAATGTTTCTTTATTGAAGGACAAGAACTTGTGTGAGCAGGTGTCAGCAGACAGGTTAATGATATGGAGGATATTTCTGTATAGTCATTGTGGGTTTGCCTTAAAGCTGTTCTCTGTGGGAAATTAATCTTTTGGGCTGCAGCAAAGAGAAACAGAGGGAAAGGTTAGACAGTCTGATTCCTTTAAGAATCTGGAACAGTTGCACAATAGCACAGGAAACCCCAAATGGCTCAGGAAGCTGGAGGTTGAAAAGGCAAGCTTAATGCACTCACTGCTGAAGAGATTCAATACAAGTTGGACGTCACTAGTGTTGCGCCAGAGGTGGACCCTTGGACTGAAGTGGGGTTGACACAACCCGTAGGTAGGGACTCTGTGGGTTGAGCCTTTGGGTGCTGGGGCTGGCTGGACTTAGGTGGGCCTCTGTATGTAGTCTATGTAGAGATTGGGTTCAGCCCAGAGACAGCAGGTGAGAGATGGCACAGTCTTACACTGGACAAAGTGTCCTGGATACTCAGGCACCAAAGGAACAGAGGCAGACAGGGGGCACCCGAGCAAGAGCAGGCCGAAGCCTGAATTGACCAAGTCCAGAGAGTAAGCTGGAGAGGCATCGAGGAACAGGCTTGAGTCAGGGCCAGCGGCAATCCGGAGGCAGTGGCAAGCAAGGCTGAGGTCTGATCATGGAGATAGTCAAGCGTAGTCAAACAATGGTGAGGTCTGGGTCTGGAGATAGGCAACAACATAGTCAGGCAAAGCAGAGATGCGGGTCTGGAGAGAATCAATGGCGTGGTCAGGTGAAGCAGAGGTCCAGGCTTGGAGATAGTCAATGGCGTAGTCAGGCGAAGCAGCGTCAAGTCCATGTAGGCAATCCAAGGTAAGGAGCAAAACAGGAACAAGGAGATAGGAACCAGGAACAAACGAGGAACAGGAATGCAGGAGTGAGACAAATCTCCAAGAGGCAATGAGTACTTGACCAGTGAGAAGACCTGTTACAAAGGCAATGCTAGGGAGCAGAGCCTGCGCTTAAATACTGCAACTCCACTGACATCATCATCTGGGGCCGCAGCTGGTTTCCCGCTGCGGTCCCTACTTAAACCTTGGTGAAGCGCTCGCGCACGCCTAGGAAGGGGTGCAACGCTGAGTAGCAGTGTCTCTCCGCGGGCCATGTGGAGAGGGCCGACGAGAAGCAATGGACGTGGTGGCTGGACCGGGAATGCCAGGGTCTGCAGCTGAGCTGGAGGCACTGGGGGAGGCCCAAGGATGGAGTTGACGGCCCACTGCCGCAAGCGAGGAGGAACCAGGAGCTGAACTCACTGTAGAAAGGTGAGGGGGCCGTGCCACGGGTCTGCCGCGGACGGCACGTGTAACAACTAGACAAACTTATTTTGGGTTTGGCAACAAACCAAGTAGGCTTCTGGAATGGAAGTTGAAAAATCCAAAAGCTTTTAACCAAATTTCCAAAATTAAGGATGAGAAGGGGGTGGGGGGATGTATTTGATAATGGTTTAATTTGTTAGATTTTATAGGGAATTATGTGCTGCTGATGTTGATATAATATATGAGGAGATTGAGCAATATCCGGAGCAAATAATTATCCCACAATTGTCTCCAGAGCGCACAGCCAGATTGGATAATGGAGATTTCTGGGCAAGAAATTCTAACTGCCGTAGCTTCTTTTAATGTGAACAGGTCTTCTGGACTGGATGCTTTTTAATTCACTATCTTCTTTGACTTTGCCAATATTTATGAATCTAGCTGGGGGTTAGGTTACTACCTAAACCTGGGAAAGATCCTACACTTTGTGGTACCTAACATCCCATTTTGCTTCTGAATTTAGCTTTAAAAATTCTGGTAAAGGTATTAGTAACTCTGCTAAATTGGGTGATTCCAGATTTGGTTAAGGAGGATCAATCTGGTTTTATCCCTGGGAAGCAAGCAGTTGATAATAGGAAAATCTTGAACCTGATCTGATGGGTGCAGAAGAACATTCTTTTTTTTTTTTCCTCTACAGAGTCTTTATTTATTCATTTTAATAATTGCAAATAAGGAATATTGAATCTTTTACGGCATATTAAATCATTTCTCATACATAACATATATCAGCAATCATTTCCATATGCATAATACATGAAATAAAAAAATTAAGTAGAAAATACATATTCCCCTTGCTACATTTAACATGAAATCAGGAGATCCAATACTTCAGATGAGACATAATTTCAACATACAATTTAAATTCCAAAGAACAAAAAGGGAGGATAGTGTTTTCTTTGATATTAGCACTAGTAAGTTAAGTCACTCAGTTATCTACTGTACGACTATCCAACAGCTGTCTTAATTGGTTGGGTGTCAAAGAAAATATATTTATTTTCGCCCAATTTCAAATTACACTTACACGGATATTGTATAATCATTTGACCCCCCAAATTTCTAACCTCTTGGCTCATATTCAAAAAACATTTTCTACGCATTTGTGTTTCTTTTGTCAAATCTGGATAAATCCAGATCTTTTGACCCAAATAAAACTTATTTCTATTCCGTAAGAACAGCCCAAGTAAGGTGTCCCTATCAGTAGTAAATACAAATGATACTAATAAAGTTCCATAGAACTCTATCTGGTCTTCCACAGACGTTTCAAGAAAAAGTGATAAATCAGCTCCAATATCTTGGGAACACGCTGTCTGAGGCTGTTCATTCTCTCGGTGTTAACGCGAAATATATACTTGATATTGGTGGTATCGCTTCATCTGGTATTAGCAAAATATCAATCATATATTTCTTAAATTGATCTTTTGGTGGTATCATCCTTGAACTTGGGAAATTTAAAACAGACAGGTTTAAATATCTAGATTTGTTTTCCAGATTTTCAATTTTTCTTGCTGTTTCTTCATTTTGTATCAATTTTATTTGTACTACTTTGATATTTGTTACCTTCTCTGATACCTCCACTATTTTACTTTCTTGCTCTTTTTTTTGATGATTCCAATAATTGTATGGTATTTTGTAGGTATGTGAATCGTTTGACGATTTAAAAAAATTGTCCGATATTTTTTAAATAGTCAAAAATCGTTAGAGTGCGCGATACAATAGAAATTCCCCCAATTTATCGTGAAAAATCGTAAATTGGGGATTTGGGGAGGGCGGGAAAACCGGCACACCAAAACAACCCCTAAACCTACCCCGACCCTTTAAAACTAAACCCTTACCTTCCCCCACCCTCCCGAACCCCCCAAAACCTTTTACAAGTACCTGGTGGTCCAGTGGAAGCCCCAGGACTGATCTCCCACTCTCAGGCCATCAGCACCACTAATAAAAATGGCGCCAATGGCCATAGTGATAGATAAAAAAAAACAAACCCACTGACCCTTTAAAAATCAACCCCTTAGCTTCCCCCACCCTCCCGATCCCCCCCAAAAAACATTTTAAAATTACCTGGTGGTCCAGTGGGGGCGCGGGGAGCGATCTCCCGCTCTCAGGCCATCGACTGCGCTAATAAAAATGGCGCTGATGGCCCTTTGCCCTTACCATGTGACAGGGTATCTGTGCCATTGGCCGGCCTCTGTCACATGGTAGGAGCACTGGATGGCCGGCACCATTTTTAAAGAAGGCGCCGGCCATCCAGTGCTCCTACCATGTGACAGAGGCCGGCCAATGGCACAGATACCCTGTCACATGGTAAGGGCAAAGGGCCATCAGCGCCATTTATTAGCGCAGTCGATGGCCTGAGAGCGGGAGATCGCTCCCCACGCCCCCACTGGACCACCAGGTAATTTTAAAGTGTTTTTGGGGGGAGGATCGGGGTGGGTTTTTTGTTTATCGGATCGAGCGCAGCCGATAAACAAAAACCCAATCGGGCCGGATGATAAAAATTTTAAGATTTGAATTGGAACCGATCAGATTCCAGTTCCGATTCACATCTCTAGTATTTTGTGTTGTATTCACAACAGATACCAATGAAGAAACTGTTTTTTCTAACATTACAGTATCGTTCCAGATTGAATCAAGAGTGATAACTTTAGGTCGGATCAGTTCTTGTACAGACAGACTGACTCACCGCACTTTTTCGGCAGACCTCTCCTATCTGAATGGATTCGTCTGTCGAAGCCTCTCCTCTCCCTTGTTGCATGGACACACTGCTTGGCCCCGGTTCGCTCGTCTCTGCTGTACTCGTAAGCGCGCCTCCAGCTCTGCCTGCTCCGGCCACCACAGGAACAGGTAGAGCCACCGCTGTATCTCCCGAACTGGCCTCAATATCGTTCCCACTTCGGTATCCAATCCACGTGGTCGCAGATACCCATCCGGGCTTACGCTTTGGTTCAGAGGGGAGGGTGTATCTGGTGCTCTCAGGCTCAGCAAAGTTTGTTCATCCTGGAGGGCCAGCTCTCGTCCCATAGCCAGTCACTCAGCGGACAGACTCCCAGGGCTGGAAACACTCGTCGTCGTAAAAAAACCCTCAATTCGAGGTTGCGAAGGGGTTGATGTGGTGGGCATAGAGGTATCCAACCTCTCCTTGCTCTTCCTTTTAGTATGGGGCATAGTTCGAGGTAAGAAAGTCACAATCGAGGAGCTCAAAAAACGCTGACTTCTCCCTTGAGCGCCATATTGGATCTCACCAGAAGAATAATATTCTTGCAGTGCTTTTATCAGTTGACACTGAGAAGATGTTTGGTTGGGTACTTTAGGTCTTCATGATTAAAGTTCTACAGAAGGTGGGATTAGGCCCTAATTTTCTGACATGAGTGAAGACATTCTACTGATATCTTGAGGCTAGCATTCTATTTAATGGGAGTTATTTGAACTTTTTTTTACATTGGGAAGAGATACTCTGTAGGGATGCCCCTATTCACCACTTTAATTTAGTTTGGTAATGGAATCCCTATTTGAGAGGGTTCAGCAGTTAGGGGATGTTCATGGAATCAGAGTGGGCCAAAACACTTTTAAAATGTCCCTTTTTGCAAACAACATTCTCTTCACTATCACCAAACCCTTTTTTACTCTACCGGTTTTACTGAGAGAAATGATTGCTTATAGAAAAGTTTCTAGTTTTAAAGTGAAAATGGGGAAATCAGAAATATTAAATGTTAGCCTTCCAGAAGACCAGGTGGCAAGATTTTGGGACACCTTTCCCCTTTTCATGGTTTTGTGATGGCTTGAGATATTTGGGGGTCCAAAAGGGGTGGACTGGCAGAAATTATTCCAGTTGATTAGATATCATTAATGTTCAAAACGGTACAGGATTTAATATGTTGGGCGGCCTTCCTCTGAGTTCTCATGGATTGTGCATATTGTGGTTGTCAAATGTCACTGCTTCCCAGGTGGTGCTGCTATCTGTTCCAAATGCTGCTCATTGCTATCCCAGATAAGTTTATGAAACTGTTTCAGAAGAGGATTTTTAGTTTCATCTGGCAATGCAGGCCTTCACGAGTTGCTAGGGAGATTATGTATCAGAAAAAGGACGGCAGTGGACTAGCTGTTCCTAACATTAAGCAGTATTATAGAACTGCACAACTTAGGGCTTTATGTATCTGGCAGCAAGCAGTGGGGTTATATAGAGAGGTACATTTGTGATAAGGCGCCCTCGTATGGGGCAGCTTACCACATATGGGCCCAAATGTAATGAGGGTGTTTAAGCAAATTGCTTGCCCTTTTACTGCATTGACTTTACAGCTGTGAGATACATATAGAGACGTTCTGGCCCTAGAGATTATTCGGCATTAACTCCAATTCGTTTTAACAAGGATTTTGCCCCTGAGGTTATATCTTCTACTTTTCAAAAGGTGAGAGTGGTTGGGATTGAGACAGTTGTGTCAACTGTTTCAGAATAAAGAAGCTCTCAGCTTTGAACTTATAGCACAATTTGGGCTGACGGATAAGGACAGATATAGGTACTTACAGTTGCAACATGTAAAGATGTTGCTGAAGAGGTATCTAAGGTATTCACACCATTTTGTTAAGCACAATTACCTCCAACAGTTCCTTAACCAAATGTAAGACCTCAAAAAGATTGTAAATGTGCACAACCCCACCAAATATGAATAAGTAACCCAACTTTGTCATAGTGATGCCAATACATATCAGTAATGTTGAGGAAAATTCTATGTAGCTTAAGGACCCCAATATCTTCATTCCTTCTTTCTTTCCTATTAACATACCTGTAGAAAAAGATAAAATTGTCTCAAATTGTGTTTTCTGCTAAATGTGACATTGCGGTCCACTGGAGAAAAGTGACTTTGCCCTCATTGTTAATTTAACTAAACATATATGGAATGTGTTTTATATGGGGAAATTAACTGCCTTACAGAAGGATTCGTTATCTTCTCTCTTAAATGTTTGGGAAACATGTCAGTGGTATCATGAAAACACCTGGCCCCTATGTTCACTTCTGAGTGGCTTTATGTTACCATGGAAATGTAATGAGGGATTAGGGTGATCGAAAGGATGCTGGGTGGGATGCTGGGGGTCTTTAAAAAAACCCCTGAAGCATGTACGTGACTGTTTTTCATTGATGTCACTTCTGAAATGCTGAGATTGTAAGAGGTTTTTGCCACTGTTTATGGTTCAATAGAAAATTTGAAAAAAAAAAAGAAAAAGACGTACGAGCGCCTCAACCCTGCTCAGCCTCTCTCCTACGCGGGTAAAATTACACTCATACAGTGTGGATGCATGCGGTTTCATGCAAGTTACGGTCAGTCGCGGTGCCGTCCATATTCAGAAGCTTTTAGACAGATAACTCAGAAGTTATAGGGCTAAATGAATGTTTGGGCATTTATTCAGCTAAATTGTGGCTGCAAAACTTTTTATCCAGCTAAAATCTGGCCAGATAAATGAGGGGCATTCTGTGGGCATAACTGGGAGAAGCTGAGTTATTAGGTTAACTCCGAACATTAGTGTGAGCCGGCTAAGTCTGGTCAGGCCAAAGAGCTGCCCTAAGCTTAGCCGGATAAAGTTAGCCGATTAACTTTAAGATAGCCCGCTATATTCAAAGGAGTGGCTGCACTATTGGAGTTGTTAACTTTAGTGGAGGACCCAAGGAGTCACTATAAATGCATGCAATTGGGGGTGCGGTTGAGGAAGTTTAAAAACCAGGACTAGATCAGCCTATTCCCAAAAAAATAAAATAAAATGGAGCCAATTGACACTCCCTGCCTGTTTTGTATAAAGAGCAGGAGCTACAAGACTATGTATTGTATTCGAATGATTGAAATGCAACAGTTGAAATGTTTTTCTACATTCTGTTGACATAGATTGACAGAACTTGTAGCTCTTTTATCCTTTCCACACATTCCTGTAAAAATAGTTCAGTTTTACTGAGTATGTTACCAGGATTTCAATGTTCTTAATTGTCAAGCTTTTCCTCTTATTGTGTTACATCAAATCTAGCTCTTACAATTTTCAAGAACCTGTCATACGTTTATCCTGTAGTTTAGGACTGAAATGTTGGTTTTTTAAAAGTTTGACTAAAACTAAGTTTAACTTTGCTTGCATCAAAGTTCCCGAATTTTTTTTTTCAAAGCTCCACTGCAACTATCTTTTTCATTCTTTATATCCAAGTTCCTGGATGTGACTTGCAGCAGTGGGTACAGCACTCATGAAGGATGAAACGAATCTCATTATCTCATTCAGCTCTGGGTTATCCTTGCTTCCATCCACAGACTTTTTCTTGCTTTGTCTCTGCTTTTCCCACCCACAAAGACAGCACAAACTGGCTTTCTTTAATAAAGTCAGAGGTACTTGTACATTCACAGCATGGGCCTGATTTACCAAAGTTTTTCTCTTGTTCTGTATTTAGGGAGCAAAAAAAAATAGTGAATCAGACTGTGGGTTAGTTCTAACTACAAACACTATGGGCACATTGTGATACATTGTGCCCTTCCTATCAAAGCATCTGCATAAATTACAATAGGGGCATGAGCTGCTGACCATGATGCGACATGCAATGGAATAGGAGTTTACAACCAGGACTGCTCTAGCCTGCTTTTGATGAATGGAGGCATCTCAAATTTGCATTTTTAGAAACCCTTTCCAGAATTGGATCCTACTGCAGTGTGCTGGTATATTTTATTGTCAAAGAACTTCTCTCTTACTAACAAATTATTCCCCATATTGGCGCCTAATGTGATATGCCTGCTCACATTAGTGGTGGGGGTTGTATCTTCTATTAACAAAACATTGCCAGTCTCGGTACATAAAAAAAACGAATCCCATATCTGAAAGCCTTGGAATTACATATTGGCATGGTTTGCGTGCTTGGAAACTGAACAACATTTGTTAAAGTAGGAGAAAGATTGTATGTATTATGCAGTCCTTGACATAAAGGAAATACAAACGATAAGGACAGCACTTAAGAGATTATTCTTTAGCTCTCGTGGTGCAGTGAGTAATGTACAGAACTTCTTCAGTGATGTCACAGATTACTATTAGGGTCCGATGATTTTGCAAGCTTTGTTTCCCCCAGAGATATGGTGAGGACAATTGTCCAAGGAATTTGCCCATTAAGTAACTAAGCAGTTACCTGGGTCCTGTGGTATTGGACCTGGGTCCGGCTGAGGTTCCTCCGGGCCAGGCCATGGTGTCGGGCCTGGGTCTGGGCTCCAGCCTAGGCCCAGACCCAGGTGTTGGGCCTAGTCCGACTTGGCAGATCCCCATTGGACCGGGTAAGTTTGGGCCATGGGGGATCCTGGCCCTGACATTTTTCTGGAAGGGTGGGAGGGAGGGCTTTTTCATTTTTTGGCCTTTATTTTGGTTTGATTTTTTTTTTCATACAAAGAAAAAAAATCAAGCAATCCATGAACTGAAATTTGTAAGAAAAAAAATCTCCCAAAAACAAAATGAAAAACAAAAATGAACATCCCTAGTGGTTGGATAATTTAACACTTAACTGGTTAAGTAGTGTTTTTGAAAAAAAAAAAAAAACAACCACCCACAAATCATGGACCTGCAGGCCCAAACCTGTCCCTGCCTCCCTCCCACCCACCTGAATTCTAAAGGGCCTGTGGGACTGAACTTGCTGCCTCCTCCCCAAAGAATTCTGTTTTTAGTTTTAAAAACTACATGAAGGCCACGAGTCCATGCCATTTATTCCCGCTCCCCCTCTTCCCCTGCTCCCATGTCCTGTATTTTAATGTTAAGATCTCATGTCCAGACCCCCCCCCCCCAACCCTCTCCCCCTGGTACCTTAATTTATCGTATTTCCTCTTAGTCAACACACATGCGACTGCTGATAGCAAACACAGGAAGAAGGGGCTGTTGGAGGAAGGACAGAGGAAGAGTTGGTTCTCCAGGAGGAGACAGTGCTAGCAGCAAACGGAGGAGAAAGCAGAAGGAGAGAGGAAAGAAGCCTGAGTGACGGGAGAGAGATGAGAGGATATAGGGGTAGATTTTCAAAGGGGTACACGCGTAACCCCGAAGATCTGCCCATGCACGCACTGAGCCTATTTTGCATAGGCTCAGCAGCGCTCGCAAGCCCCAGGACACGCATATGTCCCGGGGCTTTCCCGGGGCGGTCCCGAGTCCTCCAGCACAGCTGTTGTGCCGGAGGTTCGCACACCAGCAGCCGGCCGGCGCGTGCAAGATACGCCTGAAAGAGGCAGGCGTAAAAAATAAAATAAGGTGTGGGGGGGGGGGGGATTTAGGTAGGGCTGGGGGGTGGGTAGCGAAAGAAAAGTTCCCTCCAAGGCTGCTCCAATTTTGGAAAGCCATCGGGGATCCCATAGGGCTTGGCGCGCACCCCCTTGCGCGCCAACCCCGGATTTTATAACATGCACGTGGCAGCGCGCGCGCATGTTATAAAATCCGGGGTTGGCGCGCACCCCCTTGCGCGCCAACCCCGGATTTTATAACATGCACGTGGCAGCGCGCGCGCATGTTATAAAATCTGGTGTACATTTGTGCATGCCGGCCAGCGCGCACAAAGGATTAAAAATCTGCCCCATGGAGAGGGGAAAAAGGGTGAGAGAAAGGGATCAGGGAAGAATAGGGTAAGCAAGGGGCAAGAGGTATAAGAAGAGATAAGTGAGAGGGAGGACAGAGGGGTGAGCAAAAGATATTTATAAATTATCTGGAAAAAGAAAGGATGAGGGAGATGATCAGATTCGTAGAGGACCTAAAATTATTCAGTTTTCAGATCATGAGCTGATTGTGAGGAATTGCAAGCGAACCTTGTGAAACTCTTGAGATTGGGTGACAAAATGGCAGATAAAAAATTTAATGTGGACAAGTGCAGAGTGATGCTTATAAAGAAGAATAATCCAAACTATCGGCACACAATTCTGGCTCTCACGTTACATGTCAATAGTCATGAAAAGAATCAGTGTGCACAACACTTTGCAATCCTCACCCTAGAGCACAGCAGTGATCAGAAAGGCAAATAGAGGGTTAGGCATTATAAGGAAAGGAATGGAAAACATATCATTATTCATTAATGCCTCTATCAATCCATGGTACAATGGCACCTTAGGTATAGTGTGCTGTTCTGGTTGCCCCATCTCAAAAGTTATAGCAGAACTAGAAATGGAACAGAGGAGATGATTAAAATGATAAAAGGAGATGAAACTGCTCCTATATGAGGAAAGGCTAAACAGGTTAGGGCTCTTCAGCCTGCAGAAGAGGAAATATGAAAGGTCTATAAAATCTTGAGTGGGGTGGAATGGGTAAACGGGGAGTGGTTATTTACCTTTTCAAATAGTACTAGGACTAGGGGACACTACATGAAGCTAATAGATAGCTCATTTAAAACAGATCAGAGAAAGTATTTTTTTTTCCCCAAGCACTCAAATTAAACTATGGAATTTGTTGCTAGAGGATGTGGTGAAAGCCGTTAGTATAGCTGGATTTAAACAACTTCCTGGAGGAAAAGTCCATAAACATAGAATTGAGAAGGCCACTGCTTATCCCCTGATTGTGATCAAGAAGAATTGCACCTATTCTTTGGAATCGTGCCACATACTTGTGGTCTGGACTGGCCACTGTCGGAGACAGAATGCAGTATAACATTATATTCTTATCTGAGAGGGATAAGCAGGGGGCAGGAGAGAGGGGTTGAATGATGGAGAAATATGTTGTGAGCAAGGGGGAAAGAGAGGTGAGAGAAACGGGATTGGAGAGAAAGGAAGGGAAGGAGCACTTTTTAAAAATCTCAGCATGATGCTATTTACATAAATGATTTCTGTTGTCATATAGTTTAGAATCAGCCAATCACAGTGGCAGTGCAAGAGACTGGAAAATTCCAGCATCACTTATCTTGTGAATAAATGTCAACTCATACATAGGAAATCCTAACCAGGTAAGCATTTGGACTGCTCCATTATTTCACTAGTATATGGAGGAAGGCAGCAACACTTGACAACTGAATTAGATCAATTGTTCAAATTTTCTGCTTTTTCTAAACTGCATTTACCTGACTGTGCTATAAATCAGTCTGTTCTGTTATAGAAGCCTATTCTAGTAAAAGAAAGTCATTAGTTTTATAGAATTTTATTTTTATTGCAATTTGACATTCTACTCAATCCTAGATTAACTTTAAGATAAAGAAATGAAATATGAATCAGGTAAAGATCAATAAGAAATAAAGTAAGTCAAACTAATTCACAGTAACTCCATTTTATCCCTCAATAATTAAGGAGGATTCAAATAAGGAAAATGTAGGTTCAGATATTATAAAAATTTAAAAGAAAAAGAAAAGATTCAAAGGTGATCCATAGTAAATATTATTGGCAATGCCTGGTGTTAATCTTAAGGGGCAGATATTCAAAACGCCATTGAGCAGCCAAGTTACCTGGTTAACTTAAACCAGTTAACTTTGTCCAGATATTCAGCTGCAGGTAACTGGCTAAAGTTGCAGCTGAATATCTGGTTAAATCTAACCACACAATTCATATGCAGTTAGATAGAAGGCAGGCATTTGTGCAGTCACACTTTGGGAGATAAATTGCATTAAAACATGCTTTAACAGCAATTTTTTTTTCCACACAGTAGGTGTGTTGATGTTCACTAAACTGTGGTAGTTGAGCGCTGCCATTTAGTGACTACCTTGGAACTATTGCTGCAGCCAGGAACGTGCAGACATTACCATTGGCATTTCTGCCGGCAAGAACCAGAATTCACGCTCACTCTTCCACATCCTGCTGAAGTTTAAAGGAGTAGGAAAACCCAAATAACCCTCCCACATAGCCCCAATATGCAGGATCCTTTTCTAAAATTACAAAATTTGTAAGCCCTCTCTCGCAATACAAAAATGACCCTACCCTGTGCTGCCCCCCTCCCCAAGTCCCTTCCTCCCTTTCTTCTAGCTCCCCATGTCATAAATGGGCTGAAGTGATCCCCAGTTACTCCTGCCCTGCTGGCGCCATCATCCAAAATGGCAAAGGCTGATCCAAAACTCCCTCGCATGGAGAGGGAAAGGAGGAGGGAGTGCTTGGAAGGAGGGAAAAGTACTTAGAAGCAGGAAGAAGGAAGGGGAAGTGTGCTTGAGTAAGGGCTGCTTTGCTTCCTTACACAAGTGTAACACTCCCTCTCCCCCAAAGTGGTGGGGTTACACTTGGATGCAGGAGAGTGAAAGGGGGAGATTAGAAATGAAGGAACCAAAACAAAAATAGTTTAAAAAATAGACAAAACAAATAGAAAAGAAAAAACTGAATACAAATTTTCCCTAGCTTTCCTCAGCCACCTAAACCGAAGCGAAAATTCCTAGTGAAAAGCAAAACTTCAGACAGAAAGAAGAATAAGATACAAAATCCTGCAAACCGTACAGGACCCCACAGTCACCTGCAGGGAAGGATATTCACCCTAAGGGGACCCTTTTCATGTGGTACAGATTATTCAGTGCAGAAGATGTGAAGAGGCAAAACAGGTCGGACAAGAACAAATCTCCAAACTCAAGAGAAGACCAGAGCAAGGTCTCCATGGAGGAACATTTTTCCAGACCAGATCACTGCATCAATGACTTTATGGTCAGGATACTGAAAGGAAAGTTCAGAACTCTTGAAGAACATAAGGCATTCAAAATTGCAGAGCCTGTTATTCAGAAAAAAACTTAGCTGGACAAGCTGTATTGATCCAACTAATTGGCACATGGGACTATCTGGCTACGGTCAGCAAGCACCACTTAGCTGGATAAGTGACTTATCTGGTTAAGCTTGCAGCCGAATAACTCAGGAGCAGGGAATGGGTGGATCGGGGAGGAGTTGAGTAGGCCAGATAAGTTATCCGGCTAACCCCAGATAACTTAACCGCTAACTCTGGTCGGGCCATAGGTCTGTTCTAACGTTAGTTGATACACATTTCTAGCTATCTTGACTGGGATGTATCTGGCTAACTTGCTAAGCCGAAAAATGGCTCAATATGGACCCCATAGTGATTCAAAATATAAAAGGGTGGTCTAACTCACTCTTAGATATAATTCTGCTGTCTATCACATTCTTATCACTCTGCTAAGTCTCCCCCTTCCTTTTTCCCCTACACACCACCACTGTAATGTAATCTGTTATTTACAGGTAGAGTAAAACATCCTCTGCCTTTGCTAATTTTATTTTAGCCTGATGAAGGGAGTGTAACTCCTGAAAGCCAGTAAAAAAAATTATATATATTGCATTAGTCATTTTTGTTATTGACCTTTATTTCCCTGTATTCAAGTGGACTAACACAGCAACCAACCATACTACTTATCCTGGCTCTTCACAATTTTGGATTGGCACCGAAGTATTCTAAATATTTTTCCAAATCCTTCCCTATATATATGCCAAATGAGGCCCTTAATGACCCATCTGATCACTGCCTAAACATAACAAATTACCAAATGATTAGGAATAAGTAGGCACTATAAATATATATTTTTTACGCACAGCAAACATGGATCTAAAATATTCCCTAGAAGGAAGGTTGGGTAGTACAGGCATCCAGAAGTGATTCAGCAGAGCACCATCTCTGTCTAGAGCTGCAGTGGAACAAGTGGTCCCTGCATAGTCAGACTTCCTTCACAGGATCTTTCCTCCTTTCCTCTTAGGTCTTGGCTTTATAGCTAACTGGCAGGTAATTACACCAGTAGCAAGTTCCATATTGTTAAGTTTTGTGGTTTTTGCTTGCTTTCTTCTTCTTCTATTTGTTTCCTTTACAAGAAGCCTATGCTTGTATAGAAAACACTGTGACTCAATAGCACCCGAGCTAAATTAGTGTATTCTTGCAAACTCTACTTAGCAAGCATGGTGGTTTTATCATTTCCTCAGCAAGCTTCCTCTTGAAGAAGAAAATGCATAACCAGGCATTTTTAGACAATGCTCCTGTTGTTGCTTGGGCTACATAAAGTTTATTAAGCAGAGATACTTATTCATTATAATTTTAATGGCATAATATTATCAGTATATCCCATAATAAAAATAAATATTATTATAACAAAATGTTTTACGGCAGGCCTATAAACCAGAATGCATACCCAGTACAGTGGTACTCTTGGGCACAATTACTATGATTCAAATGCCCCATTTTTCAAAAAGATAACTTATCTGCAAGAAATAATAAGTCCTGCAGGCTTGCTCCTACTCAAAAGTAACAACCCAACTCATTCAAATATTCATGCAATGTGAGGCAGCAGAGGACTTCCAGGGCAACTTAATGCCTTGAGTTAAGCACATTCATCTCCTGATGCTCTTTACATTTAGCTGTTCTTCATACATTTCTCCCAGTATTGTTATTATCCTATTACTACTGACTTTAAATGATCTTGAATATGTTAAAATATACAGCAACTTCTATTCTCTTTCCAATTAATACATGCATACTTTTCAAGAAAAGGAAGACATTTTGTTAAAACAGCTGGAGTTCTCCTTTAAGGACAATATGGTTGCAAACTGGAAATTTACTAGCTACAAGAAAACTTTCTAATGCAGCACTGAATATTGATGTAACATTGAATGTTGGTGTTAATAGATATATAGAATAGGGCAAATAAGTCATTCAGAGTGAACTAGTAATGATGAAATATACTGTACTGTCTTCCATATTACACTCTCGCTGCTGTACTCCCTTATTACAAGGCCCTGGTCCTGACCCAGGCCCAGATGATTTGCAAAGGATCAGGGGAGCAGAGGAGCCTGGGTAGGCCCTGGTTACTTAAGGCACTGATGGTTTGGCCTCTGTTGGAAACAGGATGCTGGGCTTGATGGACCCTTGGTCTGACCCAGCATGGCAATTTCTTATGTTCTTATGAGAGGCCTCCATTTTATAAGCCCTCTTTGCAATAAATTCATGTCTATCACAGACCCTTTGATAGATATGACCTCTGCCTGGGGGCCAACCATAACAAATGTGTGCCCTCTTTGCATGAATATAATCCCTAAAGGGCATTGATCCCAACTTGATCTCACAGAGAAGCACTTTAGGATGTATGTCTGGCTTATCAGTATTGGCTTCAAAAGTATCAACATTGAAGGACCCAGGAGCTATATTGACTGCTGGTGGTGCATTGAAATTAGGAAAACATCAATTCCACTTGAGATCAAGCACTAGGAAGGACCAGGGGATAGACTGTTGTCTATCCCCTCTCACCTAAAGACAAAAGGTTCAGCCTCTTCGATTCCAACATTGAGGCATGCTGATGACATGCATCAAATGGAAGGCAAGCAAAGGAGAACTGGCATTGGTCTCTGACAATTCACAATGCTGAGAGTGGGGACCTTCTGCACTGCAGCATTGAATCCTCCAAGTCATTCCCATGGTGAGGAGACCTCGGGCTTGGCTCCACCCCAAGAACTCCAGCAGACTCCAAGGCTCGAGTTGTCAGCCATTAATACAACTTTGGTATCTCAGGAAGACATGGTCTCTCCTCCTGCCTCCTATGCCATGTTAGAATTGGCAAACTTTGAGGAGGAGCTGGATAAGAAAATCCAGCATGCCTGTCAGAAGGATACAGAGCTTCGGTGCTCTGGCATCGGCACCATAAGAACATAAGAAATTGCCATGCTGGGTCAGACCAAGGGTCCATCAAGCCCAGCATCCTGTTTCCAACAGAGGCCAAACCAGGCCACAAGAACCTGGCAATTATCCAAACACTAAGAAGATCCCATGCTACTGATGCAATTAATAGCAGTGGCTATTCCCTAAGTAAACTTGATTAATAGCAGTTAATGGACTTCTCCTCCAAGAACTTATCCAAACCTTTTTTTGAACCCAGCTACACTAACTGCACTAACCACATCCTCTGGCAACAAATTCCAGAGCTTTATTGTGCATTGAGTGAAAAAGAATTTTCTCCGATTAGTCTTAAATGTGCTACTTGCTAACTTCATGGAATGCCCCCTAGTCCTTCTATTATTCGAAAGTGTAAATAACCGAGTCACATCTACTCGTTCCAGACCTCTCATGATCTTAAAGACCTCTATCATATCCCCCCCTCAGCCGTCTCTTCTCCAAGCTGAACAGCCCTAACCTCTTCAGCCTTTCTTCATAGGGGAGCTGTTTCATCCCCTTTATCATTTTGGTTGCCCTTCTCTGTACCTTCTCCATCACAACTATATCTTTTTTGAGATGCGGCGACCAGAATTGTACACAGTATTCAAAGTGTGGTCTCACCATGTCGGTCTCCATTGCATCAGTGCCACTCTCTTGCCAGTGGGAGGAAGCTTGGAGAGGCCACAGCTGGGCCCCAAGTCTTATCTTAGGGCAGTGGGGTGGAAGGCATGTTTCAAAATTTTTGTTTTGGTTTAAGGTTTTTTTTTTGGGAGAGGGGGGTTAATGTTTTTTTTCAGTTTGCAAATAAATTGAGCAAAAAACCCCATTAAATGAATTGAAAAACAAACAAAAAAAATCCAAACAAACCAAAACCAAAATGAAAATGTTGGGGCTGTACATCCCTAGCAGCTTACAGCCTCAGATTTTGAGAGGCCTCTAAATACAACAAAATTGTCAAGTCTTACACATTTGTCGATGCTATGGGGCCTCTTAAACTTGACACAGCTTAGGCCCTCCTTGATCCGGCCCGGCCCACCTCCATGCATTTGTTATGCCAGTTTTGTCCCCCTTCCCACTCCTCTTAAAAACTTATCACCAGCTCTAAAAATGGCAGAATCTGATGTCTGCCAAAGGACCTACCTGTACACCAAATTTGGTATGCCTATGCTTGGCCATTTCAGAAATATAAGGGGGAAGGGACATACAAACACAAAAACTACATTGCACATAGACATTCAGTAAAATCTAATATGCTTCTCTTCCAGTGTTTCCCCAACCTTTTCAAGCGCAAGGCACATCTACATTAACAAAAATGTTAATGTAGATGTGCCTGTGCATCTACATTAGATGAGATGTTGGTGTGGTGCGGGAAGCATACTTGGCTAGCTACCTTGACTTAAATCTCCTCTACTGGGCTGCTCCCAACATTGCAGTGAGTCATATCCAATTTGCAGTGCATGCTCTTCTTGTCTCACTCAGCCTGTGGATAGAAGACAGAGGCTGGAAGGACTCGGGCTCTGGAAGGGGAAGATGAGGATGTGCTGTATGCAATGTGTGTTCCGCACACAGCAGGGTCCAGCTCTTCATGCCCTGCATGCTGTTCATTAAGGGGAAGATTTTAAAATGTATGCGTGTGGCCTACATTTGAGCACACTACCCAACGTGCACAAATGTACACCCGATTTTATAACATTCCCCCCAGCCCGAAACCCCCTCGTACCTTTATTTCACAAGTTACACCTGCCAGTCAACTGCAGGCGCGCGATCCCCCAGCCCAGCAGCCTTGCAGAGGCTCTGGCCACGCCCCCACCCCACCCATTTTTTCAAGCCCCGGGACTTACACACGTCCTGGAGCTTTATGCGCGCCGCCGGGCCTTTTGAAAATAGGCCCGGCGTGCATAGGGATTTTAAAATCTGCCCCTAATTGCCACACTCTGCATCTCATGCTTATCTAGGAAGAAGAGACAGGCATGATTACCCATGTTCTCTGAAAAGAGCTCTTACCTATTGAAGAGCCACTGCTGGTGTCTCTTGAACAGGTGTTGAGAGCAGAGTCCAGATGCTGGCTTGGATCTGAGAATCGGGCAGTCGTGGCTTTTCCATAGTACTCTTCAAGGCTAAAAACTGAGCTGCTTGCCCTTCCCACACCATGATCCTTTATTTCAAACGAGAGCTTCCTTTCCAGCAGTCATGTCCTCTTTTAACTGCATGTGATTCTGCATAAGCCACTTTTCTTTTATGTCTTAGGATAAGTAATGTATTTTAAAGAAACTGTTGAAATATGATGTACTCTATCTATGAATTTCTAAACAACATCATATGAAGCCAACTAACTTTGCCAGTGCCAAAGTAGTATTGTACATTAATGAGACCTCATATGTGTGGCGGGCTATTCAAACACAAGCCCTGCTGCCACTGTTAGAGAATAAATGCGGTGATCGGGATAACTTGTGCACCGTCTTAGTGTTATAATCATTGGTCTCACCATAGAAAGAATATGTAACCGTGAACTTGTAACAGTTTACAAAGCAGTGGGTTATTGGTAGTAAGTTATTTTTGCACTTATCGTAGCGCGGTGTTGCAGGTGGGGTAAAACACTGGCTCTGGGCCAGAGCCAGTGTTTTACCCCACCTGCAATAACCCACTGCTTTGTAAACTGTTACAAGTTCACGGTTACATATTCTTTCTATGGTGAGACCAATGATTATAACACTAAGACGGTGCACAAGTTATCCCGATCACCGCATTTATTCTCTAACAGTGGCAGCAGGGCTTGTGTTTGAATAGCCCGCCACACATATGAGGTCTCATTAATGTACAATACTACTTTGGCACTGGCAAAGTTAGTTGGCTTCATATGATGTTGTTTAGAAATTCTTAGGATAAGTAATGGCATGTTATAGCAATTTTATCGGCAGAATTTATTGAATTTTGGCTTGATCTTCAGAGGCCAGATCTCTCTCACATCCATCTGTCAGTATGCTTTCTATCGTTCCTCCATTCTCCCCCAAACCATCACCACCATCACACATGAAGCTGTATTTTTACTACTTGCTGGGTCCCTTTGATTACCTGAATTGTCTCTTTAGTTTTAGACCAGTGAGCTACACAATAAGGTTTGCCTGGTCTTTTGCACTTCTTCTGTTCATGGTTGTATTCTTTTTCTGTCATAGTTGTGTGATTGTGATATTAAAGACTGAAATAAAAATGTTTCTGCACCTATTTGAATTCACATAACATTGTGCCCTATGGCACTCCATGGAAATAGATGACTGAAATTTCTTTCTGCGCACATCCCTAACACTTATTGTGCAAGAATTGGCATGTCTATTTGGTTTGTTCATTCAGTTCGTTTGGCTTAGTGATTTGTTTCATTTTGCTTGGGGCCAAAAAATTATTCATTTATTTATGTCATTCGGTCATTCATTTTCCATTAAAGTTGTTGAGAGAGGCAATGCATCTTATTTTACACTCTAAAATTGTAGTTTTTCTATCCAAGTTTAGTAAAACTTCCAGACAGGCATCAGCAGCAGATTGAAGAGCAACTCCAAAACACCAAGCAAAGTAACACAGATAGTGGCATAAACAAGCCCTAAAAGGGACCAGAGGCATGAACACCCCAAAGTACATGAGGGGGCAAAGCAGCACCAACAGTGGCAAGAACACCAAGACTGTAAAAGAAGGGCAATAGGGCACCGATAACAATGGCATCAACACCCCAAAAGAGGGGCAAATGGCATCAAGAAAAGTGACCTAAAGATCCCACGGCACCAAAAGAGAGGGAAAAGGCACCAAGAACAGTGAAGATCACCAAGGCCCTGTGAGAGGCATGTGAGGGTGACCTGACTGATATCTGTTACTTCATTGATCACTAAGGTTGATTTGGCTGACTAGGTGGGTGTCCCCCTTCCTCCCTCTCTGCTCCAAATTACCTCCCTAAATGTATGTGCTTGATCAAAGAGGATGACCTTCCCCAAAAGAAGTGTCATTCTTTGGTCAAGGTTATACATTAGCTCCTGTGCCCTGAAAGAACCTTTGAGGAATGTAAGAGGAGTAAAGCTGCATCAACACTGGCAAGAAGATCCCCAAAAAGGGGCATAGGTTACCAAAGAAAAATAGTATGAAGAACCTAAAGCATCATAAGAGGCACAAATGGCACCAACAACAGTGGTTTGGAAGACTCCAAAGCACAGCCAGAGGAAAAAAAAACATTGCGAACCATTGACTTAAAGCTAGTGAAATTTCTAGAGAAGGTCCATGGTGGCCCTGATTTGTCAATTGGTCCTCTGACATGGATATAGGCTAAGAAAGGAATTGAACCATTTAGAAGCTGGAAGATGGAGAACGTACAATCCCTGGGCAGGGCAATGCTAGAGGAAGCCTCTGGTGGAGGTCCTTAGCAGTTTTGATGTGCAACTTGGTCCTCAGAAATGGGTATAGAGCAAAGGACTAGTCAAACTATCTAGAAACTGGAAGATGGCAAGCTTACAATCCCTGGGCAGGGAAAAGCCAGAGAAAATCTGTAGTGGTCCTGATGTAGTGCTTAACCAGTTGAGAGTCAGGGTGCAAGGAGTAGGCAGGGCAACAGGAGCAGGCCAGGCAGCAACAAAAGCAAGGCTCCAGGATCCCAAGACATCCAGAGAGGGCCAGGGAAGGAGATGGCTTCTCTCTTTTTGTTCTCTTATTATGTTTTTTATTTGGGGCCAGAGCACCACGGTATAACCAAGAGTGAGGCAGGGTTGAATAAGCATGTAGGGTAGCTACAGTGGTACACAGCAAGGAACTGAAATAGGGAAAAAACAGGGTGCAAAGAGAAAGCTGGGCAGTAGGCAGCAAAAGTGCAACTGGCAACAACCCAGCATGGGGCTAAGGGCACAAGCAGTGGGCATTGGTTCCCTACTGCCAGTCGCACATAAATTTAGGAAAACCGAGCAGAGGGAGCTTTATTTTAATGAAGACTACATTTTCCCCCAAATATAATGCCAGCCATGAACAATGTGGACTCACGATGTCCTCTCCCCTGGCAATACCTGTTCATTAGCCATGTTGATTGATGGGCAATAAAGGAAATGCTGGACTACCAGGCTCAGTATGCTAATGGATCTGTTGCCATGTCCTTGATGGGCTTTGCAAGATAACATATGACTGAAATTTGTGCTGGGGTCTCTTGTTGGTGGGGGTGGGGGATCTCTGCTGTGTTGGAGGGGCGTCCACTCTTGCCTGCACTGCATTCCCATAACCTCTCTGGCTCTGATGCTCCGATTCCTGCACCTTAGTTGCCAGCATTTCCTTCTAAGAAATTAAACTGTTATACTGGAAGGCTATATATACTTTGTCATCTTTGGGTCATATAGCATAGTTAGAGGTATGCAAGCCAAAGAAATGTTGTTTTGTTTTCTGCCATTTGGGGATCAGTTATCATTCTTATTGTTTTCCCATTTGGTTTTCATTGTTTTACATTGCAGAAAGAATGCACAGTATATCTGAATAGTCTGCACTATTTTACAAATAGTGACACTAAAAATGATAAAAAAAAAAAACCCACAAAATGTAATGTTTTCTTCTATTGCTCCATTTTGAAAACAAGAAGAAACATATTTCAAACAAATGTACATCCCTAGTGGCTAGCATGTAAGAAGCCATACTCAGCTGGGTGAGGAGGATTAATCCTAACTTGCACTCGTTACTGCAAGAAGTCTATTAGCAGCAAAACATCTGGTGCCATTTTCTGTTCTTGATGGAAACCCTCAAACTTCAAGATATTGACTAAGGGAATTACATCACCCAGGGTGACTCTTGTGGAATTAAGATCCTCTGTTGTATTCTTGCAAAATATTGAAGTTATTATTTTCTTTAATAAAAGGTTTATACATAGAAACAAAGAAATGACAGCAGAAAAGAACCAAATGGTCCAGCCAGTCTGACCAGCAAGCTTACGGTAGTATCTGCTACGCCTTGTAGGTTATCCCAATGCTTATCAGTTTCCCAGACTGTAAAAGTCAGGGCTCTGGTTAGTTGCTGTTTGAATCCAGTTCTCCATTATGCCTTGAGGATGAAGCAGACAACAATGTTGAAGTTGCATCAAAGTATCAGGTTTATTGGTTTAGTAACCACTGCATCAGCAAGTTACCCCCATACTTGTTTTCCCAGACCATAAAGGGACCCTCAATGGCTGCTGTTCGAATCAAATTTTCCTTTTCCCCTGCCATTGAAGTAGAGAGCCATGATTGAGTTGCATCAAGAGTATGAAGGTTTATTAGTTAAGGGTAGCAACTGCCACGCCTGCAAATACCTTCATGTACTCTTTTCTTTATTTCCATCCTCTTGACTTTAGGGATCCACAGTGTTTATCCCATGCCCTTTTGAATTCTCAGTTTTCATCTTTACCACTTCCTCTGGAAGGGCATTCCAGGCATCTATCACCCTCTTCGTGAAGAAATATTTCCTGATGTTGGTTCTAAGTCATCTTCCCTGGAGTTTCATTTCATGACCCCTAGTTCTATTGATTTCTTTCCAATGGAAAAGACTTGTTGAATGTGCGTCACTAAAACCTTTCAGGTTTCTGAAGATCTGTATCATCTTCCCTGACGTCTTCTTTTCCACGGTATAATTATTCAGATCCTTCAGCCTCTCCTCATAGGTCTTCTCATGCAGACCCCACACCATTTTGGTTACTCTTCTCTGAACTGCCTCTATCAGTTTTTTCCTTCTTGAAATATGGAGTCCAGAATTGAACACAATACTCCAAGTGAGGCCTCAAAGGGATCATCATCTCCTTTTTCTTACTGGTTATTCCTCTTTCTGTGCAGCCCAGCATTCTTCTGGCTTTAGCATTGCCTTGTCATATTGCTTTGCCATCTTCTGATTTCCAGTCACTTGTTACCCCAAGATCCCTTTCTTGGTCCGTGCACATCAATTTTTCATCCCCATCACATACATCTCTTTTGGATTACCGCACCCCAGATGCACGACTCTGCACTTCTTGGTATTGAATCCCAGCTGTCAAATCTTTGACCACTCTTCCAGCTTTCTTAAATCCCTTTTCATTCTTTCTACTCCTTCAGGCACATCCACTCTTTTGCAGATCTTAGTATTATCCACAAACAGAGATACTTTACCTTCTATCCCTTCTGCAATGTTGCACAAAGATATTGAATAGAACCAGTCCCAAAACCGAACCCTGTGGCAGTTCTCTTAACACTGTTTTGTCTTCAGAGTAGGTTCCATTTACCATTACGCTCTGTCTGCTATCAGTCAACCAGTTTGTAATCCATGCCACCACCTTAGCACTCACTCCCAAGTTTCTCATTTTATTCACAAGCCTCCTGTGTGGGACCATATCAAAAACTTTGTTGAAATCCAAGTAGATCACATAGAGTGCTCTTCCTTGATCCAATTGTCTAGTCATTCAAATCAAAAATATCACAGATTTGTCTGACAGGACCTTCCTCTAGTAAATCCATGCTGACTCAGGTCCAGCAACCCACCAGATAGTGAAATATCTACAATCCTTTTCTTCAGCAGAGTCTCCATTAGTTTTCCCACCACCGAGGTGAGGCTAACCAGTCTGTATTTTCTGGCCTCCTCTCTGCCACCATTTTTGTGAAGCAGGACCACTACTGCTCTTCTCCAATCCCACAGCATGACACCAGTTTTCAGGGATCTATTGAACAGGTCCTTCAAAGGACCCACCAGCACATCTCTGAGCTCTTAGTATCCTGGGGTGTATCTCATCTGGCCCCGTGGCCTTGTCCGCTTTCAGTTTGCCTAGCTCCTCCCATATATTCTCTTCTGTAAATGGAATTTCATCTACTCCATGCCATCAATGATCTTATTAACCAGCAATGGTCCTTTTCCAGGGTCTTTAGTGAATACTGAACTGAAGTATTTGTTTAATATTTCTGCCATTTTTGTCACACTGCATATTTCTCCTTGTCACCTTTCCATGTCACCAAACCACTTCTGACTTCCCTTCTTTCTCTGATAAATCTGAAAAATGTTTTGTCTCCTCATTTTACCTCTTTGGCCATCCTTCCTCCACTTGACCTTTTGCTTTATTTATTTCTTAGTCTCCAGTTTTGACATATATTCTTCTTTGGGTGTTTTTTTTGGGGGCGGGATCCTTTATATGTCTTGAATGCTATTCTTTTTGCTTTTATTTTTTCAGGCACCTCCTTAAAGAACCAGATCAGTTTTTTTCCTTTTACTCTTACATCAAGAGCTTCAGGATTCATACCATCTGCATCATGCCCCAGGAAGGTGATCCACAACTGTCTTAGTTTCCAAAGACCAGTCACAAAGGACTGTCCATTGCTCTACTAACCTCTGCAGAATCAAATTGGTGGAATTCCACTTGGTGCCTACATTGTGAACAATGGAGTCCCCACTGCTTTCTTCTTCTCATGGAGCAGCTGCCCATCCTTCATGCTCTGGTGAAAATGCCCTGCTATTTTCTTGCTCCTGTCTATCAGTTCTTTCAGTTGCCATAATCCTCCCTGGCTCCCAAGGCATCATTTATGCTTGCGCCTTCACCACAGCAGATAATCAGCCTACCTGTGATCTGGCAAACTCCCACCAGGTAAGCCACAATCAAAGCAAAACTGCGCAGGTACATGCTTAATGCAAAACATGTGTAGTTGTCTCCGATAACCTAACCCGAACCATAGGAATGCCTACAAAATACACAGTTTAAAGTATGTGCATTGTTGACGTACGTATGTACTTTTATCTGCGGAGCGGTTGGGCATTGATTAAGCAGCCCATTTCCACAGGTAAAATATTTTACCAGAGGAAATGGCTTTCCTTATAGCACTCATTTTCACATCCTGTGAGTCAACAAACATTTGATTTTATTGGGTGTAAATCTGAATTAGACATGGAAATGTGCAAATATTTGCTGTGCATGCTGTGGGCTAGCCGAGTCTCCAGTGAATTTATGTTTTTTGTGTATAGTCAGTAAACTGAAAAGAGCAATGTCTTAACCTGTGGATCAGATCTTAAAATTCAATTTTTTGCTGTTTTTCTTGTCAGCTCTTTCATTTCTAGAAGGCACAGCATTTAGTTTACCAGCCATCTGGGGCTTTTACGCTGAGTCATTGATGATGGGAACTGCACTATCATTACTAAACATCATTTCTGCATCTCATGAGGAGATTCCCTTTTAGAAAACCCCACTCTTTACTATGTGATAACTGCTGAGCTTTTTATAAGCTGATCTTGTAGTGTGTTGTAATTGGAAGCCAGGAAGCCACAGTAGTTTGTAAACTAGATGAGAGAAAGCCGACAGTTGCTCAGGAGCACATGGCTCAGAATGATATATCTTTGAAGGATACTAACACAACAGGGATATTAGAGCATCCCAATAAACAGGTTGCAATAAATGTTAAAGTAGCCCAGGTGCATTTAAGTAAAGGGCAGACAGAGCAGAAAGATTCCAAATTACCCAGTCATCTGATAAGCAGATGGTTAATACAAACAAAAAAACATACTTTGAAATGTCTGTATACAAATGCTAGTCTAAAAAATAAGATGTAGAATGTATAGCACTGAGTGAAGATGTAGACATGATTGGGATCTTAGAAACCTGTTGGAAGGAGAATAACCAATGGGATAGTGTAATGCCAGGGTGCAAATTATATTGCAATGATCGGATGCATGGCACTATATGTTAAAGGCAAAGAGTAAACAGGATAAAAGTTCTGCAGGAAACAAAATGCACTGTACAATCTTTATGAATAGAAATTCCATCTAGAAGGGGAATAGGAAGCGATGGGGGTGTACTATTTTGCACCTGGACAGAATGAGCAGATGATTTTCAATTTATTAAAACTTATTTTTTGCACTCTTCAAAATACATTTTATGGTGAATTACATATAAAACACATATAAAATAACTTAAATACAAATTTACAACACATAAAATAACTTATACTATAAACAGAGTTAGCTTGACCTGTTTCTTCAATAGGACACTGGATGCATGCAAAAGAGCAAATTCTGATACAACACAGCACCAATTGTGATCAAATACTAACAGAAATAAGGGAAGCTAACAAAATGACCCCAGTAAATGTCATATCAGGACAAGCTAAGAAAATTTCTAAATGAAATAAATGACTGCTTCATGGAGCAGCTAGTACAAGAACAGACAAGAGGGGGAGCTATTTTAGACCTAATCCTTAGTGGCACACTTGGGGGGGTTATTTTCCAAGCTGCGTTATGGGCTTTTCGCATGCGAAAAGCACCATAATGCAAGATGCGATGCTAATTTAGAAAAGGGGTGGAGTTTGGGGCGGGATTTCTGGCCAAGTGAGAGAACATTGCACAAATCTCATCTTTGGGTGAGTTTCCTCATGCCGCAGGTCATCAAATCTTCCATCCTTATCCAGCAACCACTCTTCCATCCTTATCCAGCAACCACTCTTCCATCCTTCACCCAGCAACCACTCTTCCATCCTTATCCAGCAACCACTCTTCCATCGTTCTAGGACAACTAATCCTTATATCACCTCCCACATAAGGACTCAATTCCACTCTCCAGCACCTCATCATGCACCCTATCCCTATACCTACAATCCCCTACAAGCCTAAACTCTCAACCAACAAACCCAGGATTCTAGGCATCCGACAACAGAGACTGATTCCAATCATGATTTCTCCCATCTCTCAAACACTAGGACTAACCCTATTTACGCTCACATTGTTCAACGCACAATCGATTACTAAAAAACTCCACCTCCTCAATGATCACCTGACTGATAACAACCCCGACATTTGCGCCATTACTGAAACATGGCTGAAACCCACTGACACAGTTCTATTGAACCAGCTCCCCACACACCTCTATGACGTACACTCAATCCCCAGAACCAAAAAAAAAGGTGGAGGGATCCTGCTAGCTTCCAAAAAAAGCCTAGGGCTCGCACCACAACTATCCACTACAATAAACAACACTGAAATTACCTTTTTCAACTCAGACCATCTACAAATAGCCCTAGTCTACTCACCACCTGGTACGCTAGATACTGACCCTTCACCATTAATTGAACTCACAACCAAACACTTCAGACAGGACAAACCAGCTATACTGATGGGAGACTTTAACCTACATGTAAACAGCGCCCGCCCTACCCAAAACTGTGACATCCTTCTCACAGCACTAAACTACCTTGGCTTCAATCAGATTGTCAAAGATCCCACGCACAAAGCGGGTCACACCCTAGACCTGATCTTTCTCAATAATGGCATAACTTCGATCACCAAGCCTTCATGTGACCCGGTCCCATGGTCAGACCACCACCTTATCACTGCGGAACTTGAAATCAAAGACCAGCCTCGTCTCACCCACACAGCTACCACCATTCACTACAGGAAACCCTGCTCCATTGACAGTCTTAGTAAAATGCTCAACAAAGAACTCGACAGACTGGACCTCACAGACGCTTCAACAGCCATCAACTCCTGGATTAAGATAACAAATGAGGTCGCAGATATATCCTGCCCCTCCATCACCAAATCTCTGAAACCACCACAAGCCAATAGACATCCGTGGTACACTCCAACATTAAAATCTCTTAAACAAGAACTTAGGAAAAAAGAAAACAACTGGCGCAAATCTCCATCCACCACCTCAACTCTAAATTACAAATCCCACCTTAACACTTACAGACTAGCTATCCTCAAAGCCAAAAAAGATTTTTTTGCAAAAAAAATCCACAACTTCGCTTTCGACTCCAAAGCCCTATTCTCATTTGTATCATCCCTAACTAAACCCTCTCCACCTATCATCCCAGAAGAACAAGCAGCAGACAAAGCATTGGAACTAGCGATCTTTTTCGATAACAAGATCACCAACCTCCTCAAGCCTATCTCCACCCAACATCTGACAGCAACACCCCCTAGCACCTCAATCACAATCCCCACCCAACATATGACTTCAACACCACCGAACACCTCAACTCACAACAAAAAATACAGCCTATCATCATTCGAGACCCCATCATCCTTGGAAATTGAAATCATCCTCAATAAACTTAAACCATCCTCTCACCCATTGGACTCCATTCCCTCCAATCTCTTATTATCTACTCCCAACACCATTTCCAAAGCATTAGCAAACATCATACACTGCTCCTTAACTCAAGGAAAGGTCCCAGAACAACTCAAAATAGCCATTCTGAAACCTTTACTAAAAAAACCTAATTTGTCAACAACAGACCCTGCGAATTTCCGCCCCATCGCTAACCTACCACTAATCTCAAGAGTGATGGAAAGATTCGTCAATAAGCAACTGTCAGATTACCTGGAGGAGAACAACATACTCTCCCCCTTTCAGTTTGGTTTCAGGAAATCACAAAACACAGAAGCCTTACTAACATCACTATCTGACACCATCCTCTACAACCTTGAAAGAAAACAATCATACCTCCTCGCTCTGCTTGACCTATCCGCCGCATTCGACACAGTTAACCATACCATCCTCCTCGAGCGGCTATCAGAGATAGGAATCCAAGGGGAAGCTCACAGTTGGTTTCAATCATTCCTGGAAAATAGATTCTACAAAGTCAAAATCAACAATGCAGAATCACCTCCTATCAAATCAACCAGAGGAGTACCTCAAGGTTCATCGCTTTCCCCTACCCTTTTTAACATTTACTTGCTTCCACTCTGCCACCTACTTTCCAGCCTCAAGCTAAAGCACTATATTTTCGCTGATGACATTCAGATACTTCTTCCCATTACAGAATCACTGCAAAAAACTTGGGCTCATTGGAACAACTGCTTACTATCCAGCCCTGTTATCCAGCCTGAACCTTATACTCAACACAAATAAAACAGAAATCCTCATCATCTCGCCTGACGAAAACCACACTCTCTTCAAGGCCCAAAGCACAACACCATCCACAATACCACCCATCAACCACTCACCTTCCGTCAGAGACTTAGGGGTGCGCCTCGACAATCAATTCAACTTTAAATCTTTCATTCACAATACAACAAAAGAATGTTACTTCAAACTTCAAGTGCTCAAAAATCTGAAACCACTTCTCCACTTCAGCGACTTCCGTTTAGTAGTTCAGTCCATAATTCTGTCCAAGTTAGACTACTGTAATTCTCTTCTGCTAGGTCTGCCAATCTCATCCATAAAACCCTTACAGATGGTACAAAACACGGCGGCAAGGTTACTCACCAACACAAACAAAAGAGCACACATCACACCTATTCTGATCTACCTCCACTGGCTGCCTATAAAAGCTAGAATCACCTTCAAGACTTTATCAATGATCCACAAGGATATCATGGGCAACGCACACCTAAATCTTATCTCACAACTCCGCCTTCACACATCAAATAGACCAATTAGATATAATTACAAAGGTTCTTTACATGCTCCCCCGATTAAGACTTCACTAGCTAAACGAGCACTCTCCACAGCCGGGCCCACCCTTTGGAACTCTTTACCGCCTGATCTTCGACTAGAAACCTGCCATTTAACTTTCAAGAAAAACCTAAAAACGTGGCTCTTCCGGCAAGCCTTTCCGGAATCACAGGAACACTTTGACACCGGTCAAAGAACAAAATAGTTCAACATAAAGTCCATGACCATCCATACACCCTCAGGACCAAAACACGCACTACCTGGACAGTTCTCTTATTATGAAAGACCCTTTCTTGTTGCTTCAGCTTCAGCTCGTGCTCGTCTCATAGTTATGCCATTTTAAATGCCCACTGTCACCTGTTTACCTTTACCAGCTCATTTCATCCACCAATAATTTGCAGTTAATACCTCTTACTCATGATATTTGACAAATGTATAAGCATTTTTATTTTATATTTTATATATTTATTTATATATATATATTTATGTATATATATCTATATATAAGATTTATATTTATTGATTTATGTTTTATTGTTCTATTCGCAGTTTATTGTTTATGTTATGCTGTACGCCTTAGTTCAATACTCTGTTTTATTGTTTAATGTAACGCCTTACTTGCGAAAGTTTTGTTTTATGGAAACCGACCTGATTCGATTATGTATATCGAGAAGGTCGGTATATAAAAACTCTAAATAAATAAAAACTCTAAATAAATAAATAAATAAATAAATAAATAAATAAGAAAATGCCATACTGGGTCAGACCAAGGGTCCATCAAGCCCAGCATCCTGTTTCCAATAGTGGCCAATCCAGGCCATAAGAACCTGGCAAGTACCCAAAAACTAAGTCTATTCCATGTAACCATTGCTAATGGCAGTGGCTATTCTCTAAGTGAACTTAATAGCAGGTAATGGACTTCTCCTCCAAGAACTTATCCAATCCTTTTTTAAACACAGCTATACTAACTGCACTAACCACATCCTCTGGCAACAAATTCCAGAGTTTGTGCGTTGAGTAAAAAAGAACTTTCTCCGATTAGTTTTAAATGTGCCCCATGCTAACTTCATGGAGTGCCCCCTAGTCTACTATCCGAAAGAGTAAATAACCGATTCACATCTACCCGTTCTAGACCTCTCATGATTTTAAACACCTCTATCATATCCCCCCTCAGTCGTCTCTTCTCCAAGCTGAAAAGTCCTAACCTCTTTAGTCTTTCCTCATAGGGGAGCTGTTCCATTCCCTTTATCATTTTGGTAGCCCTTCTCTGTACCTTCTCCATCGCAATTATATCTTTTTTGAGATGCAGCGACCAGAATTGTACACAGTATTCAAGGTGCGATCTCACCATGGAGTGATACAGAGGCATTATGACATTTTCCGTTTTATTCACCATTCCCTTTCTAATGATTCCCAACATTCTGTTTGCTTTTTTGACTGCCGCAGCACACTGTACCGACGATTTCAATGCGTTATCCACTATGACACCTAGATCTTTCTTGGGTTGTAGCACCTAATATGGAACCCAACGTTGTGTAATTATAGCATGGGTTATTTTTCCCTATATGCATCACCTTGCACTTATCCACATTAAATTTCATCTGCCTTTTGTATGCCCAATTTTCCAGTTTTATAAAGTAGTTTTATTGAGAACCTTTTCCCATATTCTGTAGCAGTACTCTGGCTATTCTATTTCCCAATGTTCTGTTTTTGCATGAATTGTCTCTGCTTGAATGCTACTTTTACCACACAGCATGTTTAAATGGTTTCTCTCCTCACTCAGTGGTATTGTAACAGACTACTTACTGACTATGCCATCCTAATACAGAGTTAGTTCTAACTCTCACAGCTGAGCTGACAGTGATAGGCTCCACAAAGCAGCTTGGTATGTATCAGTTTCTCTACTGGTAGTGTCCACCTAGTACCCTCAGGGCGCTGCCCACTGCCCAGGCAGACAGTCAAAAATCAGTAGCCATGCAGCTAATCTTCCCACTTACTTTCAACTTCCTCCAAGAAAGAGAAACACTGCAACACAGAGCTAATGCCAGTGTCTGCTTGCATTTCTCTGCTGATTGACTACCAAACTAAGAAGTTGGACTGTGACGGAACTCAAAGCACTGGCATCCCCCCCAAGACAATAACTACAGAAGGAATACACATTTTGCACAGTACATCTCAGACATGCTCAGTCTCCAAGATCAACATTACCGGATCCACAAAGCAGTAATAGATTTTTTGGGAAAAATATTTTAGAAGGACAATGTCTTTTCCAGGTCTGACAAGGCAGTGAAATCACATATGACTCACTGGATTGGCTTGCTGCCATACTGTAACAATTACAAACTGTCTGTATTGCACTTATTCTCTTTCATAGACTATTTATGACCATTGGAATGCATAGGTAATAAAACAAAATTAAACTTGGTGGTTTTCCTCAATTCATTTTGGGGATCCCCAAAATACACAAATTGAACCCAACCCACCCACAGCTCATCCTTTACATTTACAGGCGTGCACATGTTATAAAATCGGGCGTACATTTGTGCGCGCCGGGTTGCACACACAAATGTACGCCCGCGTGTAGGCATTAAAATCCGACCCTTAGTGTATTCACTATATATCTGGTAGTGACCTACAAGGGAATGATTACATTCTTGATAAAGTGTGAGGAATTTCTGAATGTAAATTAAAAGACTGATTCATTTTTTTAAATTTAGTATGAAAGTGTCAACTGCCTGTAAATTAAAGGATGAGCTAGGGGTGGGAAATACAAAACACACAAACTTCTGTTTTTTGCCTGACTTTGACTACCTATTCAATACAGACACACTAAATAATAAACTCCAAAAGTTTCAGAAGAATAATTGCATTCTGGATTCCCTGAATCATAAGATATTGAACAGCTAGTGGCCCTTTGTCAGTAAAATCTTAGCCTCCAGTGATGAGGTGGAAATGTCAGATGATACTGACTGGGCTGAGATTACATCTCAAAGGGGAATGCCAACTTTAAGCCTGAACCTCTAACCCCTTCTCAAATGATGTCATACAGAAACCATATCAGGCTTCCTCCGGCTTTTCCTTGCCTAGGATTCTGTACCAATTTGGTTGGTACCATTTGGAGCCTTGTTTTGTTCTTGTCACTGTGAGTAGCTGCTTTGCACTTCTCATGGTGCTTTGGGGATCTTCATGCTACTTTGACCCTCTATTGGTATCTTGGAGCTTATCCTGCCACTTTTGCTGTTTCATTCCCCCTTCATGGTGACTTGAGCACGTCACACTTTATGTATTAAATACATACATAAAAGTTAAAAAAAATTATCGAGTTTTATATACCGTCGTTCGGTTTCGCCATCACAACGGTAAATCAGTTGTATCCCACGCCCTCCAAAGTTCTGGGCAGGAAACATAAAAAACACTCATAAAAATTCAAGGACAGACACAACATGAAAAAACCACATACACGGTACCACTTTGCCCCTCTTGTGCTACCTTGAGGGTTTCATACCACTGTTGTTGGTGCCATTGGCCCTTCTTTTGGAGCCTTAGGGGGTTTTGGCCACTCTTGCTGCTGCTTTGCTTCTTTCATGGTTCCTTGGAGAACTTCTGCCACTGCTAGTACCATTTCCCCCGAATACAGGTCCTTGTAGTATTTATGTTATTTTTGGTGCCATGCTAATGCAGTCTTGTTGCTCTGTACTCTCCTTTACCCTTCTGATGATGTCTAGAAATGTTTCATTAGAATTTGATCAAGACGTGCCTATGGGTGTGGTTGAGACTCTCTGGAGTAGGAGTTTTCAGGAGGGGAAGTTTGCTACATTTTTGACTGGTTTCCTACACAAGGGTCGGTTTTCCCCCTTGTTGGAAGGACTGAAGTTAACAGTAATTATCTGTCCAAGGATAAAGAGACTATGGTTTTTGTGATTATGATTTTGCCACACTTGCATGGATTTTGTTTTTTAAACTTTGTAAATTTTTGTAGTTGAACCCCCACGGCTGATTTCTTGCCGTGTTTTGGGGCTGATTCCACTATCTGTGGGTACAAGCTGACCAGTGATCGTGACCGGAGTAAAAGCGATAGACTGTGAATCAGATGCATTGCTCACTACTGCACCGAGGGCCCCAGAGGTGTATCCCTCCTCCACACCAGTGAACCCCAGCACCCAGGGCTGAAGTGGGATGTGCTTTGAGCAAGAGAGAGATCTGGGAGAAAAACTGTGGCCCCAAACCAAGAGGTGATGTAGCTTTTGCAGGCCCGCACAGTATGACACGTTTGTCTCCCTCTTGTAATCTCTTAGATATAGTTAGGCACTTTAGTAAGGAATGTTTTGGCTAGTTTGGGACTATGGTTTATTTATTTATTTATTTATTTATTTATTTATTTCTTTTATATACCGACATTCAATCGAGATATCACATCGGTTTCCAGATAACCAAGGGAATAGGGCGTAGTCCGCCCTATTTTACAAAAAACAATTATAACATATTATAACAGTGGTACATGGAACAAAAGGTTATAGGATATAACAAAAGGTTATAGAAAATAACATATGTACATGAATGTGTTGTTGATAAAATAAAATTGGGATAAGGGACTTGTTGGGTAGGTAATTTAGGAATAGAGGTGGGGGGGATGAGGGAAGGGAGGGGGGAAGGTGGGGTGGGAGGAAGTAGCGGAGTGAGGGATTCAGGGGGGTGAGAAGACTTGAGTATGGGATGAGGTGGGTTGCGTTCGGGCAGGTTAAGGGTCGGGTGGGAAGGCTTTTAAAAACAGCCATGTTTTTAGGTGTTTTTTGAAGGTTTGCAGTGATGGTTCATTTCTGAGACAGGTGGGGAGGGTGTTCCATAGGGTGGGTCCCGCTATTGTTATGGCTCGTTTGCGGGTTGCGTTGAGGTGTGCAGATTTGAGATTGGGGATGGCTAGGAGGCCAGTGTTGGTGGATCTGAGGGTTCTTTGTGTGGGGTGTGGATGTATTGCGTTGTTTAGCCAGTTCATTTTGTTGTTGTGTATTTTTTTGTGCATGAGGGTGAGTGTTTTGTAATGGATTCTTTGTGTGATGGGTAGCCAGTGGAGTTCTTTGAGGGTAGGTGTGATGTGGGAGGATTTTTTGTTGTTGGTGATGATTCTGGCGGCGGCATTTTGTAGAACTGTAGTACTGTGGCACTGCAAGCCCGTAACATTAGGCTCATATTGTGAATAATTTCTGCCATATGCAGAAGAACTTGGACATTAGTCATGCAACAAAAGACTGAGCATCTGATTTTTCATATAATTGCTGGTTAAAAAGAATCTCTTAGCCCCTAAGGCAATGCATTACAGATGGCTTTGGTTTACAAATTGGATGACTAATCAGGCCTTTTTCAAAAGATTTGAATATGGTGGTAGTGTACAATGATGGAAACTGAACTGACAGATTAATTAAATCAAAATGTACTGGCTTTAATAGAAAATACTGGATTATCTATAACCAATAGATTTCTTCCTTATTCCTTTCAGAATTATATATCTGACACTGAAGATCCTAAAGTGGGTACCTTTTTAGGTTGATCAAGTAAGCAAGAGATATGAGAAAGTGCCTCCTGCAAAACCTAAGTAACAATAGTGGAGAGGACAATAATGAGCCTTCCCATGGGAATGCAAGTCCATTTGGAGTTTCTCTATGAAAATTCTGCTGGTATGCAGAGCACAGGTACAAAGTATCTATGCGCTTTGCACGTACATTACAGCAGGAAGAAACTATGCATCAGAAATTAGATGTGGAGATTTGATTACATAGGGCCAGATTTTAAGATGTACGCGTGGGAGTAGATTTGTGCACGCAACCCGGCGCGCACAAATCTACGCCCGATTTTATAACATGTGCGTGCAGCTGCACGCACATGTTATAAAATCTGGGGTTGGCACGCGCAAGGGGGTGCACACTTGTGCACCTTGCGCGCCACGCCCTAGGGGAGCCCCGTTCTCTCCGCCACCCAGCCCTATTTAACCGCCCCCCCCCCGACGTTTAATACGTTGCGCCTGCCTCCGGGCAGGCGTAGGTTGTGCGCGCTGGCCGAGTGCCGGTTCACGATCACCTGGCACAGCCGCTGTGCCAGAGGCCTTGGTCCTGCCCCGCCCCCACCCCACCCAATCCCCACCCCTTTTTTCAAGCCCTGGGAGATGCGCGCGTCACCGGGCCTATGCAAAATAGGCTCGGCATGCGCAGGAGTGGGTTTTCGCAGTTAGCATGCACAGTGCTTTGATTGTTTCGACCACATTAAGCTTCTGCTTTAAGGGAAAGCAGTTAAGGACTTGGAACAATTCTGAAGCTTGAATATTTCTCAGCTAGTCTCAATTTTATTCTTTGCTGCAGTTCCAAAGAGCAGGAGCAGCATCCAAATGGCCCGTCTCCTAAGCAAGTTCAACTTCTTTTCTTATTTTCAACCTGTCTCATACAAGACATGTACAATGTGTACCTGCCTTATTCAAGAACTTACATTTGTAAATGATCATTGCAGAGAGCCCAGATGTCGCCTCATCCCTGCCAAAGCTGCCTGCAAGGCCCCTGAGATGCACTTAGCTTGTGTTCAAGCAATAAAAGAGCTATAAAGGGCTTGGAATTGCTTCAGTCGCTTACTCTGCTTGTTGGGACCTTCTCTGCTGCTCTTTTCTTTCCTCTGAAGAGGTCTCTGGTTTTTGTGTCAACTTGCTTTGACCTGGAAATGCTAGCTCCATTTCCTGTCAGAGCTTCGGAGAGATTGCTTTTCTCCTTCAGAAGGCCCAGCTCAGACAACAGTACAGTCCTCAATGTAACCTTCCCTCCAATGAGTCTGAAATGCATGACCACGAGTGGAATTAATTTCAAGTTCATTGAGTGAAATCACAATGAGGACAGCACTCGACAATCCTATCAGTACTTCCTCACTTTGAAATTGCAAACATGGTCATAATTTTCTGAAACTGATTAAATGCCCATTGTCTTATTTCTCAACCACGCTATGTGCAATTTTTCTAATGGCAGGAACTCACAAGCATCTCATACATGAATATTCTTCACACTGGAGCAAACTGCAGATGAGTTGTCTTGTCCAGACTGTGATGGATTTTAGGACAATTTAAATGCAGGTGCTATTGAAAGTGGAGCAATAAATCGATAACTTGCTCTTTGCTGTTATCAATATTAAATTGATTCTTAATTTAATCCACTTTAATTTTATTTGTAATATGCCAAATTTGCCTTTCAGAGTCGTCATGGTCTTTTTCTTAGTTCTGATTCTGGTTTGTATCATATTTCTTTGTTTTGTCATTGACTTGTCATTGTAATTGCACGTTTATTTTCTTGTACTTTGCTTAGAGTACTCTTCATATTAGTAAGTAATAAGCTGAATGAAATGAACGGAACTGGCACTTTTCTACGCTGTTCTCTGAGGTCCAAGTCATAAAGTGAAGCAGAGGTGCCAAGGGTAAATGATCTCATAGAGGGAGGATTTGGCTAGTGATCAATATGCTTTGTAGAAAACTATGTTGTCCACATGTGATGCCAGGCAAGGACATCTGCCTGTTTGTCAGGGCCAAAGCTACACAGACCTATTTTTTTAATGACTTGAGTAAAAAGAGTCACCCTCTTTCCTGTTTCTTTACTTAAAGAGCTAATCTAATAGAGAATCTGCCATTGTTTGTGCCTGGTAAGATCTTCAGCAACTACAGCATGTGTAGACGGGAGCTCATTTTTGCCCTAGTAAGGTATTCCTGCACTTTGAAAAGTGCATGTGGAGGCTTCAGCTGGTCCGAGTGCCCTCATTGTGATTGGGGGGGGGGGGGGGTCTCACCAGACCTTGCTCTTCATGTGAAGACAGTACATTTTTATGGGTTACCATAAGGCTTGGGGATAACTGCACAGAGTAGCAATTGCTACACTTAAGAGAAACATGGGGTAACAACTTTGGTGTGGAAGATGCTACCATAAGAAGCTTGCTGGGCAGGCTGGATGGACCATTTGGATTCTTTTTTTTCTGCCGTCATTTCTATGTTACTATCCTAAGGAGCAGTGATGTGAGGGTATAAAACCCCTGCACCCATGTAATGTAGTAGGAGCAGAAGGAGTGGATTCCAAGACATGGCATCCTGCTGCTGTTGGAGCTCTCTTCACAGACTGCCACCAGTGGGTCTCTCTTTTCACAGAAAGGGTTCAGTAGGAGAACCAAGGAGAAGGGATACAGCAAGTGGGAATTACTTTGTGTTGCAGCACTGCTCTCTTTTTGGACATCTTCCTGCCATCAGCAAAGATTTCATTTTGGCTAGTGGTTATTTTGAGTCTTGGAGCTGGCATACGGAAGAGCCCCCACAGAGGTAAAAAACCCAAAAGGGCCTTGAAAAGACAGAACATTTTCCCTCAGTGCAGAAACACGGGAGGGCATGGGGCCTTAATATAAATAGGAGTAGAGAAAAGGTGAGCATCTTTGACCTGCTGGTACAGTGATGCTCAACATTTTCCCCTTAAGAGAGCCATATTACCAGCTACCAGTTATTCGGCCTGTTTGGTTCTGTGATGCTTTCAATAGGCTACACCGAGGTATCTGAAGCACCATATATGATTGTTAACTAACAGATCCTGGTTGCAAAAAATGGCACTGACCAGCCCTGAGACGTTTCCATTTTGTTTTACAACAGTAAGTTGTATGACCACACAGCACAGAAATGTGAAACAAAATGGTGTCAACCTCAAGCCCAGCTGGTGCCATTTTGAAACCAGGACACAGCGGGGCAAGAGCAGCTAGGGATCACTCCTCTCTCCTTTGGATTGCTACGACACCATGGATGAGGTACAGTACTACCTACAGAGAATGTGGGGGATGGGGAAGGCCAGGGTCTTTTTTTTATTATTTGTGGTGACATTGGGGAGGGATGGCAGGAAACATTTTCCTATTTCTTTTTTTTTCAGTATTATGTTTATTTCAATTCAACTAAACAAAATTAAATAAAATAAACTTAAGATGGAATTAAAAAATTAAGAAAAAACAAACCAATACATTTTTTTTGTGTGTATGCATCTCTATTGGCCTCTGAGTTCTAGGTCTTTCTGTACTTGTTAAGACTGGTACTCTGTTGCTAGTCCCCAGACCATGTTTTCTGATTTATCCTTTACAGACTTGAATATTTTCCTGGGGTATTCTAAAATTCTCTGGAAATATTGCTCTATTCTATGGTTTTCTTTTTCTCTAACCACTGCATTGAATCACTTCAAAGAACAGTTGGAGGAGGACGAGCTTGCTGACTGTTCCCAGCAAGGGTCAGTAGCAGACATTTTGGGGCTGATGCACTAAAGGCTCTGCTAAAAAATTTGTAGCATACACATCATTAAAAATTTAACATGCATGCAAAACCGTCACTTAACGGGAAATGCACTTATTTTTATTGTCATTTAAGATGTATACATCAAGCATCCTCATGCAAATGAAAGAGTCTATACAGAAAAAGTTTAATCCAGCCAGAAAGCTAAGAAAAAGCCACAGGGCAGTATGTTGTACTTATAACAGCCCACAATACAGATAGATAACCAAAAGAAATACTGGGAAATTGGTTCTTACTAGGATTAAAAACTAAAAGAAATAAGACATCTGGGGACTACCAACCCTACATAGTCAAACTGTGGCCATTTCTTTACGGCCAATTTTTCAAAGGCCTGTGTGTGTAAAAGCCGGGGTTTATGTGCAGAGTCATTCCGTGCGTGCACAGCACGCATTGTATAACAGGCCCATCCACGCGTGTAGACCCCGGTACAAGCACAAGTGCTGGGCTCTGAAAAAGGGGTGGGGTGGAGCCGCTGTCCCTGGGAAGTGCCTTCCGGCAGCCAGCTGGCACGCAAAAACTACTTCTGCTCTGGAGGAGCAGTAAGTAATGAAATAAAGTTTGGAGTAGGTAGGGGTTAGGGGTCAGGATGGAGAAGGGAAAGGGAAGGAAGGTTAGGCAGGGGAGTAGGGAACTGGGAGAGGCCCGATTGCATCGCCGCACGTAGTTAGCAAAAATTTGCCCCTGCATGCACCTCCTGCACGTGTGCACTTGGATTTTAATATCCAGCGTGCATGTGCGCACGGCCATCAGATTTGAAAACATGCACACGCCGGTGCGAGCGTGTTATAAAATCGGTGCGACTATGTGCACATGCCGGGAACCACGTGTACATGGACAGGCGCGCGCTGCTTTAAAAAAAAAATCGGCCCCCTGAACCGCTAACCTTCTTCGTTCAGGCATCTCCTCTTAGCATCTAGAAAAAAATCTTTGAACCCTCCTAAGAGCAGAAGCTACGTGTTAGATAAAGTAAGCAAAAAGACTTACATGGGAAATGCAATAGGAAAGAAGCACCAAGTGAAATGGTCTCCTGGCATACAGTTCGACATTTATTTCCATCTGATCTATGTAGATTTACAAAGCTCAGGCAAAATCCATACTTCGCACCCCCAAGAAGAGAGCTAGCCTATTTAAAAAATACAGGAGTAGGATTTGATCTCTGTTTTGAGGAAATACAAACATAAAAGTAAAGTGGCTTCAGAGGCCTCATCGACCACTGAAATCCTCTAAAATGTTGCACTAAATTGTAATGTGTACGTGCCAAAAATCTGCCTCCTTAACATGTACACAGTGTTAGCATGCACGCTAACATAAGAAGTGTAGCACGTCTGTCAGGGTGCCAGACTGGCATCTCATGAGCAACCTGTGGCTCTTGATGTCAAACTGCGGCTGCCACCTGCTGATGGGCACCCTGGTGTCTATCTACCTCCTGCAAGCAGCGATGCTCCCCCTCTGTCAGCAGCTGGCTCCAGTATAAGTTGTAAACTTGAAACTTCTGGCAGAGCTGACAGCTGGTTTATAAAAATATTTTATATAAATCTTTTATTGATTAGCAATGAGATTAAAAATACCTGATCTTTGTAAAGACCAGGAATATAATATGATACAAGGTACAGTAATATCTTACAAAAAATGAGTATCAGAAACTACAACATTTACTAATGTGTAATAAAGAATTTTTCCACATAAATAAAAAATTCTTGATATCACTAGTATAAATATTTGACTATTCTCATCCCATATACTACACACATGTTATACATCCACTCATATTCCTTGAACATGTCTCTGCATTTCCCAATTCCAACATTCATCAATTTACATACAAGCAACCAATCAATTGATCCAATGTATTATTTAAAAAGCTGCTCAGTCTGAAATGTATCACTTCCCATGACCAGTGATACAATGTGTTCCAGGCTTTTAAAATTGCACTCTGTATGGTTTAGCTTGCATTAAAACCATTTAGCATACCCTAAAACAATGTAGTCTGCACTAAATGACTTGAAACCAAACAACAAATGTTGTTGTTGGTTCTAAAGCACAGCACATCCCGACCCGTAAGATTTATGGAATGAGCCTCATCAACAGGAAAACACAAATTATAATATCTGCAAAAAGAATGTCATGCTGTAGAAATATTTACCAATGGAATAAAAAGTAGAGCAAATGTAGGACCAGCCTGCTGCTTCAGTAGCAGCGCCATACACAGGGACCTGGGTTGGTTTGCAAGTTCAGGTCTTTCACTCCCCAGATAGGCTGGGGATGCTGCAGGGGCAGCACTCACAGCTTCTGGGATTAGGAAGTCATAGTCCTTGTGTGATAGTGACACCTAGTGGCTGAGTTCTGAAGAGTTCTGGTGCAAGGTCCCCAGCCATGGACCGACACTGCAGTGACTGGACTAGAGTAAGCCGGTCAGTTGTGAATGAAGGCTCGTGGGTCCAGATCCTAGCTGGAAGCCTAAAGGAGCAGGAGAAAACTGGAAGGTAAAAATATAACAAAACAAATATAAATATCTAAGTAAACTGATCACAGAAGATTTAAAGAAATATATATCTTTCAACAAAAGTAAAAAGAAGAAGTGGGAATACAAAAAAAAAAATGACTTGCGGGATTGTAAGGAGTTTGTTAGAATGAACTTAAAAGCACCCAGTAGCCTTTTTTCTAGGTTTACATTTCTCTTTTCAGTGGTGGGATACAGAAGTGAAACTTGTGTTTATAGTAAAGAGGAAACCCAGTAGTGGTACAGTATATGCAAATCTTGAGTATCCTTCAAATAAAAGCAGTCATAAATCATTAGGGATATCATTTCATAATGTCACTTAGATACCTAGAATCATGGACCCACCAGAACATTTCTTTAAAAAAAACCAAATTATGCTCAAACAGCAATGTTTGTAAAAATTAATAGTGCCCAAGAATATAAAATGCAAAATACAATCCAAACTATCCAGCTGTCCCAGAGTGAACCCTAACATACTACTTTTTTCAGATATCTCTGCATCAAGTGGGAAAAATTCAAGCAAAGTGTCCGCAGCAGCCTATATAATCTTCCTGTAATAAGATGTCTACTCAAAATGAAGGCAACACACCGCAGAGAGTTTAATATCAAGGCAAAAATAGGTTTTCAGCTCTTTCTCCAAAAACAAGTTAAGCCTTAGTAGCAATGTCACCAGTCCAATACAGAAGTGCAGTATTATTTATTATGTGAGGATTATGTAGTATGATTGCACAGATTTAAATCACAAACATTCATATTGGGTCAACGGTTCTTAGCTAGGGATTACTTTGCTTGCAGCTATCTGTGTGGCACATTCAGTAGATGCTCTGTTTTCTAATCAGGACCTACTTTCAGAAACAAAGTAGAATGGACAAATATCACTCCGCCTGTTTGTTCGAAAGCTCCGCCCTTTTTTGGTAAAATCTGCCATTGGATTGGCAGCATCATGCTGAGTTCAGTGGTTGTGCCAGCAGGAGGCATCTGATTCAGGGGGAAAGAAAGCAGACACCTCAGGAATGGCAGGGGAGAGGAGGGGTAGCCCCCAAGGCTTCATCTTTCTTGTGGGCAGGGTTTTCCTGGAGGAAGTTGCATCATTCTTGCAGGGAAACATAGAAATGACGGCAGAAGACCAAACTGTCCATCCAGTCTGCCCAGCAAGCTTTCACTTAATCTGTTACCCATACTTAATCTGTTACTCTTGTCCCTTGTAAGTGACTTTTTTGTTCTGTTTCCCTTCCAAGAGATTAGGAGGAAAGGATACCCTAGAATGGGACTAATCATTTTTGCAGGGGTAATACCTGGGGTCTACCAGGACAGGTAGCTGACATTTTCTTTAAGAGGGAGGGATATTCAATATAAAGACGATTACATATTACACAATTCTAAGTCGGGGTGCATAATGGGAGTTTATGCATAAGGGCCTCTGAGGCATTTTTTTGATACAGGATGTGAATATTTTAATCTGCCAAACTTGGTGAATATCTTATGCTGCAATATTTCATGAGTCATGAATTTACTGAATGAATTCCTTTGAGAAGATTGGACTGAAATGGTACAAAAAGCAGATTGAAAGCCTTATGGACTGATATGGTAGAGAATGAATGAGTTGAATCATCCCCAGCACCTCCTCCTTTCCTTTCCTAAGAACTGTTCAATAAAATGCATTAGAAAAACTACTGATAAGCAACACAGAATCTATCAAACTTTTGGGATCCTGCCAGGGACTTGTGACCTGGATTGCCCGCTGTTGGAAACAGGATAGTGGGCTCAATGGACCCTTGATCTGACCCAGTATAACAAATTTTATGCTCTTATGTTATCAATCAATTGTCAGCCTGTGTGTTAGATTCATGCACATTAAACTGGTTTGCCAGATTGCTGGATTTGATCTAATACTTTGCTTTCCTTCTGTAAGCATTTCTTTGCTATAAGCTCTCTATCCTAACACTTTATTGGAAGAGAAGGTTCGAGCTGTTGATTTTTTCAATTTTATTAATTATATTTCAAGCTTTGGACATAATTTTCAGTCAGCAGAAGCAAGGGCGTAGACTTTGAATTAAAAACAGTGTCGTTTACACTGAATTTCAATGACACCTCCCCATGCATGTCTTTGTATACCACACACACACACATTTCCATTTGTGCACAGAGCACAATGCTATCTGCGGAAATATGGTCTGAAGCTTTTTGTTTCTTCAGAGATTTCAGTGTAATCAAAGCCACGACTGACCAAAGCTTATTTGCAGGTGCTCACATTCTATTTATTGACTTAAAATATTTCTATCCAGACTGCCTGTTATCCTAGGTGGGTTACAGTAATGATGCGCATAATCGTATACAATAAAACATACAATCTACAAAGACATCAGCCAGACAATAAACTAAGATCAAGTTGGATTAATTGACATAATTAAATGCTGAACTGAATAAAATGAAATTAACATTCTCTATATGCCTGGGGGAATGATGAGATAGGGACTTCTGTGAAGCCTTCCGACATGCCTTGGAATAATGAGTATCAAAGATATTGAGAAGACAATTTTGAAAGCCTTTTACCCGAGCTTAAAGTTGCCCTCCTCCATCCAGTTAAAGGCACACATGAGCTTCGATAGCGTGCACATTTTTAACTGGGTTAAAAGGAGGCATTCCTGGGGGCATATTTAGGTTGAGGGAGGAAATCAGTGTTGCATACTTGACATCTGCAAACGTACGAACCCTATTATACCCAGATCGGCAGGTGGAAAATAAAAAAATGTTTTAAGTATGCATACTTTAGCTACAGCATTTACTCACAAAGTGTTAACAGTATGCACATACATTGTATCTACATGGGCTTTAGAAAACAAATTGCTCCCTTATAAGCAGCAGGTCAGAAAGTGAAGAGTTCTGATCATGAACGAGGCTCACTGCTCAGACCCTCGAGTTCATAAAAAGTGCACTAGAGAGAGAAAAAGGCATTCACGCTGCAAGGCGCCAAGTCCCTGCTAGCTGGTTAAACAAAGAAAAGGTGGCCAAAAAACTGACTTCCAAATAGTGGAACTCTATTAGTCTGCGAAGACATGAAGAAAAAGTTAATAAGAGTTACTGCCTGCTATATGGAACAGGATTTTGTTTGTGCTTTTTGTTTGGTTTTTGCCAAAAATCTCTCTGTTGTGGCCCTTTTTCTCTTTCATTGCTCATAATCTCTTCCCTGTTACTTGGCCACAACTAAGCAAAGTCTCACTAAATAGATGGAGCGCAGCGATAATCTATAGGCACAGAACACCAAAATATACAAAGTGCTGTTGTCAACTATGTGCACTTCTAATTAATTAGTACATTAAGCACGGCTGCAATGTTTTCATAAACAGTGGGAGTAAGGTTTGCAGTCCTTTATTATACAGAAGCTAAATAGTAATTCAGTCCATACATTATTTATGCCCTACTCTGCTGTTAAAGTGATCTGCTTGCTTGGAAATCATATGGTGGGTGCCTGACAGAACACAAAGTGATGTTAATGAGGATGAGCACATTAATAATGGAGCCCTGAAAGGAGAATTCACAGTCTTTGTTCTCAGCCTATACCTTTGAATATTTGATCCCCCTCTGATATGGTAAAATTGCATTTCAATTTTTTAAATAATAATCATACAGTGAAACCTATGTCAGCAAGCCCTGGTCACTGCAAAGGGACACATTCTCACTTAGACATTATACTGTCATTTGCTTGAGTATGTGAAAATCAGTAGAGAAACCTAAACACAATTTCAGTCAGTTTACTTTTTCTCCCTTTTACAGCAATAAGAGGAATAAATCAATGTTAAGCTTCCTTTGTATACGGCAGGGGTCTCAAAACTACAAACCAGTCAGGCTTTCAGGATATTCCCTACTGAATACGTGGAAGTGATTTGCATGCAAATCTATCTCATGCATATTATTCATTAGGGATATCATGAAACCTTGACTGGTTTGTGGTCCTTAAGGACCAGTCTGAGACCCCTGGTACAGGGCAAGTTTCTCACCGAGGTTGCTGAGAAAGCAAAAGTATAGGTAGAAACCCTGTTGGAATCCATTAACACTGCAGCATTAGGGACAGTATATGCTCAGTTCCCATATACTATCCCTAATGTTGGCTCTGCAGGGCACCCTACATTTACAAAGAAAAAGAAAATGTAAAGAATTATGTAATGAACCATTGTTTATGCTTAGTATCTGTGCCCCAGATAAGAACACTCATTATATAAATGCAAATAGTATCTGTTCAAAGTTCCACCATGGTCTTCCTTATGGATACAATTCCTATTATGAGAAAACAGTATGGGGAGGTAAAGACATATATTGTTCTTGGTGATGGTGCAGTATTGTGGCTAGCAAGTGTTGTATATGTAACCCCTGGGCTGACAGACTCAGATACAAGATCCCAGAGGCCATATTTCATACATAGGGGAAGATTTTCAAAAGCCTATGGGCACAAATCCATTGGATTTACGTGCGTAGCTGGGGTTACGTGCGCCAGGCCTATTTTAGAAAGCCCCGGTGATGCATGTAAAGTCCCGGGATGCCCATATGTCCCGAGGGCTTTGAAAAAGGGGTGGGGAGGGGGGCTAGAGGCCTCAGGCTCAGCAGCCATTTGCCGCTGCGTCAGAGGATCGTGTGCAGGCAGGCTGCCAGCGTGTACAACTTGCGCCTGCCTCCGGTAAAATAAAGGTCAGGGGGATTAGGATAGGGCTAGGGGGTGGGAGGGTTAGGAAGTTCCCTCCGAGGCTGCTCTGAAACCGGAGCGGCCTGGGAATTGTGCACGCAAGTTGCACAATTCTGCAGCCCTTTGCGCGCGCCAACCCCCGATTTTATAACATGCGCGTGCATATGGACGCGCGCGCATTCTTTTAAAATCTACCCCATAGGTTTTACTCTACATCTTCCCTTGATGTTGTAGTATCTGAGTGGTCAGGATTCCCTGAGTGGGGGAAAGACAAGTCTTCTATGCCCTGTGCATTGCAATCACTTATTTCCCAGAATAAAGTCCTTGAATACAGCAGTAATGAGTGCTGACGTATCTATGCCTGAGGAAACACTCACTGCTAAGATCAGAGTAACTGGCCTGTAGTTCTCATACTCCTCCTTACTTTCATTTTTGTGAAAAGAAACCACATTGTCCTGTCTCCAGTTCTTTGCAACTAAACCCTACTAAAGAAGGTTGAAAAGGTCAGACAGAGGAGGTGCCAGCATGTCCCTAAATTCTCTTAGCACCCTCAGATGTATTCCATCTACCCCCATTGCTTTATCTGCTTTTAGTTTTGCTAGCTGCTTGCAGATTCAGTCTTCTGAAAATGTACCGAGGTCAAACTCCGTTCCATTCCTTTTTATGGCAGTTTTCTGTGCTCCTACTCCAAAGCATTCCTCTCTGACTACCGTTAACACATCTTGTTAAGGAATTCCGCTTTCTTTTTGTCAATCTGTATAATTCCCCCTTCACTTTTGAGTATTGCAATTCAAGATAGAGAAGAACAAGAAGATATGCAGAGAATTGCAACAAAAACCATAAAGGATATGGAACAGCTGCCTTATGAAGAAAGACTAAATAAGTTAGAGCTCTTCAGTTGGGAAAAGAAATGACTCAATGCATGCATTTGTTTACAAATATTATAGTCTGCTCATATTCAAGGTGGGGTACATAATAAAACACACATGAAATCAAACTACATCAAAAACTAATACAAAAAAGTTGAAAAAAAATAAGAGACAGCCTGTCAAGACTGACAAAACACATCAAAAAGAGTCTTTCCCAATAGGTAAGAGGTTGGAGGCAGAATGCTGTGCTCAATGGACCATTGGCACATCTTATAGAGGAGTTAGAGCGCACTAACCCGAAAATGAATTTTTTCCGAAATTTCAGAAAAAATGTTTTTCGGTTCTCCCGAGCCATTCCGAATTAGACAATTTTAATGAAATTGCCTAATTCGGGAAAAACGATTGCACATCCCTACTGAATATGGTCCAGAGAAGAGCAAGTAAAATGATGCAGGGTTTGTACAGGAAGCCCTATGAGATGAGACTGAAGGAACTTAATACAATATACATAGAAACATAGAAATGACGGCAGAAGAAGACCAAACGGCCCATCCAGTTTGCCCAGCAAGCTTCGCACTTTTTTTTTTCTCATACTTATCTGTTACTCTTGGCTCTTAGTAACACTTTGGTACTATTTCCCTTCCACCCCCACCATTAATGAAAGGAGCAATGTTGGAGCTGCATCTAAGTATAATATCTAGCTTAATTTAGTTAGGGGTAGTAACCACCGCAATAAGCAAGCTACACCCATGCCCATTTGTCTACCCAGACTATGCGACTCAGTCCCTGGAAGAGAGGCAAGATGAGAGGGCATGGGTGGAAAAGAGGTATGAGGCAGACATTTAAATACCTGAAAGATATTAATGCACAGGAATTAAAGATTTTTCAATGGAAAGGAAGACATAGAACTAGGGGTCACAAGATGAAACTCCAAAGGGGTCATTTTCAAAAGGATTTATACATATAAGTGTAATTAATATTGTAGCAATTTTCAAAAGCCATTCGCTCGCACAAAGTGCACTTACACGAGAAAATCCTATGCACAATTCAATGACATATATTGTAGCAATTTTCAAAAGCCCACTTACATAGGTAAAGTGCATCACACATGTAAAACCCAGTTTTATGCAGGTAAATGCTTTTGAAAATCAGGCTCCAGTTGAATAGATTCAAGAACAATGTCAGGAGGTATTTTTTTCATGGAAAAGGTGATTGATGCCTGGAATGCCCCCCTGGAGGAGGTAGTGATGACAATGAAAGGGGCAGGCTTCAAGAAGGCATGGAAGAAACACAAAGATGGTCACTTTCAAATTGATGCACATGCGCGGACATGGAGGCACAGATTTTATAATTATGTGGGTTTATGCACGCATGTTAAATCAGCTACTCACACATACAAGTGCGCAAGATTTTATATTGATGTGGACATGTGCACATGTATGCTGCCTTGAGCACATAAGGGGGAATTTTACACTACTAGCCCTGACCCCTAAAACCCCACTGACTTTCCTATAGTACTTACACACAGTCCACAACAGAAGCAAGTTATGTGATTGTGGGATCCCGGTGCACGCTTGTGACGCGTAGCTGAACTTCATGCTGCAGTCCTGATTCGCCATGCCCCACCCCTTTTTCCCCAAAACATTTTAATGTACATACCCACAGACTTTTTAAAATCCACAAGGCCCACATGCTTCCGAGTCACATGCATATCTCCCAGTTTGGCCACACATAGGGTTTTTAAATCTAACCAAATGGTAATGAGAGAGCTGCTCTGCTTCACTGAGTGACACTTGCAGCCCAGGAGTCACTCAGTGCTTACTGGATGGCACTGTCACGGGTCCACCAGTACATGCACTCCCAACTGCATCATTTTCAAGGTCCAGCCCCTGGAAGGCTTTCCTGGCAACTTGAAAACTCAAATAGAAGGTCTCTGTAATGTCATAAAGTTCAAAAGTCTGGCCCCATGGGCCTAACTGCCACCTCCCACTGTATCTCCAAGATATTCCACTTGTCCCTTCAGATACAACCACCCACTGGCAGTCTCTCAAAACAATATCCTTTTAAGTAGGTACATCCAGATAATAAAACAGCCTTTATCTACCGGCTCACCTTCCTGGAAGTCACACCAGCCATCCATCTACAATCACAGTCAGCAAGAAAAGCAACCATATTACTACCATGAAGGCTCTTCTTTCTGGTCAGGCTGAAGCCCTTTTAAATTATGGAATCAAGTACTTCACAGGGCACTATAGCTGGTTGAGAGTCCCTTCTTACATGAACAATTAAAGTCCCAGAAATGGCCAGGAGATTCCAGCATCAGAGGACTGAGCTTTCCAGAACCCAATTTGAATACATAATGTGCTAACAATTACCCAATACATGTTGGCAGAAAGAACATTTGGAAGGGGAAAATTCTTAGTGGTTGTGCTACATCTTCCTCCTAGGGGCTAAGCAGAGAGACAACATAGGGGAGACCTGGTAAACTGGAGTCTTTCATGACGTTATGGGAGCTGGCACAGAGAGATGTTGCCTCTTGAGCTTCCTCCTGCAGGGAGTTAGAAAATGAGACACAGACACACACACAAGCAGGGATCCAGATTAAAAAGGATTGCTTGGTTATATTGCACCAGGACTACATGTACTTTAGATTGAGTAGGATTAGATATGTTACTGCATTCAGGCAGATAATGATATTAGCAAATACAGACTTCTCATCTGAGTTTCCTAAATATTGTCAGACCCAGTCAGTAGATAAGGCACAATTCACCATAGTTTCCTTTGAACCCATCCTATTTGCACAGCCAATGACAGCCTTGCTTCCTGTAGTTATTCTCCTACCACTAACAGGAAAGCATTCTGGCTGTCAGCTAATCTCTCCTCTTCGCTAATTCCTTTCATTAATTTCATCCTAAACCAGCTTCCTTCTAACTTTCATTTTAGCTTACTACAAGTACCTTAGCCAGTTCGTGAAGAAAGCTCTTCAGCTGATCTGCCTCTCAGCTTAATGGCAACTTACAAGAGGGCATCTGCTTTCTGAATGTGCTGTTTGCCACATTCCTCACCATCCAACATAAACACCACATTTTATTTTCTACACAAGATGCCCCTCTTCCTTTTAGAACCATCTTAAGCACCACTTCTTACATCAATGACTTTAAATGAATGAAGAAACCTCTTCAGAATACAAATCTGCCATTTACTTTCTTAGTGCCTCTCTCTCTAGCTTGTACTCAGTCGCTGTTGCATGCTAAGCTAACTTCAGACTCAGAGACAATCTATTGAATGCAACTCCCCTCCTTCTGATGATAACGCTGCGTTTTCATGCAGTTAATTTGCTTGGATCAAAGTGCTGAAATATATTAAATGAGAATTCTCATTCCCTATGTAAAGAGACTGCTTCTGGGGCCACACCATGCTTGTGTACTGAAGAATGGGCGATTGAAAATGGGTTCCTTCCAAGGTACAGGCGAGGATTCCCTACTCTGGAAGAGAAGAAAACATTCCCGTCTCTGAGATGTACATGAGGAGTTCCTTCCTTTGCACCTGATTCACTAAGGGTTTTCTTTTTACCAAAGGCACAAAATGGGAAAAATGCCTTAATGAATCTGGCCCAAATTTGAGAGGTACAAGAGGAGTTTCCCTACTCTGGGAAGTGAAGAAAATGTTTCCACCTCTGAAATATACACAAGGGGGTTCCTGTCTCTGAAAGATACAAGAGACGAATGCCCTTTGAGAGCTACTGGAGAAGTTGCATTGGGTTGAAAGGCCGGAGGGTCCACCAAGTCCATCCTCCCTTATGCTAGGGACGTGCTGTCATTTTAAAACATCAGTGAAATTATTGTTAAATCATTTGTGCCATTTCCCATCCGAAAGGACACAGAAAAAACAAACAAAATACCGTGTCAAGTTTATGTCACGTCCTAAAATATAGGAAATAGCTTCAGAGGGATAACAGTGTTCAGTTTGGTGTGAAAAGAAAGACAGAAGTCGAGTGGCACCTTATAGACTAACTAATTTATTAAAGCATGAGGTGCTGTAGGGTCTGAGTGAGGGAACTGGAGGGGCCGTGCTCTGTGAATTAGGAGATTGTAGGAAACAGGTGCACTAAAACCAATGAGGACAGAAACTTGAACTAGACCCACCAAAATTTCTGGCATTGTAAAAAAAAAAGTATGCACATTTTAAAAACATTGTCCTGCGATTCTTAACAGATGGAATAAGTCCAGGGTCTCTGGATGGAGAAACGGGTTTTGATTATATCTAAATCGGGAGGGAGAGGATTTGAATAATTCATGTTAAATTAGGGCAGGCTGAAAATGCACTCCTATAAATCAGAGTCTGAACACTCTGAGAGCGTTTCCACAAATCCAAACCAGTCCTGTAAATACAGATTTTTTCACAAAGGGAATTGGGAGAGTTCAACTGGGTTGATTCTGAATCTTGGAGGTTGCAGCTCGCACCTTTCTTTTTCCCTGTTCTGTAGCGTCTCTCTGTATTAGAGTTTTACAGCGCAGCACAGGATGTGTCCCCTGCCTGAAAATCCAGGGCATGCCATCACGTAATGATAACACTTAACAAATTCAAAGACCGATTTACACATGTCACTAATCCAACAGAGAGAAACAGGAACAGGCTCCTAATTAAAATGGTTTCACAGTTTCTCAAACATAAAGATACCTGCTACAAATATATCTTTTTTTTTTTTTTTACATATTTGTTATTTTATAAGCGACAGACTGAGAAAATAAAAGAGAGAAAAAGAGACACCCCCCCCCCCTCCTGTATCCTTCCATGAAGTTAAACATGCCACATCAAACAGCAGCGAGATTTTAAAGGCATCAACATGTCAGGAAAAAGAAAATTACTTCTCCTGTTAGACCGTCCCATGAGGGGGCGTGCACGGAGGAGACGAGAAGCAGGTGGCGGGATGGGGAGAGCAGGCAGACGTGTTTAAAATAACTGAACTTGTTCACGCCATGTAATCCCTCAGACATCTTGGGGGATTTGAAGTCATGTCAGATAGAAATTGACATGAGCGGGGAGTGCACAGCATTGATTCTATTTGGCTGCAGCATTTCCTGCATCAGCACACGGTAGAATTATAATTTCTAGCAATAGCTTGTGGTGGAGAGTGTGTGTGTGTGTGTGTGTGTTTGGAATCTGGGAAGAAGGCAATAATTTTTAAAGGAAACAAGAGTCTTGAGTCTTATGTTGAAACAGTACACCCACAATATACCCTCCATGTCCCTCTCTCCCAACGGAGTAGTGTGAATATTATTTTTAAGCCTGTAATACTCTGAGCGGAGAGAATGGCCTTCCTGGGTAGAATTGGAGTTATCAATATTGATCCTGCTGTATGAGCTGAAATAAAGTTAGGACTCTTGCTCTCTCTTTTTTTTTCCGTTTTGCCTATTGACTAACCCTTATTCTTTGTTTTACAGTGCTGTTTATTCAACCAAAGATATCTGCCAGAGAACGATATAACACAGCCTGTAAAGGCACAAGCTCCATCACAGAGTTAACGTTTGACCTCCTGAAGATGAGAGTCTATTGTGGAGACCACTCGGTCAGTTTGTTAGCATTAGCAGCTAGGAAGGCTAATTTGGTAAGTGCCATATTTCCGTGCGACCCAAAGATATCGTTCGCCCATCCCAGAACACTAAGCTGTTACAAAACCCCAGCTTCCCATGATTCTGCGGCCGTGGGAAGTGCCCGTATGACATAGTGAGGGCAAAGGTAGCCCTGGCGCCATTTTGAATATTGGCAATACGGCCCGCGTGCAGGAGGTCGCTCCCGGACCCCCGATGGACTTTTGGCAAGTCTTGTGGGGGTCAGGAGGCCCCCCCAAGCTGGCCAAAAGTCCCTTGGGGGTCCAGCGGGGGTCCAGGAGCGATTTCCCTGCATGCATGCCGTCGGGAGCAGGAACCAAAATGGCGCCAGCGCTACCTTTGCCCTGTCACATGATAAGGGCAAAGGGCCACCGGCGCCATTTCTCTTAACGCAGCCGTGGCCAGAGAGCGGGAGATTGCGCCGGGACCCCCCCCCCCCCCACTGGACCCCAGGTAATTTAAAAACATTTTGGGGGGGTTCGGGAGGGTGGGGGATTTGTTTTAAAGGGTCGGGGTGGGTTTAGGGTTGTTTTGGTGTGCCAGTTTTCCTGCGCCCTATTTAACAATACAATACAAATGCCCCTGACAATAAATCGGGGGCATTTGTATTGTATCGTGCACTCTAACAATTTTGGACGATTTTAAAATTATCTGACGATAATTTTAATCGTTCAAAAATGATTCACATCCTTAGTAACTATAGCATGGGTTATTTTTCCCTATATGCATCACCTTGCACTTATCTACATTAAATTTCATCTGCCATTTGGATGCCCAATTTTCCAGTCTCACAAGGTCTTCCTGCAATTTATCACAATCTGCTTGTGATTTAACTACTCTGAACAATTTTGTGTCATCTGCAAATTTGATTATCTCACTCGTCGTATTTCTTTCCAGATCATTTATAAATATATTGAACAGTAAAGGGTCCCAATACAGATCCCTGAGGCACTCCACTGTCCACTCCCTTCCACTGAGAAAATTGCCCATTTAATCCTACTCTCTGTTTCCTGTCTTTAGCCAGTTTGCAATCCACGAAATGGCATCCCCACCTATCCCATGACTTTTTACTTTTCCTAGAAGCCTCTCATGAGGAACTTTGTCAAACGCCTTCTGAAAATCCAAGTATACTATATCTACCGGTTCACCTTTATCCACATGTTTATTAACTCCTTCAAAAAGTGAAGCAGATTTGTGAGGCAAGACTTGCCCTGGGTAAAGCCATGCTGACTATGTTCCATTAAAACCATGTCCTTTCTATATGTTCTGTGATTTTGATGTTTAGAACACTTTCCACTATTTTTCCTGGCACTGAAGTCAGGCTAACCGGTCTGTAGTTTCCCGGATCGCCCCTGGAGCCCTTTTTAAATTTTGGGGTTACATTTGCTATCCTCCAGTCTTCAGGTACAATGGATGATTTTAATGATAGGTTACAAATTTTGAAATATGGAACTGGCAGGGGCAGAAGTGACTGAAGATCGTTTCTGCCCCTCTTTGGAACCCAGACATCACAGAGGAGATGAGAGGGGGGTCTGAGAGAGTCCAGTGGGAGGTAGGGGTGGGAATAAAGCTGGGGGATCTTTTTTTTTAGTGATACTGGGTTGGGTTTATGAAGAAAGAAGCTAACATAGGCTGTCACATGGTAGGAGCAATGGACGGCCGGTGCCATCTTGTGCTCCTACCATGTGACAGGGGTCGACTAATGGCACCTGTAGCCCCTGTGACATAGTAAGGGCAAAGACTATCGGTGCCATTTTGAATACCGGCAGCCGACGGCCTGAGTGCAGGAGATTTCTCCAGGACCCCCCGCTGGACCACCAGGAACTTTTGGCAAGTCTTGGGGGAGGGGGTCAGGAGGGGGGCTTTATTCGTTAATGATACATTGCATTCATGGGGGTTCGCCATACATTTCAGGACACCACGAATGCAACGAATAGGGACCTATACGTTGCGGATTGCGCATTCGTTCAAAACGAATGCACATCGCTACTAAAAAGATCCAGGGCCGGAGCCAGGGATGGAGCAAGGGCAGGGAAGGCAAAATATGTGTGGAATCATTATTTTGAAATCTCCGTGCACCCTTTACTTCATGCATATTGCACTTGTACAGACGTACCCGCGTTGTTTGCTGGCTTCAAATTTTCAAAGAGAAACTGTCCGGGGACCTAGAAATAGCCCATGGACTTTGAAAATCGCCCCCACAATGTTTAATAATTGTAATACTTTCTAAAGGCATGCTATAATATCGAAAGTAAAAATAGAAAGATTTTGTCTGCTTTATTATTCCCTGTGATACTGTTCTCAGACTCTCCTCTCTTCTGATACCTCTTCCTGATTCTTTTTTCTGTTGTACTATTCCTTATGCATTGTTTCTCTTTTCTCCATCTGTCTGACATCTTTTTTGTTTCCTTTTTTGTCTCACCTCTTCTTTCTCTTCCCATCATCGTCACCTCTTCACCTCCCTTTCATTTCTCCTTTCCATCTCTCTCTCATCTCCTTCCTCCCAGCCTTCCATACCTCCCACTACTCGAAGGGTCACAGGCCAGAGCAGAACACTAATAATGTGGAGTGTGAGCAAGAACATCTCACTCCTTCTTCCTCTCCCATGTGCACTTCATAGGATGCATGTGTAAGAAAGGAGGAGGGGGAAGTTACTTCTCTTTCACTGTGTCCTCTCCTATGTGCACTCCACAGGATGCATAGGTAGGAGAGGAGGAGGAGGAGAAGCTACTTCTCTCTCATTATTTTCTTTCTCACATGCACTACACAGGATGCAGAGAAAGAGGGGAAGCTACTTCTGACTATGTCCTCTCCCACATGCCCTTCACAGGATGCATGGGTAGGAGAGGAGGAGTTAAAGCTACTTCTCTCTCATTATTTCCTCTCTCACATGCACTGCAGAGGATGCATGGGTAGGAGAGGAGGAGGGGAAGCTACATTTATCTCATTGTGTCCTCCGCTGTTCTACGCAGACCCACATTTGGATTGGTAAGGAGAGGTGACTTAACACAGAAGCTGGGAATGCCACTGAACATTTCCTGAATCTCTCAGGCCCAGCAGACCTATGGTATTGGTTGCCAGAACTTCGGTTCCAGTTGCGTGAATTTTGGAAAGCAACTGCAACATTTTATTGCAATGATTTTCCACACTGAGCATCTTATGTAACTCTTCACTACACAATTCAGCTAACTTGGACAGAATTATTTTAAACAGAGTCATCATCCATAAAGTGTTTTATCACATTAGTAAACGGCCATTGAATTAATAGCATTTGACTTATTAATTTCTCTTTGTGCTACTTCCTATAAACTGTAAATAGATCACAAAAGTTTAATGCTGTGAAAAGGTAAGTACAAAGCTACAATTTCTGTAGGGCTGTGCCAAAGGCAGACAGGACATATGTCATCGATATCCCTATTAAACCAAATAACTCTCTCCATAGTAGCTAGATAAAGCAGTGCATAAAACCTTTAAAACTGAAAATGTTAATGTAGCCCTTGCCCCAACTCCTTCTCAGTGACAAGAGGGAGGAAAAAGAAGCCCATCAAGGCCCTTAGGGTCTTCTGCAACAGCACAGTAAAATAAACAAACACTACACTGTGAGTGAGGCTCACAAATAAATCCTCTTTACTGGTAAACTTGATTGCAGGTGAAAAATCACAGTGCTACCCACTGTGCACATTGCTTAGTGCACATTCAATACAGAAAAATTAAGTTCCAAGAAATCACAGCAACATGAAATTCTGCACACCCTGGCAGGTAGGTACACACACATCTGGATGTACTGCACTGGAATCCAGTGGACCAGAACTGGCTGCTCCTCTTTAGACAATGAAACATAAGCATCTGCTGAGGCTGCCTCAGACAACAACTCTAGGATAACTTTTTCCCCCCAAGCATGGCAGTCCTCCCTCCTGACTCCAGCCAGGAAACTCTACTTCCATTGAAACAATCTCCATTCTCACTCAGGGTCTCTTGAGATTCTGAGACCTACTAGTAAGGGACAGCTTTGTGACCCCCTTCCACAATGCAAATAACTACTAGGATAGTGTTCTTTTAAACATCTGGGTAGCCACCATGGTGGCTACTCCCCAGCCTTGCATTTATCAGAGCTGCTGTAGTTACTCCAAATTAAATATTTTCTCCCTTCAGTGTGAAGTAAACTGCATACATTTTTGTTTGCTTACATGTTAATATTAATTGTTTTATCTGGAATCTGCTTAGCATGACAGAGTCACTATAGGCGGATTACAAATGTACTAAATAAATAAATACAAGCTTGCCAAAAATCTGGAGAAGAATCTGTTTGCATGCAGGACCATGATGTCACTCAGAGCATCATCACTTGCCAGCCATTCGGTAGGTACACCTTGTCCTGGGCAGGAAGTGGATCTTGGCAGCATGAGAGCCAGTATTCGCTGGAGTTGGAACATCAAGACCATCGCTGAACCTCATTTCAGTTCTTTGCCAGTAATGGCTGACCTATCTGACTCCCAGATGGGAGATGGCATCTGGCTGTCAAGCCCGGAGGAGGGTTAGACCATAGTGACCAGCAATTCAACTTGCAGTCTTTCCAATGGAACGGTCTCTAGTGCCAGCCCAGCAACTGCAAGAAGTGATTCAGTACTAGCCACCAGAATGGAAAGAGTACCATGGTCTTACTCCTGGAGTCAATTACAATTGCCTTGGTGGCTCTACCATGATGGGGGCAGCAGAGTGTGCAGAATGTACTCGTTTCAGTGGCCACATCCAGTGGCTCTTGAGCATTGCCGATGTTGTGCTCCCATGTTCTTTGAAGCAGATGCCAGCACTGGACAACAAGTCGGCTGCTGTGAGTATTCTAACCCATATGAGGGGCCTACAGTGTCACTCGTTGAATCTGAAGGGAGTGAACAGAGTAGTGGAGTCGGGAGTCACCTGCCTGAGCCAGTTGAAGCTGCAAGGGGGTCTGCTGAGCCCATATTAACTGAAATTGTTGAGGTGGAAATGGGGCCCGATTTACTCATGCACATGAATTGAAGCCCGAGGGGATTTCCTTTATGGTAGAAGATGAGAGCAGCCAAATCACCCATGCAGAATCCCTTGATTCGGTGGACACGGTGACGATGAAAGGACAAGCGGTGTTACTGCAGGGTCGCACTGCCTTACATAGACTGCTCTCTGCTGGCCTGTCGCCAGTGAGGTTTAGACATCCGTTGGAGTTGCCTGCAGCGAGCTCAGGTTATTCTTCAGATGAGGGGCTGACATCCTCTAGATTCCCTAGGAGGGCTGGCAGGACTTTAATCAGCTGAAAATTTGACTCTAGTGAATGAAATGTTGCCATTTCTGCCAAAAGTACCCAGAGGTGTTTTGACATAGAGAACCCTCACCTTAAGATTTCAGCAAGGGGCCCCTAGAATATGCTGGCATTTTGCAGGCAATGTATGGACAGTGCATTGCCCTATACAAGCTCAGACGTTTCATCCAGAGGCTCAACAAGTAGTATGGCATCCCCTGTGTCCTCTAGTAGTGGACAGGGTAAAGATTTGCCCTTATTATTTAGTGAAGTGGCTGCTTTGAGAATGGTGCCTAGCAGTTTGGTAGCGGCTGATGGGTTTGATCACCCTATTCCCTGGAAGGTTTGTGACTAGTTCTGGGTGGTCCCCAGCACTCTTAAGGAAGGGAATACCCTACGGCAGCTGAATGACTTGTATGGTGGAAGACTCAGGTACTTTTTGGATTACAACATCCCTATGTTCCAGTGTATATTATGAATTACATCGAGCATCATCAAGAGGAATGGATCTGGGAGCACGCGGACAAGTGCGTAATCAAAATTGATTATGACTTTGTTTGCAGTCACTCAGAATACAGTAATGAGATGGCTTGGTGAGTGAAAGGAATGAAAATGGGAAGAAATGTCTATTCACATGCATTTGTATGCCACTGGTGGAACCCCAGAGAGAAGCAGAAGTTGTTTGAGATGTATGAGCAAATTAGAGGTCCAAGCCCTGTAGCTGTGTGACCCCTTATTTCAGCCAGCCATATGAAGAGAGGATTACAGATTTATCCAACTAAGTAGTGGGAGGTGAATGGGTGTAACGAGGAGGATCTGAGTTAGCCGGATAACTTATCTGGCTAACTCTGATCACCCCATAGACCTGTTCTAAAGTTATGCAACAAATCAAGAGCGTTAGCTCAATCGCTGGAATGTTGAAACTTTTCTGATTGTTTTTAATAAGGTTTGTTGTAGAATATTTTATAAAAAAAATTTTGATTGAGTTTTTTGAATTAAATTCTTTGTGACACCTACTCTGTGTAGATATTATTTAAATGTTGCTTTTTAGTTTAAGTATGATAAATTTATAAATATGAATGTGAATATTAATATAAAGGAATTGGAGGGAAGTTTCATATAAATTCGTAGGTGTCTCCGCACCACGAGTGTGTGGTATTATAATCATTAACGATCCCTCGCCTCCTATGTGAATTTTTTAAAACATTTTTTTACTAGAGATTCCTTCACCTCTGTGAACCTCTTCCGTGTAGTGAGCACCCGGTAAATTATTTTATATACCTAAACGGTATTTGATGCCAAGAATTCTGTTGTCTATATAAATGGATTATAAGCTTTGAAAGAGTAAAAACATCTTGAAACCCCGCCCAGAGGCGGGGATGACAGGGCTCTCCTTAATCAGCGAGAAGCATTTTGGATCTTCACTCTCAAGACATCAGCCCCTCGGGGAATGAATGACGATCTAAATTGGAACTCTCTGTTATAATACATGTCCTTCAGAATCGCAGCTATTATTCAGTGACATCTGTTATAGGCATTTACACGCCACTGATCGCGACATTTGAGGGTGCCTCACGCGAGTGTATAGACCCAGTTTCCTGTCAGGTCAGAGAGTACCTTTAGCCAGCACTATTCCGGCGTGATCACGTCAGTAAATCAACATATGGTCATTGGTCAATCTTAGCTCCCTTGCTGACATATAAAAAGGGTTCAGTACAACGCACAAACCACTCTTCCGGAGACGGAGCCAGAGCAACACTGTCCAGAGCCAAGACAGCTAGAGCATTTTCTAATGGAGTTTATCCAGATTCCGTAAAAGTTGGTTGCATTACAACGTTTCACGCCCCTGAAGAAAGACAATCAGTCTGAAACACGGATCGGCTGTGTCGGGACCATCGTTCAAATCTGGACAATATAACCAACTGACATCTTAAAGGGAAGTCTGAATTTTACTCTTTCAAAGCTTATAATCCATTTATATAGACAACAGAATTCTTGGCATCAAATACCGTTTAGGTATATAAAATAATTTACCGGTGCTCACTACACGGAAGAGGTTCACAGAGGTGAAGGAATCTCTAGTAAAAAAATGTTTAAAAAATTCACATAGGAGGCGGGGGATCGTTAATGATTATAATACCACACACTCGTGGTGCGGAGACACCTACGAATTTATATGAAACTTCCCTCCAATTCCTTTATATTAATATTCACATTCATATTTATAAATTTATCATACTTAAACTAAAAAGCAACATTTAAATAATATCTACACAGAGTAGGTGTCACAAAGAATTTAATTCAAAAAACTCAATCAAAAATTTTTTTTATAAAATATTCTACAACAAACCTTATTAAAAACAATCAGAAAAGTTTCAACATTCCAGCGATTGAGCTAACGCTCTTGATTTGTTGCATTATATTAATTTATCGCTGTTGCAGTGGCACATTGATTTTTCTTGGTTTGTCCCTGTTCTAAAGTTAGCCAGATAAACTTATCTGGCTAACTTTAGGATAGCCGTATATATTCAGCGGCATGGCCATGCCACTGAATATATAGGTTAAGATAGCTGGATAACTTGCTGAATATGGAACCCAGTGAATTTTTTTAAATGTTCAGTATTAAAATTTTGCAGAAAGGAAAAGGTTCTACAGCAGTAAGCAAATTCAGAATCACAGAAAGCAAAGGATCCTGCCAGTCCTTATGCTCCCCCTTAACTGGTCTCTCAGGATATTCGTGATGAATACAAATGAAACACATTTCTGCACACTGGTCTAATTCATACATAAAATATATACCAATACCTCAGGAATATTCATTATGGATTACCTGAAAAACCAGACTGGCTGAGGAAAGAGTCGACTTGAGCACCACTAGCTTGACACAATATGTTATACACATCTTGGAGGCAGGGAGTTTCTCTCTCACTAGCCAATTAATCTATGTACTTTACATCTGAACATGTTGCAAAAGCGGGGATATTTATGCTGAAATCCCATGGTAGCCACCTATCTTCCTAAAAAGAACAGGGACATGATTGTAAGATTAAGATTTATCTAAAGAGCTGGCACTTCTCCAATTAGAAAAGCAGGACCTTAATCCCCAGAATGCAGCAGTACAATAAATCCAGGACTGGCTCACCTGTCCCCACTGACCTGAATTATATTGATCCCCTATATAACACTTCCTGTTTACTTATTGCTTCCTTTTAAGCACTGCCTGATAAAAGACATCTCTATCCCTTATCTGCACTGTTAGAAATTATGGAAGCCTCACAGTGAAAATTCATTATTGGTGGATCGTAGTTTTTCTTAATTGAATTGTAAATGCTAACAGCAACAACCACAAGCAGAAAGAAAGAGAGCAATGGAGCCGGAGAAATTTAATTAGCTGCATTGACGGGGATGCTGATATTCATAAATTTGCTTGTAAAGAGATTTTGTGGGTTGATTCAATGGATATAGTCTAAAAGAACTGTTGTAGAAACTACACACTATTGGAATACCTCACTTCAGTCATACATGCAAAACACAGATATACCCTCAAATATAGAATAAAGAGACCATAAAGTATAAATAGAAATGTACAGACAAAGCTGAACTGGAAACCACAATAAGCCAAATTCTATATACATAGCAACAATGGAAAAACAGAAGCATTACCACTCCTCATAAAACAATAGAATTAGTAAAACAATACCAATAAAAATAATAATTCAAAACTAATGAATAGAATAACATTCAATAATTAAAAACTCAAATAAACATTTTCCAAACACCAATAAAATAATTCAAAACAAACACATCAAATAATACCCAACAATTAAATCTAATAGCAATACTAATGATGAAATCTATATTTAGGTTGGAAGTAAGAAGGATTAAATGTGATTACCTGTGTTGTAATGATTACTATGTATTAGTTTATGTTTACCATTTTATTGTTTTTATTTCATTAGTTTGTTTTATTATTCTATCATTTCTTTTTTTCTTTTAATATTTTGAATGTTATTTGTAAACCGTTGTGATCTTGATATGGAATGATGGTATATACAATGTTTAAATAAATAAATAAATTTAAAAAATCATCCTTTATCCATACCTGGGAATTTCTGATTTCTAGATGCCCTGAAAGGAAAGGAAGTGGGTTATTGTACACATACATGTTCCCTCCCATACATACACTTGGACACTTTCTCACACACATACACACATGCTTTCGCTCTTGCTCACTCTCACATACACACAGACATATGCTCTCCCTTACTCTCATATGCACACATGCTATGTCTCTCTCCCATACGCATATACTTATGCTCTCTCTCCCACACACATATGCTTTCTCTCATGATCACACATTCCACACTCTCTCTCTTCCACACTCATACACACATGCTCTGTCTCTCTCTCACATGTGTACATACACACTTGTTCTCTCTCACACTCACATACCCACATGCACTCTCTCTCTCACTCTTCCACTACCATATCTACTGTGATATCCTCCTTGGGTATCTTCAATTCCACAGACCTTTGGCACCCCAATGTCTGTAAGACTTTACTCTGGCACCCCCGCTCCGTAGGTAGTGCTGCTCTTTCTCTTTAATAAAGACTCTAGACTTGAACTGTGTCCCGACGGTGAGGCTCACAGGGCTCCCCCCCATGGGTGGTACCATCTCTCACCTCAGTCCAGGGCCCTCACACCCACTAATCCTAACAGCCAGACTGGCTGTGCGTGTCCCAAAGCCCGGGTTGAAAATTGATGCTGTATAGGTGATAGTTTTGTACTCTTGTACCAATCCTAAGCCATCTAGTGCTAGAGGTGAAAAGAACATTATCCATGTCTTCTCTGATTTCTTTGTTTCTGGCAGTATTAGAGGATTATAAAGTACTCTTAGCAGATCCCTTCCCAGGTCCTCCTGGGTGCAGCATAGGGCTTCAGTTGTGAGTACCTGTTTTCCTTTCAAGCCTTGGACCTGAAAGCTGAGCTGCTTTCTTATTTTATATCCTTCCTGGGAAAAAAACAATCTAGAAAAGCTAGAGGCAAAAGTTGTTCATATCTGTGGTTATATATCACAGGAAGATGTTTTTATTTTTATCACAGGCACTGTAATCTTAAAGTACAATGTCAACCAAACCAAGAACAATCCTAAATGAAATCGTGAACTTCGTGGAAGTCAATTTAAGGGCCTTGGGATCTCTGATAACTCAGTCTTACTTTTCATTATGGGTTAAATCTTTTCTTCCTACTTCAACACTGGCTAACATCACGGATGTACAGAGGAAAAATATTGGGTTCGGTTTGTTCATTTGTTTCGTGAGCATCTAAATTTGTTTCATTAGTTTCAAAACAAACAAAAAAAACCTCATTTGTTCATTTTATTTGCTCATTCATTTGCCATTAAAGTCAATGGGAGAGACACTGCAGCCTATTCTGGACTTCAGAATTGGGTTTTATAATCAGTAACTTATGGGAAGATATTATCAGAAGAGGGAAAGATCTCCAAGGAACCTAAACTATGGCAAAGTGGCATCAAAAGTGACATGAATAGCCTAATGCACCGTAAAGGGGTATCAGCAGTGGCAGGAGTTCTCCAAGGCATTGTTAGAAGAGTAAAGAAACAGCAAGAGGGGGATGAACACCCCAAGGCTTCAAAAGAGGGCACCGACAACAGTGGCATAAACCCAAGGTGCAGCAATGCTGCACAGAAGAAAACTCCTAAGGTGAAGGATGTGGGGTATAGCAGTAAGACAGAGTGGCACTGGAGATGTTGGTCTTCCTGTTGAAACACTTGCCACTTCTCAGATTTAATATAAGGAAATCATCTGTTGTCAGTATCATTGTTCTCTCAAGAACTTTTATTTCATTCCTTACTTAATCTTGCTGCTGGTTGGAATTTTGGGTTTCTTGTGAAATTTGTTTTCCAGTTGAAACTTTAATCACAATCAGAACATGACAATAGTCTCTCCTCAGTTTGGCTGTGAGTTTGCTTTACTAAGAAAGCTTTTGCATATTATATAGCTGAACACAGTCTCTTCCCTTTCTCGATTTTCTGGTGTTGCATTAGTTCAATTATCCGTAACCATCTGCAAACTATCTTGACTTTTCTATGGTAATCTCTGCTACTGATTTACAAATCATTCTTCCTTTTCAATTCACTAGACAGATTCTTACTACATAGGAGAGGGATGGGGGGGGGGGGGGAGGGGTGCAAGGGAAAGGTTGTCAGGCATTCCTGAGATACTTTTAGTTTCATGGTGTTGTTATTCTGACTGCGTTCTACTCGGAAAGAAGGGGAGGTTGGGGACTGAAAATGTATAAAATATAAATCTTGTTTCATATGTTTGGTTTGATATACATCAGAAACCATAGAAACATAGAAATGACGGCAGAAGAAGACCAAATGGCCCATCTAGTCTGCCCAGCAAGCTTCACACATTTTTTTCTCTCATACTTATCATTTTCTCTTAACTCTTGGTTCTATTTCCCTTCCACCCCCACCATTAATGTAGAGAGCAGTGATGGAGCTGCATCCAAGTGAAATACCTAGCTTGATTAGTTAGGGATAGTAGGGGTAGTAACTGCTGCAATAAGCAAGCTACACCCATGTTTATTCCCTTTACCCAGACTATGTCATACAGCCCCTATTGGTTGTTTTTCTTCTCTCCTGCCGTTGAAGCGGAGAGCCATGCTGGTTATGCATTGAAAGTGAAGTATCAGGCCCTTTTGGTTTAGGGTAGTAACCGCCGTAACAAGCCAGCTACTCCCTGCTTTGTGAGTGCGAATCCTTTTTTTTTTTTTTTTCTTCTCCCCTGCAGTTGAAGCTATTCTGGATATGCGTGAAGCCTCAGCTTTTCTTATTCCCCTGCTGTTGAAGCAGAGAGCTATGCTGGAAATGCTTGAAGTATCAGCCTCTCCCATGCCATGAAGCAGAGAGCCATGCTGGATATGCATCGAAAGCGAAGTATCAGGCACATTTGGTTTGGGTAGTAACCGCCGTAATAAGCCAGCTACTCCCCGCTTTGTGAGTGCGAACCCTCTTTTCTTCTCCCCTGCCGTTGAAGCAGAGAACTATGCTGTATATGCTTGGAAAGTGAAGTATTAGGCTTATTTGGGTTTGGGGTAGTAACCGCCGTAACAAGCCAGCTACTCCCCTCTTTGTGATAGCAAATCCTTTTTTCCACATTTCCTCTTGCCGTTGAAGCTTAGAGTGATGTTGGAGTCACAGTAAGCATCTGTATGTTTATTTAATAAGGGTATTGTCTCCGGGCAGTAGCCATCGTTCTGGTGAGCCACCCACTCTACATTGGCGGTCTCTTGACTTTATGGATCCACAGTGTTTATCCCACGCCCCTTTGAAGTCCCTCACAGTTCTGGTCTTCACCACTTCCTCCGGAAGGGCATTCCAGGCATCCACCACCCTCTCCGTGAAGAAATACTTCCTGACATTGGTTCTGAATCTTCCTCCCTGGAGCTTCAAATTGTGACCCCTGGTTCTGCTGATTTTCTTCCTACGGAAAAGGTTTGTCGTTGTCTTTGGATCATTAAAACCTTTCAAGTATCTGAAAGTCTGTATCATATCACCTCTGCTCCTCCTCTCCTCCAGGGTGTACATATTTAGATTCTTCAATCTCTCTCGTACGTCATCCGATGAAGATCCTCCACCTTCCTGGTCGCCCTTCTCTGTACCGCTTCCATCTTGTCTTTGTCTTTTTGAAGATACGGTCTCCAGAACTGAACACAGTACTCCAGGTGAGGCCTCACCAAGGACCTGTACAGGGGAATAATCACTTCCCTTTTCTTACTTGATATTCCTCTCTCTATGCAGCCCAGCATTCTTCTGGCTTTTGCTATCGCCTTGTCACATTGTTTCGCAGACTTCATATCATTAGATACTATCACCTCAAGGTCCCTCTCCTGCTCCATGCACATCAGCCTTCCCCCCCCCATCGAATACATTTCATTCGGATTTCCACTCCCCATATGCATGACTTTGCATTTCTTTGCATTGAATCTCAGCTGCCATGTCTTCGACCACTCTTCCAGTTTCCTTAGATCCCGTCTCATTCTCTCCACTCCTTCCGGCGTGTCCACTCTGTTGCAGATCTTAGTGTCATCCGCAAAAAGACAAACCTTACCTTCAATCCCGTCCGCAATGTCGCTCACAAAGATACCAATGTATGTTAAGCATCTGTTGTTTTTTCCTGTTTCCTTAATAAACATTTTAAACATATAAAAAAAAAAGTTGGAGAGTAAGAATAAATGGTCAGTTTTCTCAGTGGAGAAGGGTAAACAGAGGAGTGTCTCAGGGATCTGTACTTGGACCAGTGCTTTTCAATATATTTATAAATGATTTGGTAAAGGGTACGACAAGTGAGGTGATCAAATTTGCAGATGACACAAAATTATTCCAAGTTATTAGATCACAAATGGATTGTGAGAAATTGCAGGTAGATTTTGCGAGACTTGGAGACTGGGCAACCAAATGACAGATAAAATTTAATGTGGACAAGTGCAAAGTGATGCACAAGAGGGAAAAATAACCTACATTGTAGTTACATGATCTTAGATTCCATATTAGGAGTTACCACCCAAGAAACGAATCTAGGCGTCATCATGGACAGTACTTTGAAATCCTCAGCTCAGTATGCCGCAGTGGTCAAAAAAGCAAACAGAATATTAGGAATTATTATGAAAGCAATGGAGAATAAAATGGAAAATGTCATAATACCTCTATATCACTATGATGAGCTCACACCTAGAGTATTGTGTGACGATCTGGTCGCTGCATCTCAGAAAAGATATAGTTGAACTAGAAAAGGTCCAGAGAAGGGTGACCGAAATGATAAAGGTGATGGAATGGTTCCTCTATGAGGAAAGGCTAAAGAGGTTAGGGATGTTCAGCTTGAAGAAGAGATGGCTGAAAAAGGATATAATATAGGTCTTTAAAATCATGAGTGAAATAGGACAGATAAATGTGAATCAATTAGTTACTCTTTCAAAAAATTCAAATGGTACTTGAAGTTAGGAAGCAGCACATTTAAAACAAATTAGAGAAAAGTCTTTTTCACTCCATGCACAAATAAGCTCTGGAATTCATTGCTGCAGGATGTGATGAAGGTGAATATCATAGCTGGGTATAAAAGAGGATTGGACAAGTTCCTGGAGAAGTCCATAGACTGTTATTAACCACATAGATTTTGTTATAGTTAGTGAGGTTTGGGTGGACACTTGGACGCTGTGGCAGCTGACCATGCCCACGGGGGGATGTCCCGTGAGGGGCCACAGGTAAGGCTCAGCTCTGAATACATAAACACAGATAGTTCTTTATTTAGACAGTTTGAGAGACCACCAGAGGTGGCAGTAGTGAGTAGAAGATGTAGCCCGGCTGGGCTAGTATTCCACAGGGCGCTGGAACAGCGGTTTCTCCGGTAGCAGTGCTGTAGTGGAGAGAACTGAGAAGATGAGTACAATAGAACATTCACAGAGTCCCAAATATGGAGAAGCTCCGAAATAGGAAGAGCTGGCCCTCGAGGAGCGAGTACCAGATCCCTGGAGGTAGAGAGACTTGTTGGCAAAGTACTCACACAGCGGTTCCACGTAGGAGATGGCACTGGCGCTGGAACGGAGGCAGGCCCTCGAGGAGCGAGTACCTGGTTCCAGGGAGACAGCTCTGAGGAGTAGATGATAGTAGTACTCGATAATGGTGTCTGTAGCGAATTCTTCCAAATAGAAGAGGAGATAGATGCAGGCAGCGAGTCAGGGAACATGGGCCCTCAAGGAGCGAGTACCGGTTACCCGATAGCGACCTGAAAGAAGCAAAAGAGGCCCCTGAGGAGCAGGTACCCCGTTAGCAGAAAGAGTCCAATGGAAGTTGGAGAGGCAGAGTAGCTGCTAACTCAACGGCTAGCAATAAACTGTAGGCTTAAATATCCGGGCAGCGTGACGTTATCACAGGGGGACGCCCCTGAGGAACGCGCCAATGAGGAAATAAGAATGAGGGCCGCGCGGCGCGCGTGCCCTAAGGTACCTGAAGAGCATGGCGGGAGGCAGCGCCCAAGCCGGTCTGGGGACGCCGGAGAGGACGGCAGGCAGATGCCGCGGCAACCAGGCGTCCGTCAACAGCAGAAGGAGTCGCAAGAAAGGAAAGGTAGGCGGAGTGAAGCCGTCGGGCAGCGATGGTCGCAACAGGGGGAGCAGACGTTTCTCCTCTCTCATTGCCACAACTGCCTCTTGATGCCAGTGATGAGACAGAACTTATTAGCAACAGATCACGAGTGGATAGGGTTTTGAGTGCTGAAATGTAAACCCAGTACACGCACAAATAGAAGTACAGATTGTGACTCGAAATAGAAATAGAGCACACACTGCTGATGTTTGCTGACTATGTACGGTACACTAAGTCAAATTCAATGGAAAAGTTGAATACGCACAGTAGAAGTCCACTCATTGCTTTAGACAGAGAAAGCAGAGTGAGCTACTGCCTGTCACAGTCACTGCACCGTAGTGATGCACATTCAGAAATACAGAGCCGGTTTCTAGTATCTGCCTTCCTGCAGACACACTCTATCTGCTCATCCCTTTAACTATTGATATACACCGTATCCTTATTCATATTACATCTGTGACCTCCTGAAGGAGGCATTCATTGGCACTGTGCAAGTATTAAGATCATTAGCAGTAAATTTGGGAGGCTGTGATCACATCCAATATATACTCTGGCTTATATGTGAGGTTCATTTCTGTCATAGTATGTGCAAAGCCACCCATTTGGAGTCACCACCAGCGAGAAATTAGTCTCTCTCCTGCTACTACTTCAAATTGCAGCTATGACACGGTGACTGTGACAGCACATCTTTTATTTAATTTTCAGATTTGCAGTAAGGAGCTTAAGAACCTCTGCCCTCTGTCCCTGAGATCCAACAGAGGAATGACAAAAAAAAAAAAAAAAAGGCATCCGTTTATTGTTTCAATTTCACCCAACAAAAAAAAGGAAGTCATACAGAAAGACACTTTGACGTGATAAGCTCTCGCCCTCTCCCCAACCAACTCCGTTTCGTCTGGCTTGAAGTTTAAAAAATGTACTGCTTTGCTTTCCCATAGACTTTAATGGCACTGAAACGAATGACGTGAAAAATATTCATCTTTTTTTCAGGGGCCACATTAATTTAGTTTGGTTGCAATGAAATGAATATAAAAAAAAATCAACTCATTTATTGCATTCTTCCATTTGGACTGAAATGAATGCACATCCTTAAGAATTGGCACTTAAAATAAAAACATACAGATTTCTCTCTTTCATACCGGTTTGAATATCAATTCTCTCCACAAAAAAAGTATTTAACATTTTTGAAAGCTCCTTCAACTGAGCCACATCCATCATTATGAATTTAAATAAATCAAGGTTCCATTGTGTTGATCTTCCTGAATACTGGTGTGTGAATTAAATTTGCTACGGAAAAGGGCTAGAAGGATCCCTGCCTGATTTACTTCTGTGGAAATCCCACAAACTTGTCAGACCTCAGGGGACATAAATCTGTTCCAGGACTTTTTCAAAACAGTGTAGTTTGTAACAAAATCTACTGTGGCAAGGTCTATAAATCATTGTGTAGAATGGGGGGAGGACGGGGTAGTCCTGCCACCTGACTAGACAATGATTTCTTGAATTTTGATCACGAGAGTTCCTTTGTAAATTCCACTGACAGAAGCCAAACATAACCAGTTTTCTTGTTTATAGGTGTCTGGGATTTATTTTCTGGAAATCTTTAGTGTCTGACAGAGACTCCCAGCTGCTGGCAGAAGTTTCGGGGGTATTTCAAATTAAAATCTGAAAAATCCCGATTTACAAATCCCAGATATTGTTTTACTAGAAATCTGATGTTTTAAAGTTTCTTTCCAAGCAGCCCACAATTTCTGATTTGCAGCAACTACTGCCATTAGCTGGTAGCCAAGTTGCCAACCAGCATGGTGTCTCGTGCACTGAAGATTATCAAAGATTTAATCCACATAATGAAAAAGCCCTGTTTATGAAGTGTAAGAGTTTCCATAACTTGTTAGTTAATGCCAAAGTCTATCCAATAGGGATGTGCAGAAGGAAAAAATGTGTTTCCAATCTTATTCATTTCGCCAGGACCCAAATTAGTTGCATTCGTTTCATGGGGGGAAAAACCAATTTGTTTGATTTGTTTTATTTGTTTTCTGTTTTCCCATTAAAGTCAATGGGGGAAGTATTTGCAGCCTATTTTGGCTGCAGAATTGGGGTTTTATTATCAATTCTGTTGAAACCTCTGGGGAGCAATCATCAGAATGAGAAAAGAGCTCCGAGGTACTTAGACTGTGGCAAAGTGGCACCAAAGTGGCATGAATAGCCTAAGGCACTTTAAAGGGGGGTACCAGGAGTGGCAAGAGTGCTTTAACAGAGGTGCAAAGCAGCAGCGAGAGTGTCAAAAACGCACCACAGCTTCAAAAGAGAGCACCGATAACAGATGCATGAACTCTCGAAGGCAGCATGACAGGCAAAGTGGCAAGACAAGTGGCATCAACATCCTACAGCACAATGAAGGGGGAACATAGCAAGCAGAAAGACTAAAACCAACACACTGAGGAACCATGATAGTGGCAAGAACACCACAAGGAGTTGAGTGAGTCATCTGGCGTATGGCAGCAGGCAGAGTGGCAGAAAGTTGATAGGGGCAAGACAGGCTGGCAGAGCGGAGGTAGTCAGGTCACTGTGGTGTTGTTAGGGGAAAGACAAAGAGGCAAGACAAGACGAGGCTCAGCATGCGGTGCGACTGTCAACCGGGGTGTATTGTCCACCTGACCCATCTTGAAACACGTATCAAGGAGTCTAACACGCGTGCTAAGACCTGAAACATGATGAACTATGCCTGGGTGGGGTGGAGCATTGCTGCTGTGCACAGGGCCGGTGTATTAGGCACCCTAGGCAAACCTTACAGCCTGGCACCCTACCCCCACCTCCCCATACACAATTTTAAATTATGCATTTAACACATATTTTACATGAAAAGTGACATTCTGTGGTAAAATTAATATATACGTTATTGTGATAATTTCATGCACTGTTGTGATGCCAACAAGAAAACTTTGCATCTTAGAATTCATATGACATCATACCTATTTGATATATTTCGGCATGGTATTCCTGTATCACAGTACTATCTGCCAACACTCAAAGAATAACAACCCTACCTATGAAAAAAAAATACCACAAATATTTTACCAGAATCTAAAATATCAATACACCTCCTATCAGGAAAACAGAACAGGCCAAGCTAAAGCTACTACAGATCCCTACAGAGAAACCACAGATGAAAAGAATGGTTCATCTCAGTCTTTGCATGCAGACACAAACCCTCACCAAATACAGAATAAAGCCACATGAACTATAAATAGAAATGTGCAGGCAGCAACTGAACTGTAAAACGCATCACGCCAGACTCTATACAGTGCAATAATGGAAAAACAAAAATTTCACCATTCCTCATGAAACAATCAATAAAATCAAGATATATAAATCATTAATCATAATAGTAAAATCATACTAATAAAATAATTTCAAAACAGCTGATGAATAGAATATCCAATAATTAAAGACTCATGCAAATTTTGAAAGCTTTACCAAACACCAATACAATATTTCAAACAGCAGACACATTACATATTACCCAATTATTAAAATGGTAGTCAATAAAAAAAAATGAACTTAAAAAGCCACCTTTACTTACCCTCTCCATCAGTTCTCCTACTCCTTTCCCTTGCAGGCCACACCAGAAGCAGCAGTAGCTGCTGAAGCTGTCCTCACTGACCTCTTCCTTAGAGACCACAACCAATCTCTTCTGTGTCTCTCACACACACACACCAGTCACACCCTCAGGACCAGTTTATGTCTCTCACACACCAATCTCCCCAACCAGTCTCTCTCTCGCTCTCTCTCACACACACACAAACACACACACACACCAGTCATCTCCCTGATCAGTCTCTCACACATACACACGTCACCTCTCTAGCCAGTCTCTCTCAATCACACACTGCTCTCACTCTCTCTTACACACAGGCTTTCCATCTCACACAGGCTCTATTTCACTTACACACAAGCTCTCAATCACAAACATGTTCTATCTCACTTAAAAACAGGCTCAATCACACACATGCCCTCTCTCACAGCCACAAGCCAGCCAAAAACATGCTCCATCTCTCTCTCGCACACACACATTGACACACACAAACATCCTCCCTGACTCACATATACACCACACACATACAGAAGCACCCTCCCTGTCTCACATACATGAAGTACCTTCCCTGTCTCATACACAGAAGCACCATTTCTTTCTCACACACACAAGCACCATTCCTTTCTCACATAGACACACACACACAGAAGCACCATTCCTTTCTCACATACATGAAGCGCCTTCCCTGTCTCACATGCAGAAGCACCATTCCTTTCTCACATACACACCACACATATACACACAACAGAAGCACCATTCTTTTCTCACATACACACACACACACACACACAGAAGCACCATTCCTTTCTCACATACACACACACACAGAAGCACCATTCCTTTCTCACATACACAGAAGCACCCTTCCGATCTCAAATACATATACACACAAAGGTCCCCAACTGAACAGCTCTTGTCCGTCGCCGGCTGGCTGTGCTGGTCTTCATTTCTCCGGTGGCGGCTGGCAGCGGCCATCTTCTTTTCTTTGGCCCCACCGGCCTGGTCTCTTCATTTCTTCGGCCTGGCACCCTCAATGGCCCAGAGTAGAGGAGGCCACGTGATCTGCTAGTCTGGCCCACTGGGGGAAGCCCGATCCCCCGATAGGCCAATCCTCCCCTACTCTCACATGGCCTTCTATTTCTAAAATACCACGGCGCGAACCAAAAGAATGGAAACGTATGATATGTTGCATTTGTGGGGGTTCGCCATGCGTTTCACAGATCCACGAATGCAACGAATAGGGACCTATACGTTGCGGATTGCGGTTTCGTTCAAAATGAATGCACATCCCTACTATCCAATGAAGTCCTCTTGAATTGTTCATGTCATCCATGGCAAACCTTCCATAAAGATGAAAACTGTGATGGTTTGGTAGTACTGACATACAAAGGACCTGGGTCAGATCTTCTGCTCCCTGGACCTGCCAGGGCTGGGGATGCTGTGGGGGGAGAGAGCCACAGTGACACCTAGGGGTCAGACTCAGGACCCACATTAGCTGGGTTTCAGAATGAGTTGTAGTGTGTGGTCCCTGACTGGAGGCTGTTTCTATGATAGCTGAGCTGAGTTGGTGGGGGAAGAGGGAATGCATTTAAATGAGGGAGGGAGGGAACTGCGTAGTCCTGACTGAAGGGTCATCGTACCATAAGCCATTACCTGCCCCCCCCCCCCAAAAAAAAAAAAAAAGATTAAAACTTGAACTGTCATGAGTTGAAATAGAGATGTCTAGTTGATGGGATAATTTCTTTCTTGCATTCATTTCCATATATTCAAAGAATGCAACCATTTACAATTTGCAAACCGCCTTGGGTTTACCTTTAGGGACAGGTGGAATACCAAATGCTTATAATAAATAAATTACCATCAGCTATGCAAAACTGGTCTATTTTAAGTAATAGCTTTTGATAGTGTAGCTACATTAGTAATTTCAAATGTAAAATATTTTTTATATTTTACAGCAGATAAAGTTAGGAATGTGCAGCTTTTTTTTTTTTTTTTTAAATTGTTCAGATCATTTTTTTTGGCCTGTTTTTAATAAAAGTTTGTTTTCGGAGGGTTTGCATTTTCAGATTATTCATCTTTGAGAACATCGCTTGCTATCCCGTAGGCACTGTAGTGGGCGCTGTGTACTGAAGCAAATCAGAAAAGTTTAGGCATTTTCGGAATGATCCCATTTTTGGTTCAGATGACCCGCACCGAGCTGCAGATTGGCTGATATGGATCAGCTTTTGCATTTGGGTCATCTCTCTGTGGAATGTTGGAAATAATTACATAAAAGAGAGAGATCCATGTCTGTCTGTCCATCGGGGAGGAAAATAGCTCTCCAGAAAGAACAGAAGGTCACCAGGTTTAGGTCACTGGAAGAAAAACAGGACTGTGTTGGACAAACTCAAAATCCATGAACATTGACAGGGCCGATGCAGAAAGGAGCTTCCAGCAACGCAGCTTTCTGCCTGCACTTGAATGTGGATTTTCTGTGTGCAAAACCTACTGCCGATGCAAATTCGGGCGATAAGCAGTACTCCCCCGATGCAGAGAGAAGGCCTTTGGCCAGTGAACCTTTCCCAACCGCGGGATCAGAGCTGGAGTTAAATTTCTAGCATTAATTCGTTGGCACTCAAAACCCTTAAAAACATGGGGGGGGGGGGGGGAATTTTTAAAAAGTTTCAAAATGTCTGCAGATAAGGACTCAAGATTCAACGCACTAAAAATGTTATTTTTTGCAGAAGGATCCAAAATATGATAACAATATTACCAACAACAAATCATCTCATAGAGGTGTTATTTACTTCCACTTAACATGTCGAACACTTTTAAATATCTTAATTTATTTATTATTTTTATATAACGACATTTAATCTGAGATATCACATTGGGTTACATTCAGGTACTGTAGGTATTTCTCTATCCCCAGAGGGCTTACAATCTAATGGGCTGATACCCACTCTCCCACATGGTTTACTGTGAGTGCCCACCGGGTTGCGCGAACAAATCTGCACCCGCGCGTATGTCTGAAAATCTGCCCCTTAGAATGGAGGAATTGTGTGGGGGTTTTTTTTTTAAATTGACTTTCTCAAAGTCAGTGAAAAAAATTAATTTCATGGGTTTTTCTTTTCATTTTTAAACAAAGCAAAACGTGATTGTGTCATCATGTTTTCATTTCATTTAAAAACTAATGCATGCCCTTGCTATACACCTGTATTAATCCAATCACGTGCACCCCCCTACACACATTCATCTCAACACCCATTTCTAAAAAACAATTGGGTGAATTTTAAAAATCCTATGTGCCAAAGCCGGGAGATATGCGCGTGACTCGGCCTGGCACGTGCCGTGCGGATTTGAAAATCAGCGTAGGTATACGTGTATCTCCCGGTACGCGGATAAAGAATGTTCGCTCCAAAAGGGGAGGGGGTGTGGGAGTGGTCTGGGTGGAGCATGGGCGGGCCAGGTCTGTGGTGTGAATCCAGCACGTAAGTATTTACATGCACAAGTGCGCAGGGGTCCTCTACCACGTAACGTAACTTCTGCTATGGATGGCATGGAAGTCACGTAATGAAATAAAATGCTATTTAGCGGGGTTTTAAAGGTCAGGCGCAATAGGGTGAAAGGGAGGCGGATTAGCTAGGGGTTTAGGAAGTCCTCTCCTTTACTGGGGCGAACTGGGAGTGAACTGGGGAAAAAGGCCATTTGAGTCGCCGAGCGTACCTACTAAAATTCCCCCCACTTACTCACTTGAGACGGTATTTGCGCACTTGTGCCCATCAACATCGTGCATGCATGTACGCGTGGATAGCCGATTTTATAAAACGCACGCATATATGCGCGTATGTCATCAAATTGGCACGTCCATGTGCACACGAGTACGGGTCTTAAATTTTACTTCATTATTTTTAGAGGCCAAGCTCCAAAATAGTATCTAAGACAGGGGTCAGGGTTCCTGGGGTGTGGCAGATAAGGTGTCAGTAATAATTTCTAGATTTCTAAGAAGTTGGAATTTCTACCACACCCCGGCAACCCTACCCCTTGCCTTTCCTTGCATTTGCCCCACTGAGGTATAGGAGATGGGGGGGGGGAGGGGGTGTAGTGCCTCCCTCCCACCTCTCATCTTCTGCTTTCCATTTCCTCTACTCTTACCCCAACCCTTCCCCCTTTCTCCTCAAACCCCTTTCCTTCTTACTCTCATCCCTTCCTTTCTTTTCACTCACACCCTGCCCCCACCCCATCACTCAGTCACCTTCTCTTCCGCTCACTCATCTACCCTTCCCTCTCATTCAATCTCTTCTCACTTTCACCCATTCCCCTCCCTTCCTTCTCATTCACTCTCCTCACATCCTTTCCCTTCCCTTTCACTCACCCATCTCTCCTCTCATTCACTCTCTTCCACTCTTTTTCACTCACTACCTCCTTCCAACCCCTTCTTGATCTTCCTCTGGTGGGGTCTGGCCTCCCTGGCCAGTCGCTCTCTACATCTTGATGGGTCCAGCCGGCTCCTTAGAATCTGGGTTTCCTGCCAGCAGCTTTCTCCATCTTCACATTTTAGTTAGCTTGTCTACCACTGTTGGGGGCCTGGCCTCCTCACCAATGGCTTTCTGCATATCAGTTTGTCCAGCCAGCTCCTCTCCATAGGCAGGACTTGGTCTCCCACCACTAGCTCTCTGCATCTTAGTGGGTCCTGCCAGTTCCTTACTGCAGGTGAGGCCTGGTCTGGCTCCAATATTGTGGGTCCAGCTGGCTTCTCTACCACTAGTGTGATATGTATATTATACAGGAACATCGGTATATAAAAACTAAAACTAAATAAATAAATAGTGAGGAAGCCCTGGGTAACCCTGCCAGCCTCTCTGTTGCTGCTGAGCATGAAATTAGAAACTTCTTCCGCTGGCTAGGATCAGCTTCAGAAAGAAAAAAAATACTGCAGGCCATCAAAACAAGCACCCTGGGCCAAATCCAGCCTGCCTAATGTAGTTTTGTGGCCACTGATTTAAGGCCTCCTACAGACACACATATACAGACACACGTATTCAAACACACACCTTCCCAATCAACAACCCCATGCCCACATATGCTAACACACACATCTCCACTCACACATCCTGACAGACCACCCCAACAAGCACATCCATATCCTACCCCCACCTGCACCCATGCACTCTCCCATCAAATCACCCCCCGCACAGTTCACCCAGTGATGAAGAAGTCTGGTTTACCAGTGGCTGAGCCATTAAGTTATAGGATTACCTCTAAACATCCTGTGTTGGGAGAAGTGTTGGAAAAAGTAGTGCTATCACAGTTAAATGATCTTTTTTAGAGGATAATGACTGCCTAAGCATGAGTCAGTGTGTATTCTGTAAGAATCATTACACTGAAACTGTTGCTGTTATCGGTGTCAGATTTGCTATTGTATGAAACGCATAAGCGGTGTGCTGCAGCCATGATATTTTTAGATATTTCTACTGCTTTTGAGTTTGTTAATGACATGATTTTTATTAGAGAGGTTGAGGTTGATTGGCTTAGGAGGGGGCATCCTTAAGTTTATTTCTAGCACACCATCAGCAGCAAGTGTATGTGGGAAAAAGTCAGTATGGATGGCTATAGGGTCGGCACTTTCTCCAATGTTGTTTAATGTCTACTTGCAGCCACTTTGTTAATGTATTGAGAGCTTTGGTATAGCCCTTAGAGTCGATTTGCCCTGTTAATAAGAATATGGATGTCCCCTTGTCTGTTCTGATAGGCGACTGATTATTAGCTCAGACAAAATGGATTAATATTAAATCTGTCTAAAACTGAAGCCTTAGGGGTAAGTCATGCCTTATGTCTAAATTACAGATTGAAGGGATTCCTTTGTTTTTTTTCAGGGTGTCAGAAACCTTAGGGATTCAAATGGATTCCTGTCTGACTTTGTCTCCCTCATTTAAATTTGGTTTCATGATGACATTTTTTTTTTTTAAGTTGCAGCTTGTTAGGCAATTGAAATGTATTTTGTCAAAGCAGGATTGTTCAGGCATTAATTGTATTTATTTATTTAAAATCATTTGCTTTCCTGCTCCCTCCAAAGTTCAGGGTGGAGTGCACAAAAAACATAGATAATAAAATTTACAGATAAAACACAGATATTTCTCTCTTTATTAATTTATTTAAGGGATTTTTTTTTTTTATACCGATATGGGGACATAAAGAGAATGTTTGTAAATGCTGCTTTGCAAATTGTCTGTTAAACTAGAGAAAAAGAAGCTGTAATCCAGGCATGCTGAGGACTTTCTATTACATTCAAAGCTTGGTATACTATATTAGATGCAGTCATAACCACTGAAATTGTAATCAATGTCAGCCAAAGGCTGTCTTTAAGATTCATTGATTGATAACCTGATGCTACTACGCTGTGCATAACAGGCTGCAGTCGTATTCAAAGAACATTTCTGCAGAACTTGGAAAGCCATCTTAAATAAAAGAGCTTTCAAAGCTTCTTTAAAGTCTTTGGGATCTTTTATATTGCGTAATGTGAGCAGGAGAGCATTCCATCAAATGGGACCAGCTACGCCCCCCAGTTACCCTAGACCCTTAAAACACCACAGTTATGGCTAGTTTTTAATTTGCATTTCCTCCATAGCAGAAGTAAATTTACAGGCCACTGGATCTGGGTGCACGCCCAGGCGTGTACGTTTTTACACACACATCTCTTGGCCATGCCCCAAAATGTCCATGCCTGGCTCAGATAATGCCCACGCCCCACCCCTTTTTCAGATGTGCAAGCGGCTGGAGATATGCACGTATCTGGTCGGCTTTTCAAATTCAGTTGGCGTGCGCCAGCCTAAGTTGTGCACGCATTTCCCAAGTGATGTGCACGCTGGGCTTTTAAAAATTCACCTTTAAAACAGGAAGCAGCGATCCCAGAAATGACCACTCGAGCGCAAATGATTAGACCAAGGTAGCATAATCATGGATATGTTTGCAAATTAACAGAGAATACTGAAGGATTTAGAAAAAACAGGTCTAGTGTATGACCTGCCTTATACGTAAGGCCTTTGATGATTTGCCCCCAGCCATGAGAGGAAGTCAAATCCAGGAAAAAGGTCTCATGCTGTTTGATCCACATCGAGATTGATATCCCCAAGTAGAAATATTTTAATCTAATTATTATTGGAACAAGAGAGCATTTCAAATAAAGCAGAACAGTTATACGCTAATACACCAGGTGGACAATATACTAAAAACAGATTAAAGGTTTTTGAGGTTAACAGCATTATTTCAAAAGGGTAATGAGATCAAAACAAGGGAAGACTTAAGGTTTAAATAAAGATTTATTGTTAGTAGATCTCTCTCCCTGCATTGACCTAGGGGTTGAAAAACATGCATAATCTCTAGGACAGCATTGATTCAATAATGGAATATCACTATCAGTAGCCCATGTTTCCATTATACAAAGACAATCTGGTTTTTGACTTATCAAAAGATCATGAATTACTATTGATTTTTGTTTGTTAATTGATTGTATGTTAACAAGCAAGATAGTTAATGCAGTTGATAATAGCAAAGTTCCAGCCGAATGAAATGGCACAGAAACTAAAAGTGACCTGATGGTACGTGAGATGTTCCTTAAGCATCTTGTTGGAATGGGGTCATAATAACCATTTCCGGTGATAACAGATATATTCATGATTACAAATTAAAGACACTGAAAGCAATGGCATAGATGTACACGCAGGGGCACAATGCCACATAAAGGAGTAAGTGCTCTTTTGTGTGCGTGACAAAGGCATGTGCCCTCTGGCATGGACTCCTCGGGTGTCTGTGATCCAGATTTAAAGAGCCAGTGCCCCTTGGTGATGTCACAAGGGAGGGCAGGACCTACAGAGGCTGAGCAGGAAGCTCTACTGTGACCAGGGTTTGCAAATTGGCTTTAGATAGTAACAGGATCAGCAGATGGTTTCGCAGCAGATCGGCGGTAGCTATTGAAAACGCTGGCATCTGCCGCACAGATTTAAAGGACAGGCACCCATTGCTGATGGGGGGAAGCTCTGTGGTGACTAGGGCGCTAGCAAAAGAACTTACAAATCATCCTTAGACAGTAACAAGATTATCCAGGTAGCTGGGCAGCAGGCAGGTAGTGGCTATTTATTTTAACGACGATTGATTATTGAATTCTTTTGTGTATATTTGTCTGCCACATTGTCGGGTGAAAGATTTGCAGATAATACAAAATGCCGTGGTCAGGCTTATCACTTCAAGCAACTTACGGGATCATAATATTATCTTTTATCTCATTGTTAATCTTTCTCTCGCCTTCTCTACATTCCAAGTTTGCATTTTATCCCTGTTTTATTGTAACTGCTACTTTATTCTTCTATCACATGTTAATGTTCTAAGTTTTTTTAAGTATTTATCCTCTTATCACACCCTGTTATTTGTAAACCGGCATGATGCGACTCCCATCGCGAATGCCGGTATATAAGAAATTCAAATAAATAAATAAATAAATAAATAATACACTAGTGCTGAAGCAGTTGCATTGCTTACTGGTAGCTACTCCAGAGAATTATATTTAAGATACTAATATTGGGGTAGATATTCAAACCCTGGCTGGCTAAGTAACTTAGGCCTAGATTCATCATTTTGCAATAAATATTGCCAAAATAATGCCCGTGATAAAAAAAGAGGCGTGGTTAGGGTAATTTTCCTGGTACCACTTCGCATAGGTATTTTACCGCAACGCGTGTTAAGTTTATTTCACCCACAATATTTTCACATTGCAAGCTGAGAAGTGCCCAGCCTCACTTCCCCTACAATTCTGTGCAATGTGTGTTGCTCCTTGGATCCCGTGTTGTTCCTGCTCATCCCTGCCTGTGCTGCTCTGTTCCTTGCCTTGTTCCAGTCTGTCTTGCATTATTCCTGCCTGTCCAGCCTTATCCTACACCTTGCCTTTTGTCTGCCTTGCTCTGCTCTGATTCCTTCTGCTCTGACCATTGCCCAGACCTGACACTGCCTGATTGCCACCTGCCCTGACTACCGCCTGGAACCTGACACTTTTTTTTCTCCAATCTTTGCCTGGACTGAAGCCGTTGTCTGCACCCTGTCCTGATCCTTGCCCGTTTCTTAACTCTTCGGTCTGGCATCTACGGGGACCCTCACCCTAAGTCCTGCCAGGGCTCAACCTGTAGTGGAGAAGACTGGTATAGGTGAAGCCCTGACCTGGTCCTCGTTCCAGCGAGTCTGCCTACTACCAGTGGTGGGGCCAAACTGGGTTACTTACCAGTTGGGCAGCGCCAATCTCACCTCAGTGCAAGGGTTTATACTCCCTGACACTCCTGTTCTTTGTTTTTTCTAACTTATTCCAGAAGGATTGGTTATCTGTTTTACCTTTCGTGGGTCAGTCTGTTAATCTGACCGACTTCTAATTGCTTTTTTGCTCTTTTAATCCACTTTTGGAGAATTCCATTGTGAAACCCTTGTGTGAGGTTAAATCAAGAGTAGGGAGGATTCTGGCAGAGCTCTATCTCTCCTCCAGGGGATCGACCTGTTAGTGACTCAATGCGGAGGTGTTTCAGTGGTAAAGGATCTGTTTTGTACTACCTCCTCAGTTGTGAGGCAAGGAAGTTTTTCCACCCTTCCTGTCTCTTTTTTATATGTTTTACCCTTTTTTTGTGAAAGACTATTTTTATTCCACCTGGAAGTGGAGTGCCCTTGGTAGCAGGGAATCAGTTTCCATTCCTGAGGAGGGTACACCTGAGAAGTGGAGTCCTGTCCCTTGCAGAGGGAAGGAGCTGAAGGTATTTAAGGTACTGTGTTTGCTGCTGTCTCAGGTGTGCTGCACTCGAGAGGAGAGGGCCCGCTGGTACTGTCATAAGGAGATCTAAATATTTGAGAAGACTTCAGGAAAGGTATGAGAACTGGAGCTTACGGTCTGATAGATTATTGGGACGTTATTCTAACCGTTCTACAGTGGGGAGAAGGTGAGATAAATTTGGAAGAACAAGGAGGATTGAAATATCTTCGGTCTGAGCAAACTGGAAAGAGAAGGGGATTGAGGATTAAGGAATTGGCTTCCAGAAGTAAGAATGAGGTCACATTTATTAATTGTTCTTCTGCCTAATTATCCTTTGATTTTATTTGAAATCTGATTTGAGTTGTGTAAATATTCTTCAGTCATCTTGTCAACTATCAGTAAAGAAGTTGGAAACCACATTGCTTCTCGGTGTGGTTTTTGGATGCAAAAGACTGCGACTTATCAGTGCTGTTTACAGAGAAGGAAATTGGGCTTATACAGAATTTAATACAAAAGGGCCTTGAAGCTACGTTTCCCCCCACAGGGAGCCCTGGAACTCAGATGTGCAAAGCTATCCATAGAGAAACTGAGAGCAGATAGAGTCCATCTCTCTTTCCATGTGCCCCTGGGTTCAGTCTGAGGGATCTACCCCTTCTATATATCTGTGTTGGAAAGTATTCTCAAAGCCATGCATTGGTATATGTGCATATGCAAACAGTACATATCCTTAGGTCACCCAGCCTGGAACTAAAAGCAGCAGATACAAAAAAGAAATTAACATTTGAAAATAATTCTGAAAATGCTACATTACCAAAATCTATTACTTAAAAAGAAATGGAACAGTGTGGAATAGTTCCTGGTTTTGAGTGTCTTGGTTTCTTAGTACTTTAGCTGTGTTTATACGTTGAAAGAACAGTGGAAGCTGACCCTCTGAATGAAAGCAATTTTTATTCACTTAGGGCCAGATTTTATAACATGCGCGCGGGCGTAGATTTGTGTGTGCAACCTGGAGTGCACAAATCTACGCCCGATTTTATAACATGAGCGCGCAGCCGCGCACATGTTATAAAATCCGGGGTCGGCGCACGCAAGGGGTTGCCCACTTGTGCACCTTGCACGCGCCGAGCCCTAGGGGAGCCCCGATGGCTTTCCCAGTTCCCTCCGAGGCCGCTCCGAAATCGGAGCAGCCTCTGAGGGAACTTTCCTTCCGCTCTCCCCACCTTCCCCTTTCTAATCCACCCCCCCAGCCCTACCTAAATCCCCCCCTACCTTTATTGTCCTTTTTACGCCTCCCCACCCCCTTCCCGCCCCTTTTTCAAAGCCCCGGGACATACGCGCGTCCCGGGGCTTGTGCGCATCGGGGCACTTTCTCGGGGTTATGCTCGTAAATTATGCGCGTAACCCTTTGAATATCTGCCCCTTAGGGCCAGATTTTAAAAAGCATTTACATGCATAAAATTGGGTTTTACTCGTGTAAATGCACTTTATCCATGGTCTTTTAAAAAATTGCTGCAATAAATGCCATTGAATTGTCCCTGGGATATTCACATGCAAGTGTACTTTATGTGCATAAATGGCTTTTAAAAATCGCTATGATAATGTGTTACCTTTACGCGCGTAACTCCTTTTAAAATTCACCTGATAAATTCTATGACCAGATAGATAATAGGGAACCGATGTTTACAATTACCACTATGTGATTATTTCAGACCCGAGTGAGTCACTGTTGGTCGAATTTTGGCAACAGCTTGTCATGATGGAAATTTTTTTTTAATAAAGTCTTTAAAAAAAAAAAAAAAAAAGTAAAATTGTTCAGAATGGTTCTCAAAGATGTCCTGGTAATCCAATATCCAATCGGAGATCAGGATATCCGTAAGGAATATGCTTGAGATAAGGGCTGCTTTATCCACTGGGCAAGCAGAACCTCTTTTTTTTCCCATATTGACCACCACACTCCTTCTCCTCCCTGTTCCCAGCACTTTCCTCCTTCCCTGTAATTTGCTGCTGCCGGGACCACTGCTGTAGCTTTTCTTCTCTGCAACAGTGAATGGGAAGGCAGCTGCCTGGCTCTACCTTCTTCCAGCCCACGCAAGCCCACGCAAACATGGGATATGATGCAATACCATGCGCTAGCCACTGCGCACAGCTTGACATGCGATCGGATGCACGTTTTGGACGTGCGTCCATAATCCCCGATCCGATACGGGGATTGGTGTCCAAAACACGCGACCAAATCACCGCATAGCTAATAGAGCTCATCACATGTAAATTCCATGTAGACGAGGCTATTAGCTAATCCCTGCGATCCAATAAATTTTCCACGCAGCCCGTGCGCCCTTGCAATGCGGCAAATTTTACGCCAGCCAGGGGCTGACATAAAGGTATGCCACGCTCCAAGGGTGCATTGAAAAAAAGAAAATCCTGCTTTCTATTATTCCTCCTAATAGTATCGTCGTGATACTAAGTAGGAGGAACCAAATAAAGCAGTTTTTAGTTAAAAAAAAAGTTTTTGAAAAAAAAAAATTCTGGATGTCCACTATATACCCTAGGTATTCGGCCCAGGTCATTTATCTTGTGTGTGTCTATGCCGGCAGCGGGAGAAAGCAATGTTCGTAGATTGAGCGTCCATTTTCCCAACCTGCTTGACGGCCACCTCTCCAGTGCGCTCGATGCTGAGGAGGCGCTAGGGTCGCAAATATTTCCCCAACGTCTCCTTTTTAGCGTGACCCCCCCTCATTTAAATATTGAATCGCGCACCCAGGAGAGGTGGCTGGACATGCGTTAGGAAAACGGGCATTCAACACTGAGCACCTGTTTCCTACGTACGATTATTGCATCGGCCCCCATGGTGTGAGCTGTCTTCCTCTTTCTGGCCGATGAGGGCTGGTGCGAGAGCAGTTTCAAATGCCTTGTGGTTTCATATATTCATACGAATATGTTTGCAGAAATCATGTTACGGTGTCACCTGTCATTTTTGGGGTTAGACTGCAAAATAATTTTCAAAAAATATGTAAAGTTATAAATTAAAGAAATTCATACTGCATTGGTTGAAGGTAATCTCTAAAATAGTTGGCAAACTATTTCTCCTTAAAACTCATTATAAAAAAAACAAACAAACATTCTAATTCCATATTACCATATACTTGTAAAATAACAAAAAACCTGCAAAAAAAAAAAAAAAAAAAAGACGCTCATAACCTATATAGCAAATCTGACATACCAAAACATCACTAGCTCCCAGAACCTTGAACAGCAACAACCCTATCTATGAAAAGGCAATACTGAAAATATTCCATGGGTCCGTACAACAGAAATATACCTCCTACAGAGAAAACAGAACAATTTGGACTGCTATAGACCTGTACACAGAATCTACACACCAGCCAAATATTTCACCTCGGCCACTCATGCAGATCCTCACCAAATACAGAATAAATGTCGACAAATAAGAAAAAGAAATCTGCAGACACAAACTAAAGTTGTCTTTGCTCTGCTGTTCATTCTAGCTTCGTACCTCCCTTCCTAAACCCTACAGACAAGAGGGGAGGGGGAAAAGAGAGAAGGAGGGAGCTAGATTAGGGAGTTAATTCTTTCCTCTGCAGTGCCTCCTCCAGGTTTACCCCCTCCTTTCCTGACCCCTAGATGACAGGAGGGGAGGAGCTGGATTAGGAAGCAGAGTGGCTCTTCTTTGTTTTGCTCTGTGCTCCATTTTGTTCCAGGCTCCACTCCTGTTCTCTGCAGGCTGCCTGGGAAAGGAGAAGCTGGATCAGGATGCAGAGGGCTTTTCTTTTTTTGGGCAATTGCCAGGTTTGGCCTCTGTTGGAACCAGGATGCTGGGCTTGATGGCCCAGCAAGGGAATTTCTTATGTTCTTATGATATTGGGAGCCCGTTACCAACAGAGCCATTAAGGCACAGTCCTGTGTAGTCATGCAATGGGAACCCTGCTATGCAAGGCCCAGCACAGCTGCCTGTTTTACCCATAGGTAAAAGCGGCCTTGCATGAGATATGTTTGTATAAATTGGAGACCCGGCATATGCAAATTTATCACATACATATTCATTGTGGATATCCGGAATAGTCGATTGGCTGTGGCGTCATCAGGACAGATTTGGGAACTGCTCATCTAACAGGAAGAGGAATAGTATAGACAATTGCAAATACATCCTGAAAAAATAAAGTATTGTATAATGGTTTTTGTTTAAAAGTTACAGCGCACACAGTAGGCCCAGCAGAGGTTTTATATAGCATTGCCATATAACTCGCACATTTCTGTATTCATCTGTTTGCTAGGCCTCTAAGCTAATACAGTTGTCACCTATGGTAAACAAGAAATATGTTTTAATAACAAAAAAAAATCCATGTTGTACTGAAGTTAGTGCTCAGATCTCCTGGAACGTGAACAATTGATTGCTAACACGTAGTGCCATTGTACCTGTGTATACTGTGAAATTATATTACAGTAATAAATAATGCTAAGTTTGCAACCCAAAGGTCCTAAAGGTTCCAGTAAATATATTTACCTATTCCCGTACATAGCTTTTATTGAGCGAACACGAGAATTATAGATTTCAGTAATGTTTGGCATTTGGATATGCAGCTTTGGGTTATTTTTATTATTAAGGCTTCTAAAGAAAAAGATCCTTTAATAGCTAGGCAGTGTGGGAATCCTTGAACTTTGACTGTTAACTATGCTGTAAAGTAATTTCAATAACTACAGTCAATCATGGCCGAGCAAAAACAGTGTGGTTCCCTGCACACACCCTTATCAAAGTCAAAGCAGGCCTAAGAAGAGACAACATGACGTCTTTAACATACAGTCCAGAACAGCAAAGAGCCAGCCACAGTGTGGCACAGGATAGGCAGTTTGTAAGAGAGGAAGAAATGTCTCAAAGAATGGGGGGATTTTTTGTCTTTTTTTTGTGTAGTTGCTGCCCGATCTGGTCCTGGATAGGGATGTGAATCATGTGCCCGATCGTCTTAACGATCGGGTTCAGCTGGAGGGAGAAAAAAAATCTGATTGGTGGAGATGTGAATCGGAATCGGTGGAAACTAACGGGAGTAACAATTTTTCACGATAAATCGGGAAAATTTCTATTGTATCACGCACTCTAACGATTTTTGACGATTTAAAAAATATCGGACGATTTTTTAAATCGTCAAAAAACGATTCACAACCCTAGTCCTGGACACAGGAGCCCTTGGAGAGGGCTTCTCCACTCACCAGCCCAGTCAACTCACCAGCCCAGTCAACATTAAATAACCACATGGACTTTCACATTCATTGTTGAAAAAGTAGAATTTATTTTTATTTGCACTGAAGATGGGAACACAAAATCCACAAAACACTGTTATACTAGTATAAATGGTACACAAACAGTCTCTCAGCAAAATTCACCCTCTCATATACAAGTCTGCTCCTTGCGGAAGGGACCCTCCTTGCTTGGGTCTTTCCCCAGCTATCCTCTTGGTATTTCTAATGCTGGTTATCTGTAAACCAAAGCGATATGTACTTTTACATGATCTCCGGTATATAAAAGTCTTTAAATAAATAAATAAAATCTATGTGGCTTTCCTGGTAATTTGTAAAGTTTGCTTTATTAGGAAAGCTTTTCCCATATTCTGTAGCTTCTCTTTGTTGATTTTCTGGTGTTGCAGTTATTTTTTCCTGTTCAAAAGAATTTATTAACAACTTTTCAATTAATTTCTTATTGCTTGCAGAAAATTAAGATCTAGATGTCTTCCAATCAGATGGTTTTGAATATTCAGAAGACTGAAGCCAAGTGAATTTCTTATTTTCCTCCTCCAGACATATTTAGGACTAAACATTGATGGGATTTATGTGCCATTTGCTAATTCTGGCCTGGATTTATCAAAATACGGTAAATATCGCATGCGATGGGAAAAGGGGTGTGTTTTATGGTAATAGGGAGTTTCACAATTTGCGTTAATACCTATGTGAAGAGCTAAGTTACCGCAAATTGCAATAACTTTTTCACACTTTGAGATAAGTGCCAGAATGTGGTATTTCCTACATACAACAACTGGGGCGACCATGTTTATGAGAGAAAGAGAGAGAGAGAGACTAGCCATACTGCCATCACCCTAGATAAGTATTTATATCTCTGTGGGAGGCCACCAGTAACTCCAGGTGAGGTTTAGGCATTAGTGTAGGGGGGGTTAGGGGCCACTTTGACATTCAATGTGAGATGTACAAACAGAACAGTGCTCTCTTGTGAACATTTGGTGACCCTTGGAGTGAGGAAACTCACCCAAAGATGAGATTTATGTAATGTTCTCTCAACCTAGCTTGATGGACTCTCTACCTGAGTAACATCTGTTTCCAGCATACTTTTTCCAGCAGTGGCCAATCCAGGCTACATATACCTGGTAAGTACCCAAACACTAAGTAGATCCCATGGTATTGATGCCAGTAATAGCAGTGGCTATTCTCTAAGACAACTTGCCATTTAGATGCCCAATCTTCCAGTCTCACAAGGTCCTCCTGCAATTTATCACAATCTGCTTGTGATTTATCTACTCTGAATAATTTTGTATCTGCAAATTTGATTACCTCACTTGTCGTATTCCTTTCCAGATCATTTATAAATATATTGAAAAGCACCAGTCCAAGTACAGATCCCTGAGGCACGTCACTGTTTACCCTTTTCCACTGAGAAAATTGACCATTTAATCCTACTCTCCATTTCCTGTCTTTCAACCAGTTTGTAAGCCACAAAAGGACACTGCCTCCTATCCCATGACTTTTTAGTTTCCTTAGAAGCCTCTCATGAGGGACTTTGTCAAATGCCTTCTGAAAATCCAAATACACTACATCTACTGGCTCACCTTTACATGTTTATTAACCCCTTCAAAAATATGAAGCAGATTTGTGAGGCAAGATTTGCCTTGGGTAAATCCATGCTGACAGTGTTCCATTAAACCATGTCTTTTTATATGCTCTGTGATTTTCCACTATTTTTTACGGCACTGAAGTCAGGCCCACTGGTCTATATTTGGATCACCCCTGGAGCCCTTTTTAAATATTGGCCACCCTCCAGTCTTCAGGTATAATGGATGATTTTAATTATAGGTTACAAATTTTAACTAATAGATCTGAAATTTCATTTTTGAGTCCCTTCAGAATCCTGGGGTGCATACCATCCAGTCCAGGTAATTTGCTTCTCTTTAGCTGTTCAATCTGGCCTATTACATCTTCCAGATTCACAGTGATTTGGTTCAGTTTATCTGAATCATCACCCTTGAAAAACATCTTTGGAACCGGAATCTCCCCAACATCCAAATTAGTAAACACAGAAGCAAAGAATTCATCTAGTCTTTCTGCAATGGCCTTATCATCCCTAAGAGCCCCTTTAACCCCTCAGTCATCCAAAGGTCCAACCAACTCCCTCACAGGTTTCTTGCTTCAGATATATTTTAAAAAGTTGTTATTATGAGTTTTTGCTTCTATGGCCAACTTCATTTCAAATTATCTCTTAATCTGCCTTATTAATGTTTTACTCTTAACTTGACAATACTTATGCTTTTATCTGTTTTCTTCAGATGGATTCTTCTTACAATTTTTGAAGGATGTTGTTTGGCTAAAATAGCCTCTTTCACCTCACCTTTTAACCATGCCTGTAATGATTTCCTCCCACCTTTTTTAACACATGGAATACATCTGGATTGTGCTTCTAAGATTGTATTATTAAACAATGTCCATGCCTGTTGTACACTTTTAACCTTTGCAGCTGTACCTTTCTTTTTTTTTTCTATTTTCCTCATTTTATCAAAGTTTCCTTTTGAAAATTTAATTTTAGAGCTGTAGATTTACATATTGTTCCCCTTCCAGTCATTAGTTCAAATTTCATCATGTTATGATCACTATTGCCAAGTGGCCCCACCACCGTTACCTCTCTCACCAAATCCCGCATTCCACTAAGAATTAAATCTAAAATAGCTCCCTCTCTTGTTGGTTCCTGAACCAATTGCTCCATGAATCAGTCATTTATTCCATCAACGAATTTTAGGTCTCTAGCATGTCCTGATATTACATTTACCCAGTCAATATTGGGGTAATTGAAATCTCCCATTATTACTACACTGCCAAATTGGTTAGCTTCCTTGGTCTCTTAGCATTTCATCATCTGTCTGACCACTTTGGCCAGGTGGATGACAGTATACTCCTATATCTACCCATTTAGATTCTATTGAGCATTTAGTCTCTTGTATGATCTTTATCCTGTTGGACTCTATACTCTCCTGGACATAAAGTGCTACACCCCCGCCAAGTTGATCCTCCCTATCATTGCTGTATAATTTGTACCCTAATATAGCACTGCCCATTGGTTATCTTCCTTCCACCAGGTCTCTGAGATGTCAATTATGTCTATCTCATCATTCTCTGCTATACATTCTCTCATCTTACTTCTTAGACTTCTGGCATTGGCATACAGATATTCAAGCATTTTTTGATTGTGATTGATTATGGGAAACTCTTTGCTAATTGGTCTACTGAAATGTCACCTAAAGGCAATGCAGCTGCTTCAGAATGCTTAAGCTTGTTTAATTGTGCTCATTCAGCATGCAGAACACATTTCTCCTATCTTGGTTCAATTACATTGGCTTCCAGTGAAACGCATACAATTTAAAGTTCTGGTTCTTATTTAGAAAACTGTTACAGGAGTTACTCCTTCTTATTTGTTAGATCTTCTGTCTTTATATTAACTCTCTCAGGTTTTTTAATCCAGCAATGATCTTTTATTGATTGTTCACCCCGCTGAAACAGTCGGCTAGTAAAATCTCAGACTCGGGCATGTTCTCTATTTGGCCCAGTACTGTGAATTCTTTGCCAGGTGGGTTATAACATATCCCAGATATCTTACCTTTTCCAGGAAGCCTATGGGAAATTTTAGTCTAACAGAAGTGAGATTTTTAGTATAGAAGGTTATTGATTTGAATATATGATTTTATTCATTTGTCTAATTTTATGTATTTATTGTCTGATGACATATGTTTGAATGTAAACCACTTAGTACAATATATTTGCTTTAGGTGCTATATAAAATTTATAAATAAATAAATAGTTCTCCCTTCCTTCTAAAACCTTTACCACATTCAGAACATAAAAAGGTCTCTGCTGTATCTTATCTCTTGTGCCTGCATTTCTTCGTTCTGAGAGATTTTGGGGACAACAAACTACAGTATGACCAAGAAAGAAAAAGAGTGGGAGAACTAGGCTGGATCCTAGAGACAGTCCTGGATTTGTCAATGTTTACCTATTATCAGGCAAATTTTAAGAGCCCTATGTGTGCCAAAGCTGGGAGATACATGTACAAGTTGGGCCAGCACGTGCTGCATGGATTTTAAAAGGTGCCCATGTACATGCAAATTTTTCAGTACACACACAAATGAAAATGTCCAAAGAAGGGGCAGGGCATGGGTCGGGTGTGGGCATTCCTGGATTTATGAATGAAACCAGCGCATAAAAACGTATGTGCACAAGCACGCACCAGGGTCCTCTGCTGCGTAACTTTACTTGGATGGCGTGTAAATCCTAAAACAAAATATAAGCATATTAACAGGGTTTCAAAGATTGGGGATAAGAGGGGAAAAGGAAGGATATTTAAATAGGGGGTTTAGGAAGTCCTCTTCCTTACCTGGAGAACTGGGAACAAAGTGGTTTAACCGGTTATTGTGGTTGGCGTACATTTCTGTTAAAGTACCCGCACATGTGCATGTCCATATAAAATTGTGCACACACATACTCGCATTCAGCGTATTTTATTCCATGCGTGCATATAAGCACGTATGTTATAAAATGGCCAGGTCTCTGGACTCGAGCTGGCATACACTCGTAAGTGTGCGCCCACCTGGTTGTTTTAAAGGTTCCGTCTATAGTTGTGCCTAGAGCAACATTTAAGGGGAACAGGCTGGCTAAGATTGGCCATCTGCTGAAACTAATTCAGCAGAGAACAGCCCTCTGCTGCCCTGTAACAGATCTTTACAAAAGACGGGAGAGTAAAAAACACCAAACGTGCTAGAAGTGGCAAAATCCTAAATCCAGCTCTACCCAGACATGAACAATAAAAAACAGTAGAGATCTAGAAAAGAGATGGGATTGGAGGAAAAACATCCCAGTATAACCAAGGAAGAAACAGGGTGGGAGAACTAGGCTGGGATTGTAGAGGGATACAACAAAACTAAGAACCATAAAATAGGTGGCATGGGAGGAGAAGCTTGTATTTTTATTTTCTTTTTCACATTTCTTTTTTCTGGAAACAAAACAACCCAATATAACTAACAAAAAAGCAAACGGTGTGGAAGAACTAGGCTGAGATCCTAATAGCAAACAATATGGAGGCACCAAAACTCCCATGTTGGTACATAATAAGCATGACACATAAGCAGCGTGGCAGCAGCAAGACCCCTAAGGTGTTACATAAGGAGTATGGCAGGTAGGCATGTGTCAGAAAGAAACCTAAGGTGGTATATCTTGAGCATGCCAGATAGACATAGCAGTAGCAGAAAGACTCCTAAGATGGTAGATAAAAGGCTTGGCAGGTAGGCAGACTGGTAGCAGCAACACCCCTAAGGCAGTACCTCTGGGACATGGCAGGTTAGCAGTGTGGCAGCAGGGATTTCAGTACGGGTGTGCATTGTTTGACGTATTGTGAATCCGCAACGTATATGCCATATTCGTTGTATCTGCCAGTTTCGCAAGGTCCTCCTACAATTTAACACAATTTGCTTGAGATTTAGTTACTTTGCATAATTTTGTGTCATCTGCAAATCTGATCACCTAACTCATCGTATCCCTTTCCAGATCATTATAAATATATTAAAAAGCACAGGTCCAAATACAGATCCCTGAGGCACGTCACTTTACCTTTTTCCACTATGAAAAAAAGACCATTTAATCCTACTCTGTTTCCTGTCTTTAACCAGATCGATTTAAAAAAAAAAAAACCAACTGGCTTTTCCATCAACTCTGGCACCAGTCTTGAGCATTGAGGGCTCATGATGTCTCCTGTCATTGAGAAAATACATTCACTGGGGATACTGTTGGTGAGCAGAAAAGATATTGCTGAGCTGCCTTGGCTAGGTCTGGCCAGACTGCAGACTTGTATGCCCAATATGCCAGTGCATCTGGGTCCATGACCTCAATGGAAGCTAGCTTATCACAGACATCTGTGCTGGAGTCTCCTTTGCTGGGGTGGGGCGAGGGTCTCTCTTTCCAGCTGCTTTAACTATGGTCTGTGTCAGGAGAGAGTTCTCTGCAGGCAAGATGGCCTTGCCAACTTGTCCACCCTGCCTTTGTTCTGACAAGATGGTGAAGTCATACAGGGGAGAGCTGGTTTCTATAGTTACCAGTTGTTTATTTTCTTAGTAGTACACAGCTATAGATTTCAATGGGCTAGTAAAATGAATAGGATGAAGAATATTTGTTTCATTGGTGGGAACTCTCCATTTAGCTCGGGGCCACAAATGAAATAAATATGGGCTCATTCATTACGCATTGCCCATTCTCTTCACATGAATGCACATCCCTAACATATGGTACTCCTCCCAGTCTAATTGCCTGGTCACCTAGTCAAGGAAATTGATTAGTGTTGTTTGAAATGACCTCCCTCTGTTAAAAGGCATATTATCTTGAATCTTGTAAACCATGGTTCGGGAACTCCAGTCCTAGAGCACATCCACAATGCATGTGCTGAGGTATATTTGCATGCTCTGCCTCCATTTATGGAAAATATATTTCATGAATATTCATAGTGGATATTCTGAAAACCAGACCTGTTTGTGGCACTCCAGGGCAAAAATTGCCTACCCCTGCTGTAAACTGTTGGATTCAGAGCCCTCAGAAAGGATAATGTCCTTCCAACTTGCACATTTGGGGAAAGGGACTCTGTCTGTCTGCCTGCCTCCAGTCCTGGAGCCACTCGGTCTCTGATGAATGGCTGAGCTCTCTCGGGTACTGTCACTTTCTGGTTCTTATACTTCCTTCTGCTACGCTGAACACTAATCAGTGGTACAGCCAGAGTCATCACTCTTCAGTATTACACTATCATGGGTTATAAACCTCACTGGTACCGGAGTTAGTCAAAAAAAGTGTCAGTGCACGTAAACAGAAGCTGAATGGCTAGAGCTGTGGGAAAGGGAGATGAAAAGAGGAACTGGAGGGACTTTATTAGGGGACGGCAGCTTCCTTCACATCTTTTTGGTAAGCATCCCTGAGCATAGTGTGCACAACTGAGCCTATGGTGCCTTTCAGTCTAGACCTTCGTTTATTCAGTATTCATTTATTTATTTACAATAATTTATATTTGCCTATTTCCAGAACTTCTGCTCTAGGCGGATCAGGCATCCATGTGCTAGGAGAAGGACACATGAGGTTAATTCAATTTGCTCAGGCTAACCATAAACAAGTAAATTGTGATGGTGAAGAAGCCTAATTAGAGACAAATAATGCCTAATCTTCCAAAGGTAAACGTTTCAACTGAGTCTCTGCTGTGCACTTCAGTTAGATCTGGCAAATAAAATCTTTCATCACAATAACAATGGAAATGATTAATTATCCTCCGTTTTAAATTGACAATGATCCAGCTTAGCCACAATTAAATTACAGCAGCTGACAAAACCTCGAATCACAGCCTGAGCTGAGCGTTACTGTCCGCATTGTTCCTTATCTGTGGTCTTGTCGGGAAGGGGTGAATGGGAATCATGTAGGTTGTAGGGCATTGCAGTTTTCTATAGCTGTGGTGATGATAGGAAATGTCCTCTTGAACACGGGGGCAGGGGCAGCGGAATGCCTTTTTGTTTGCTGGGGGGCATACAAATTGCCCCCAACTGTCATTCTCGGACATACATTCTTCATATAAACCATATAATGCTAATTTCAAAATCAAGTTAAAATACTGTGCAGGGAGAATACAGCTGTCTTCTGACATTTCTGAGTGCAGTTAATTCATTTGACCCTTTATTAGAGGAAAAGGAATCTTATTGATTGCGGTGAGGAGGAGAGAGGAGAAAGGATCTGGGAATGGGGAGAGAGAAGATCGCAGAAGAGGGAAATGAAGAAGGAATCTTAGGTAAGAGGGGTAGAGGGATAAGGGATGGAGGAGGAAAGAGGCACAGATGTCGGAAAGGATGGGAGACTCAGGGAGGGAAGGAAAGAGAAGAAAGGGAGAGAAGATGAATCAGGAATGAGGTGGAGGAGGTAGGGCGTATTGTTGAAGGGGTGGAAGAGGAAGAAGGGAGGACCAAGGATAGAGGTGGAGGAGAAGGAGGGAAAATTGGGATGGGATGAAAGAAGAAAGCCATAGCCTCCCAATCACACACCATCCCCTCACTCTCCCCCATTCACTTCCCCCTGTCCTCTTACTCTCCCTCCCCCTCATCTCCTCACCCTCCTGGGTTTACTTCCCTTCTCCATAATCCCTTCATTCTCTCCCTCCCCCCCACACACTTTTACTCCTTTCCCCACAATCCCCTCACTCCTTCACTCCCCCTCCCCCCTCCCCCGCTGGAAGAGAAGCCTCATTGGTGGCAGCTGGGATGGCATTATTTCCTTTCTGTGCCCCCCCCTGGCAGTTGCCATAATCCCCTCACTCACCTCCATGTTCTGAAAGATCTGGAGGATCGCAGCCCCTTGGCTTTTGCTTCCTTTTCCTCCACTGCAGGCACCTACAGTAAATGGTGAAGAGGAGGAGGCGCTGCAGGGCTGCGATCCTCCAGATCTCTCAGAACATGGAGGTGAGTGAGGGGATCAGGAAGCAGGGGGAGGGGGAGGGGGGAGGGGAAGGGGGAGAGGCACAGATAAGAAATAACCTGCCATCCCACTTGCCACCAAAGAGGCTTCTCTTCCAGAGGTGGGAGAGAGAGAGGAATGTATCTGGCACAGGACTCACTTCATTGTAGCCCACCACCAGCTTCCCTATCATCACATTCTCTACCCTTCCCCCCCCCCACCCCCCACTCTGAGGCAGACGGAGAGAGTCAATTTTATGGACAACAGTTGGGAAGATCTCACGTCAATCCAGCATCTGTTGCTGTGGGTGAGTCTGTGGCTGGTACTGGGATACCAGTGCCAGGGGTACTGGTATTTCTAATATGAATCCTGTGAAGGAAGTCAGCAATTTATCTGCTAGGAATGTTTGTTTGGCGTGCAGTCAGGAGGGTTCAGCAGTTCTTCCTCGTAGTTCAGTTTAATTGGTGGGGTGGGGTGGTTATCTCAGTGGGACAGGGCAGGATACGGTCGTGGTCAGTTGCAGTGCCGGGTTGGAAGATGTGAATATGGTGAGACAGGTGGTAACCTGGTTCTGCAGGGTGCATCAGTGCAGTGTTTTTGTTGATGGTGTGGCTGTTTCAGTTGGGCTTGGAGAGCAAGCAAAAGCTAAAGAGGGATGAGAAGGCAAGGTTAAGACTAATAAGCGTAAGCATCATGGTGGCATTGGAAGTCTAGTAGCTTGGACTCCAGTTCTTCTTCTTCTAGTTCTTCTTCCTCATCTTCGACAGGGCCTAATGTGGCTGTTGCTAGTGAGACAGTACAGGAGGGAGATAGGGGGAGCTCCATCTTTGGTTGCTCTTACAGAATTATGGGAAGAGGTATCCCATAGGGAGAAAATTAGGAAGCGGAAGTATATGGATATCTTTTGTTTCCTTGAGGGTAGATGAGACAAATGGAAGGAGAAGAGAAAGAGTAAGAAAGAAGGTTTCCAAGATACAGAGAGGAGGGTGCCTATGACAGTTCTTAACTGGGTTAGGTGTTTTCTCAGATTGGCTGGTGTGGTGGGTCATTTTGACCCATCACAATATGATTCTTTGCTTGCTTATGCAGATATGATTTTAGGGGCTCACAAGGACTATGAGGGGTGGGCCTGGCTCAATTATGATGAGCATTTTAGAGACAAGATGAAAGGGGATAGGTTTATGTGTTGGGGCACTCAAGATAAGAGCCTTTGGTTAACTCAGATAACCAATAAGGCTCAGGTAGCAGGTTCAGAAGTCTCTGGGCAGCAGGGAAGAGTGGGACAGTCTGTGACTGTACAGCAGGGGTGGTCCTTTCATGTGCAAGTGCAGGTGTTACCCATGGAAAACATACGACAGGCTTGCTGGATGTCTTTTGGCGATTTAATCAGTCAGAGTGTAACTTCCCAGATTGCAAGTTCAAGCACCTCTGTTCAGTGTGTGCTGCCAATCATCCGGCCACTAAGTGTTACTGAAAAGGAGGAGCTGGCTCTGCAGCAGGCAGTGCAAAGTAACTTGTGTTTGGATAGAACCCCTACTCTTGTTGTTTCAGCCATGGTTTTCTGGCTTAGGTCTTATCCTATGAAGCAGCTCAGATTTTGGAGGAAGGTTTTACTATCAGATTTCGGATGGTAACTTGGAGGGAAGGGGTTCAAATTCTAGTTTGTTGAAGTTAGAAGTGGTAGTGCATCAGATGATTTTGGAGGAGCTCTTGTTGGGTAGGATTGCAGGTCCATTTTCTATACCTCCATTCCATAGGATGATTGTATCCCCTTTGGCAGTGATACTTAAGAAAGACCCCGAGAAGTTTAGGCTTATTCATAATTTGTCCTTTCTGGCTGGTTTTTAAGTCAATGATTTTATACCTAGGGAAGATTGTGTGGTGTATTAAACTTCCTTTGATTTGGCTGTTCAATTGGTCCATAGGAGTGGCAGGGGGGCTTTGATGGTGAAGGTATTGAGTCCGTGTTCCATCTTTCCCTGTTCACCCTGATAGCTTCTCATTATTGGCTTTTCAGTTCCAGGGTAGTTATTATTTTGATAAATGTATGCCTATGGGATGTTCCATCTTCTGTGCTTACTTCAAGATATTCAACTCCTTTGTGCATTGGGTTACTGAGTGGGTAGCTGGTTTTAGCAGTATCGCCCATTATTTGGATGATTTTTTTGTTTGTGGGGCCAACAGGTTCTTTGGTTTGTACTAGTATTATGTCCGTTTTTTATTATATTACTCGTTGATTTGATATCCCTATTGCTGAGGTCAAATCTGAGGGGCCCATTATGTGTCTCATTTTCTTGGGCATCAAACTAGATTTGAGGCAATGGTGTCTCGTTTGCCAGTATTTAAGACTGGAAAGTGAAATTGCTTGTGGCAGATGTGTTACAGGTTAGGAAGATTACTCTTCGCCAGATGCAATTGTTGGTTGGAAGTCTTAATTTTGCTTGTTGGGTCTGGTCCATTGGATGGATTTTTCTGCGGTGCTTGTCGGCAGTGATGTCAGGAGTCCAGAAGAGGCATCATCATATTAGTGTTACTCGCTGCATAAAGGAGGCTTTGAAGATTTGGGAAGACTTTTTAAGTGGTTTTAATGGAGTGTCAGTTTGGCAGAATGAACCGCTTTCCAATCGTGATTTAGATTTGTTTTCCAATGCAATGGGGAAAATAGGAATTGGCCTCTATTGTCAGGGATCTTGGTATGCTGCTGCTTGGCCTGTAGAATGGATTTTGGCTGGATCCACTAAGAATATCACATTTTTGGAGCTGTTCCCAATTGTGGTTGCTTTGGTTATTTGGGGCGACAGATTGAAGAATAAAAAGGTGATATTCTGTTGTGACAATTTGGGAGAACTATGGTTATTAATAAGTTATCATCCAAGTGTGTTTTGATGGCTTATTTGAGAGGATTTGTTTTGAATTGTTTGCAGCTGAATGTTGCAGCTTCTGCGTGGCATATTCCAGGAGTTGACAATAGTATTGCTGATTCTTTTTCTCATTTTAAGTGGGATCTATTTCGGAAGCTGGCACCAGATGAGCATACAACAGGAGCGGTGGTTCCCAATTTCATTTGGCATTATGGAATCTCTAGGCATGGAAGTTGAGGGCATCTATGGCGGCGTCGACATGGGCCTCCTACAACAGTGGCTGTAATAAGGTGTTACAATTTTTCTTTGCCCAAGGTTGGTTTTGGGGGTCTGTATCTGACGAATTGATGTCTGATTATATTACTTACACTAGAGGGAGTGGGTTATCTAGGTTTTCGGTGGCAGCTCATATTGCTGGTCTGTCATTTTTTATTAAAGCTCACAGTTGGGGTAGTCCATCTGATAGCTGTATTGTTAAGTGTTTGATGGCTGGCTGGTTGAGTGGCATGGCTCCTGTAGCTGATGGAAGGTTGCCTATCACTCATAATTTGTTACTTCAAATGTGCGAGTGTTTGCCAAAGATTTGTTTTTCATTTTATGAGACTTGCCTGTTTAGGGTTGCTTTTAGTTTTGGCCTTGTTTTGGGCATTTAGGATTGGTGAACTGATGGATTGGGCAGGGAGTTGTATGGATCACTTGGTTTAAGGGCTGAGCAAGTAATCTTGGAAAAAGAGAAGATGTGTTTAAAGATCCATCATTCCAAGACTGATCAGGCTGAAAAGGGTTCTTGGCTTGTTCTGTCGGCAGTGTCAGAGTTGCTGACTTGTCCAGTTGTCAATGTTCATACTTATCTGGATGTACAGCCATTGGGAAGGGTCCCATTTTTAGTGCATGTAGATTGTAGTTCTCTTACCAGATATCAGTTTGCTGTTGGGTCTGGGGGATGGCAAATATGGTACCCATTCATTTCGCATAGGAGCAGCCATCTCTGCAGTGGACTCCGGTCTGTCTGACAGTGTCATTCATTGCATAGGTCATTGGAAATCTGGGGCATTTGCATTCTATGTGCAAAAGGATAAATTATGAGGGAGACTTCCATCTGCAATGTTCCCTTCTCTGTATGGATGGAGAAGTAGTTTGTTTGGATGCTACGGTAATGTTCTTGGTGTTTTTCAGGTAGTGGCAACTGTGACAGGAATGTTTGCATTATTGGACATTCATATGTGGTCTGGGCATATTGGCGGGCACTGTAGCAGCTGTATGGTCTACTCCTTGGTCTGGCTCTATACGGTGTAAGAGTTTGATGGTTTGGACAATGTGGGATGCGCTGGAATCAGCTGCTGTCATGCATCCGGTCCTTATTGGCCAAGTGGGAGTCTCTTGAGGTGCTGTTGATTCACCTTGGGAGGGAATGACTTAGGTGCCTGGTCATGTCACCAATTATTGGAGGCTGTTAGGAAAGACCTGTCTATCCTTATGTTGTGGTTGCTTGCTACAGTCTTTTGTTGGTTAGTCATCAGTCCAAGGCTGGTGTATATGGGTCAGTGGATTTGGGGTTAGAGATGGGCAAAAGTAAATCAGCAGATTAATGCCTGGTTGGGTGCACAAGGTGGCTGGCATGTCAAGCATGCTTGGTCATGGGATGTTTGTATGGTAAGGATGGAGTTCATCTCTCTGAAGTGGGGTATGATTGGTTTAATAATGCTATTGAAGAGGCCTTGGAGTATGTTCTGCATTTAGAAGTCTAAGACAAGGCCGCATCTTTATGTGGTGGGAGGACTTGGTGGGTTTCACTTACATCACCCCTGTGGCAGAAATTATCTGAGCCTTTGTTGTGATAGGGGTACTGTTGAAAGATCAGCTAGGTGGCTGGATTCAATGAAACTGAGTACTCTGGGTAATTGGATGTGATTGGGTTCAGTCACATGGTGGGACACCTTGATGGGCTGTGATGAGGGTCCCGGTGAGCGTCTGTTTGCTGCTGGTGCCTGCAGGCTGGGTGGCCTGAAGGTGGTGTATCTTGCGGGGCCGAAGTGGATGTCCACTGGGAAAGTTGTACAGCGCAGTTTGAGGCTTGAGTGAATTATTGTTGTGTTAATAATGCTGCAGCCTTTGATGATTCCGATCAGTTGTTCTGTGTGTTTATTTCATGTGATTTGGACATTATTGTAAAAGGGGTCGGTGCGAGGGAGGCCAGGAGTTCTGGTTGCCCATATTATGAAACAAAATAGGTAATGTCAATAACATTGCCTATGTTGATAAAAATAAAAGCCAATCCCTAGTTTGAATTGGAGAAGAAAGCCAGCACAGGGGAGAGCTGACTATGCGTGAGGGTGTCAGTGCTAGTGTTTGGTAATGATAATAGAAGATAGAAGCTTTATTATGTATGTGTGTATGCATATACATATGTATCTGTCTCAGTATGCAGAGGACTGGGCTGGTTAAATTTCATGGTTACAATATCACCAACCCAAAGGACTTACAGGGAGAAAGATATTTATTACATTACAAATTGTAGAAATGAGAGCTGAGAGAGCCAGAAAAGTTCTGATCCCTGCTAGTAAGAACTTGGAACATGAAGGTGTTTTGATTCATTGTTTTAATGTGTGTAAAATGCAGTTTATTTCTAAAATAATAAAAAAGTCAAATCTCTATCACAAAAGCCTTTAAATAAATGACTCAAATTATTTTTATAGTTAATTGCAGTAATATACTAGATATAAAATGTATGTACATGTGCATCATCAGTTTAAACGCACATAAATACATGCACATACCGTAGCTAACTATAGTTCTATATATTAATAGCAAACTTTATGGGTTTATATGAACAGCTTAGCTTATTTCTCATCATGCTACACAATACACATGACTGAGCTGACTTTAAGATACTGGGTGCAGAGTTTTTCAAAAATCATAATTTGTAAAAAAAAAAAAAAAAAAAAAGCAAAGTATCAGCTGTGCTTTAGCTGTTTTCACTAAAGCCTGTCATTGACCCAAATGTGACTACAACTATGTAGGTATTCTCTAGACAACATTCAACAGCCCCTCAAGGCCATGCTATTTATTTGCCCAATCTCCACAACTCTCAGGAAATCAGTGACTCACCCTTCACAGTCCTCCAAAACCAATTTTGTCAACAAGTTTGTCTCTGATTATCCACTCTCCAAAGCACTTCTTGATAAAAGCCACTCAGGGCCAGCCAACTCATTGTTCAAAGAATCCCAGAAAGCCAGAGGAAAGGAGGAGATAATTGGCGTGACCCAGCCCTCCACACACAAAGAGGAAGGAATAGAGCTGTGGCAGCAGGCTCCTGCAGAGCACAGTGAGGGGGGGGGGGGGGGGGG